>NW_022109491.1:51822539-51899168 GCF_000313985.2 Echinops telfairi
GCCCTGCCCTCTGCCCCTTCCATCCACCCGAATGACAGGGCTTGTTTGGACACGCCGCAGCGGCCCTTCGGGGTTGGCCTTGGCGGGGCGTGGTCTCTGAGTGGGGGTGGGGCTTAGCGGCCCGGGTACCCGCCCGGAGCGCCAGGGATCTTCCCCATCCAGCGCCGAGCTCGCCGCAGGCCCCAGTGCCACCGGAGCTCGGGCACAGATGGCTGCCTTCCCGCGGTTCTCCCGCTCCGCTCCGCCGAAGTCTGCCATCATGGGGTTGGGTGGCCATCCCAGAGGGCCTACGCCCACAAGTCTGTGTCCAGCTTCTGTATCTCCCCTGGTCCCTCCTCCCTGCTGTGCAGGATCCAGCCGTGTGACCTCCCGCAACACCACGCGAGGGGCTTCCTCTTCTCAAACTGCCCCCCTTAGCAGTCTTAGCGAGCTTCAGCCTCCAGCGCCCTGCACTCCCCTCCCCGCAGCCTCCCCTAAGGGATCATCCTGAAGGTGGGGAGCCACCTCTCGGGCTTGCTGAATGGTCTCCCCGGAGCCACACGCCCCACCCCAGCCCACCTGTGTGCCTCGCAGGAAGCTGCAGACAGACAGACAGACAAATCAGCTCCCAAGAGCAGCCCGACTGAAACCGCACCCACTAAACTGTAGCAGCTGGTGTTCCAGGTACCCGAGTCGGCCTGGGCCACTGTCTGTGCCTCTTCTCTTGTCCTCCTCCTCGCCCTTCCTCTCTTCTCCAGTGGCAGTCTCTCTCTCTCTGTGGACCTCTTCTCTCCCCCCCCATCTTCTTCGGGGTGACCTGACCTGCTCAGAGTAGCCGGCGGCGGCATCTCCGAGTGTCCCCCGAGCCGCACCCTCCCTCTCTCTCGCTGGTTTCGTCCTTGGTCACTTCTTGGTGTAGCCGCCCGCCCGTGGAGGGGAGCAATGGCCCCGAGGAGACTGGGTGGCGGGTAGGCAGGGTGGAGGAGGTCGCCCAGCACTCTTCCTGGTCCTCCTGCAGGGACCCTCGCTCCCCTCTGCCCTCTGGTACCGGGGAGTGCAAGCCTCTCCTCCCACCCTCAGCACCCCTGTGGCTGCGGGTGGGAGGAGCAGGGGAGTGAGTGGTCCAGGAGGAGCAAGGGCCCGCGCGGCTCGGAGCTGCGCCCCCAGTGAGAGCCTGTGTGCAGGAGGTGGTGCGCCGTCGCAGCCCAGCCCTGTCGTCTGTGCTTTGTCCTGCGCGCTCATCTGCTTTGGCCCATCGTCCGTTGTTTCTCTGTCTCCTCTCCTCCCCTCAACCCATTCTCGGCTGCCTGTCGGTTCTCTGCTCCCTGCCTCCTCCCTTCCTTCCCTCTGGGTGTGCGGGGTGGTTCCCAGAGCTGGTGCTGATAACCGCTTTGTTTCTGATTGATCTCAGCTATCTGGGCAGTGTTGTCGAGACAAGCCTCTCCTCAGCTCAATAGGTAAGGGAGCTCCCTCGCGGCTGGGGCCGGGATGGGGGTGGGTGGACGGACAGATGGATGGGGCTTCGCCAGGGCCATTGCTTCCTCTAAAGGGGCATGAGGGGCCAGCCATGCCATCTTCCCCCTCGCTCCTTCTGTAGGGTGGCAGCCTTGGACGCACGAGTAGCCAGGCTTTTGGGTCCCTCACAGAGTACTGCTTCCACAGCGGACCGGGCCTCGCTTTGTCACTGCCTGCCTGCAGCCCGGGACACGCCCCCACCCCATCCACTCCCATCCCACCCCAAGCTCCTGTAGTTTTCCTTACTGGCTTCTGACAGAAGCCCCTGGGTTGCATGCACCCAAGGACGCAAGGTCTGCTCGGCATCTCTGTGTCCTTGGGGTAGGGACACCCCCACCCTTACTCCCCGCAGCCACCATGATGGTGCTCCTCTGCTCCTGAAGACCCGGGGTCACCCCCTGTGCTTCTGGCCCCCATTGTCTTCTTGGGATCTGAATCCTACTCAGTATCCCCCAGGTCCCTTAGGCTGGCCCTTGGCCCAGCTCTTCCTTCTGCAGTGGGTCTGTCCTCAGGACAGTTTCCCGCTGGGCACTGCCAGACCGAGGGCTGGGAGTAGGGGACATGTCCATGCTGTCCTAGAGGCCCCATTTTCTGTAGCCTGTTCGTAAGGGCTGCAAGGCTGAGGGGGTGTACCACCTTGCCCTCATGCTCACACTACTTCACTAGTCACCCCCACTGGCTGGGTCCCAGGCAAGCACTAGGGAAGGGTATTTTGACTAGCACTCCAGGGGAGGTAGGCAGACAGTCCCCTGGCGTAAGAGAAGCAGCAGAAATACCTAGAGATAGCGGAACAGCATCTGCTCTGCTGGGGTCGTGGCTCCACGAACCGGGACATTTTGAGGGGTGTCAGATTCTTAAAAAGGCGTGCCGTGTGACACTCAAAGGAGATGTCTCCAGAAGAGACTTCCTTTGTCACAGACTCTATTGCCCATGCTTCAGTGACATGTAATGTGAGTGCCAGCTGCTTGGTGGGACCAGAGGGCTCTCCTCTTGGCTGTCTGGCCTCCTTAGGTGAGAAGTATCTATATCTCTTTCCACCTAGAATCATGAAGGGAAGGTGATTATAACTCAGGTTTCAGTAAGAACTGCCTGCACTGGCTGCCTGGACATTTCTCAGGATGTGTGGCTAACATGTAGGCAGCAGCCAGGAGGGATGGAGTTGGGTATGAGGTTGGCTGAGAGCACCCAGCAGCATGGGCTCTGGAGACTGGGTGGGAAGGGTAGGAAGGGGTGCCAGCTCCCCTGCTTCAGGCCCTCCTGACGCCTTCAGGACAAGGGCACCCTCCTCTGCCCCTGTCTGCCCTCCTTGTGTCAAGTGATGGGCCCCTTGTGGACCTCAGAGGTGTGAGAGCTCATCTGAGCTCTCCAACCCCAGCCAGATTGCCCGGAGCCCCTTCTCGTTGACTACTTCTAGCCCACTCCCCTCCGCTCCCCTCCCCTCGTCTTAGTGTCCCCACTGTGCCTGATTTCAGGACACCAAGTTCTCCTAACACTGCTGTGGCGAACCCAGAAACCCTGGGCAGAGATGCGGAGCCATTGTTTCTTCCTGGGCCACCAACACCCCCAGCCTGGGAGAAAGGCGACAGGGTGACAGGGCCACCTGCCTGCCCGCTTGCTTGTGGAAGGAGCCCAGGGCATGGCAGCTGTGGGGTCCTCTGGAGAAGCTGTCTTCATGCTGCGTCTTTGCATGTCTCCACTTGGTCTTGCTTAGGGAGGCTGTGGCGCCTCTTGTCTACGTTGCGTTCTCTCTGTTTCTTCTTCCTTCTGTCTTTCCTCTTCCTTCTCCTGTAATTGTTCCCCTATCTCTCCTCTTTTCTCTTTTTTCTCTTCCCAGCCCCCATTTTTTTTCTCTTCCCAGCCCCCATTTCAGAATGGGGAGTTGTGCTGTGTGAACTAGTCATTGTCGTGGACTGCTGGGAGGCAGAGCCATTTTCTCAGCTCCCTGATACTAGTTGCACCCTGTTCCCACACCTTCAAATCATCCTCTTGCTCATACGTGCCGGGACCCCGAGCAATGCAGGTGGGCCTGAGGCATGCACATGGCCCCTTCGACTAGGGGAACCCCAGGGAGGTGCTCACGTTTGGAAGCCCACTTGGACTCCATTAGAAAGGTATCATCTCTGGGTGAAAGCTGGGCAGGTGCTGACCTCTGGACTCCTGGGTTTCCCTTTTGCCTCTTCCTCCCACGGGAGTGAGGTTCCTCTGTCCTGACCCACCCCACTTGGAGGTTTTCTTTCAGGTAACCAAGGAGGGGAGAAAAAGCCTCTCAACACCACAACTTCTGCCTGTTGGTGGAAGTACCTGGGAAGTGTATCATTGTGGTCAGCTTGCAGAGCATCAAGTGGGGGAGACTCTGGGTGGAATCTGACTTCTGTGTCCGGGGTGGGGGTGGGGCAGGCAGGGTTCCCTGCTCTGTGAACATGTATGTCTTTCTTCAGGTGCCCTGCTGAGCATATGAAGAGAAGGTGCTAAGAAAGAATAGTTTACCATTTTGAGATCTTTGTTTGTTTGTTTAATACAGGTTTCTCTGATTGTGTAGCAATACTTTTTGATTTATCCTCATATACTCATTTGAAATGAAAGAGAAATTGGCATAGTAAACCCAGGACAATTGCCAGTAGCAGTGGAAGCAACACTGCAGTGCCTCAGTTCGTGGGTGTTTTGTGCATTTTTCCAAACGTAAAGACCACACATAGCCCCGTCCTCACGTCTTTTTCCTGTATAGGTAGGGAGTTTTTTGGTGCTTCGAAGAGCCTTCACCTGCCATGTTTCTGTGTTTGAGTGGAGCTAGGATTGGAGGCGGGGGCAAGCAGGTGTCAGAGTGGCTGCAGCTGGACTGCTTCTCATGGGAGATGTTATTTTATCGCCGTCCCTGGACTATCACTTTGGGGGAATATTTACCCCGAGACGTAGCTTGAGCCTCCAGTCTGTTGTGGTCCAACTCTTACTCTGCCATAGAGTCAGAGAAGGTGAGATGTGACAGCCGCTGTTGTGTCGCAGGGGAAATTTACTTACCAGGTGCAGGGTAGAAGCAGTGTTTTCCTTCTGTGCAGCTTCTATGAGGGTAATCAAAAGTATTGCTACTAGGGGTCCACATGCATGGGCTTATTCCAAAGGAAACAGGTCTACACATGTCTCTGCGATCATTGGATAGGCACTTGTGTTGGTCGTGTTAGGATGGCATCAGGAAAACAGAAAGGTCCAATGTAAATAGTGGTCTCTGAGGGGCTCTGCTGGGCCAGTGAAATGCAAGGCAAGAGAGGTCAGCTCAGACGTTATATGAGTAACTGTCCTGTGGGATCACAAAGGGATCATCTTGATAGAGTCTCTCAAAGGACCCAGTGTGATTGGGGGCACATGGTCGGAAGAAATGTTAAGACAATTGAAAAATGTATTGGTGATCAAAAGGCCAGGAAAATTGTGCCCAGGATTCTTTTCCCCATCATGACGATGCACCATCCATCTTGTAATTTTGATCCTGCTCTTTCAGACTCCCATTTGTTCCCCAAATTCAAAGGACATTTAAAAGGAACATGGTCTGAATCCCTCAAGGATGCCAAAGTGTTGTTTTAAAGTAGTGTACATTGAGCACCACGGAATGATCCAGAGAAGGGTTAGGCAAGATGGCAACATGGCCTTCAAAAATGCATGGACGGAGAGCTTGTTAAGAATGAAGAGCTTCGTGTTTTGACATTTTTATTTAATAAAGGTTTCTGTGATTTGTGTAGCAGTACTTTTTGACTTATCATCACCTACCCATTTGGAAAGCAGTGGAGTGTAACTCACCAAAACAACAACAACAAAAAAAATAAAAACAAACTGGACAGTTAGGCAAGGTACTTCATTTCTGTAAGCTCCAGTTTCTCTATCTGAAAAATAGAATCCTATATAGTATTAATCTCTTTTAGGGTTGTTGTAAGAATTAAAGAAACCGATCTGATAGGGTTTGCAGAGTACAGTACCTGCCATGGTTCCGTACAAAATAAATACTGTATGATAGGAACAACAATATTAATCTCTGAAATTTTCACCTGGCTTGAAAACGTTCCTAGGAATTTTCAGTTTTTATCATGCCCAGGGGGCTCACTTGCTTGGCATAAACCTCATCTGGCCACCATCAGGCAGTCACATTGTATGGTTATTTCTGAAGAGGCAGTCCAGGCCCCGGAGACAGATAAACTAAGCAGGTGGGTTCACATCTCTGATTCTCCTCTCAGCTAGCATGTAGATGAGGAGGGGGTCAGGAGGTCAAGAAATCCCTTAGCAGTGGGGAGAATTAGGATTCCTCGGACCCTGGACATCCCTACTTTTTGCTTTTCTTTCAAATTCCCTTTCCGTTGCTGCTCCTGTGGATCTTGTATCGGATCTGTGTGTGTAGTTTATGGGGTTTGTGAAGGACGAAGGAATGTGACACTGGTGTATAGGGTTTGGGGGGCAAACTTTACTTATGATTTACCTCTGATGGGTGAGTGGACTTATTTCCTAAGAGGCTGTATGTATGTGTATATGTGCTTATGTATGTGGTCCTGTGTTTGCTTCTTGGCTTGGTGCTGCTGGAGGGCTAGGGGGAATCAAGGAATTGTCTTTGACCTGAACTTTGTTCATACTTCTTGGTGCTCTCTGAACTTCCTCAAAAGATGGAGGTCATTTCATCACCAAGTAATGCAGGAAACCCCGAGGACCAGAGACTTGCCTGTCATGAGTCTGTAAGTTTTCCCTTCTCGCCTCCCTGTGAGGATGTCCCCTGTTGAGGAGGTGGGGTTGTAGTCTTCCCACCTCTCCATCATTTCTCATTTCAGATGGCTTGCTGCCCTTCTGGGAACTTCTTTTCTGCTCATAAGGCTGGCCGTCCTCTGCCCTATTCCTTTAGCTAGGATTTACCGAAAATGGACTCTGCTGGAGATAGGGGAGGGGAGGTGGATTGAAGAGAAGAGTGTGATTCACCTCTATCGCTGGCCCCAGGCATCTCTCCTTTCCTGCTCATGTGCTAAAGCCAGTGCAGGTGGCTAAGTGTGACCTGTCTCTTTCTCCCCTCATCCCTCCGTGTCCAAGGTGGGCTTACCTTGAGAAGAAATGGCCTTCATAAGATGTGTTCTTGATTGTTTTCTTGTGATGACCCTTGACAATTATCCCAGCATGTACACACTGTCACAGCCAACCCTTTCATGCATCTCTACGTGGTCCCCTTTGTCAACTGGGCGGCACAGACTCCAGTTACTATTGCCTATGTTGTCTTAGCTGGACAGTCAACCCATCAGGAACATGACAAAATTTGTTATGCAATTGGGACGGAGAGAGACCTACGTGGGTTCTTTCCCCAGTAACCTGCTTTTCTGTTTAATTTTAAGATATAGAGAATCCCCTGGATACTTGTTACCGATGGGAGGGGCTTTGCAAGATCGGATGCCCTCTCTTCTGCCATCTTCTTTCCTCTTCTCTCTGACTGAGGAGCTCAGAGCCTAGTCTGAGCTGAGGGCCAGGAGACACCCTGCTGAGATTGTTGGCATATGCTAAGTGTTGCTGCTGGTAGTTGCTTGGGGCTTTGCCTGGATGTTTTAGGTGGAAAGGCAGCAGCCTGGTCAAGTTGGGTTGTGTATCCCCTTCATCTCACTGGGTAGTGGGTTTCTGACTTTGCTCTGGCCTTCCCTTTCCTGGGGAAGGAGGGCAGTTCTGTAGGCAAGCTAATCAGGTGGCTTGCCTTCTGTTTTAATTACCCCTGTACTTTTCATTTAAAGGTCTTGATTGTGATGACTTCTAGGAACCTCAGATGTTGAGGCTGCCTCCTTCTCTGACCCTTTCTCACTCCAGCTTGAGTTGTATGTGATGGGGCTTCTTATTAAAGTCTCTCTCTTCCTCTCCTAGGGTCTTCTGATTGCTCTACCGATTGGTTTCCATTTGAGGTAGGCCTCCCCCTGCCCCACACTGCTGGAGCTTTCTACTGGATTTTCTTACTTCCAGGAGCAGTAGGAAGGCAGGTGTCGAGGAACCAGCCAGGACATCTTGGACTCCCAGAACTGTATTCTGCTCGCCAGTGGCCAGCTCTTTGGCTTTCATCCAGCCCCTTTTCAGAAGCTCCCTCTCGGGAGCTGACCTGTGCCTCTCTAATTGTCCCTTCCAGAACACATCCAACTGCGCCCGGGAATGCTGCTGCACCTGAGAGGCTGGAGGCGCTGAAATACCAACGGATAAAGAAGCCCAAAAAGTCATCCAAGGGCTCTTCGAAGTCAAAGAAACGATCCGGTAAATGGTGGCAATAGTCCTGCTCCTCTTTCCGCCTCGCATTGCCGTTGTTTTGAGAACAGTTTGATTCAAGGTCTCAACCTTGGCCTTTCTCTAGAACTGAATGTCCACCAGCTTCTTTGGGTCTCTGTTTCTTTTTGAATGAAAATTGTCCAGTAATACGCCAATATATTTTTTTCCTGTAAAAAATTAGAAAGATAGGTTAAGATCTCTGATTACTTTTGCAATTCTGTTTCCTCCCACAGAAGGGAATCGCTGCTTTCTGTTCGTGTGTGTGCGCTTTCAGGGCCTTTTTTTGTGCATACGTATTTAGAAAATATACTCTATAATCTTTAATGTGTTTTTTTTACTAATATCGATAATATCATATATATTTTTCCCCATTTTGTAACCTTGGAAGTATCCCTATAGTTCTTCTCTATTATTTCAGGGCTTGTAGTTGACCATGGGGATTATGGGATCTTGGTGCACAATGGTTAAGTGTTTGGCTGATATCTTCAAGGTTGGCAGTTCAAACCTACCAGCCAGTCTATGGCAGAAAGATGGGGCAGTCTGTTTCCCTCAAGATTTACTGCCTTGGAAACCCCGCAGGGCTAATCTAGTCCGTCCCATGGAGCTGCTCGGTGGTAAATGGTGTGACCCTCCATGCTTTAGAGTACATTGTGGCATGCATCCAGCTTCTGTAGGTTGGCCAGAATTTTCTCAGCAAGAGAGAGTAAAACTCTCCTTATGTTCTAGAACAGGGGTCCTCAAACTTTTAAAACGGGGCCAATTCACTGTCCCTCAGACCATTGGAGGGCCGGACTATAGTTTAAGAAAAAAATTATGAGCAAATTCCTTTGCAGACTGCACATATCGTATTTTGAGGTTAAAAAAAACAAAACGGGGCAAAAACACCCGGCAGGCTGGATAAATGTCCTCGGTGGGCCGCATGTGGCCCGCAGGCTGTAGTTTGAAGACCCCTGGTCGAGAAAGATGCCTCCATTGAAATATAGCCAATGCGTATCGAACATTGACAGGGTCTTCTAAGATAATGCAAAATTATTTTTTTTAAACTTTAGGAAGTTACTTAGTACTTGTAAAATAAAATACTCTTTGTCTCAGTAGCTTTAGGAGTGTGTCAAAGGAAGACTGCTAAGCTGTTTTCTTTGCAGATCTCATATCTACTGCATGGATCCAAACCAAACGCCACGCCCTCTAGTTAATTTCGATTCGTGGTGACTCACGGGCTACATCCTCGGTCTGCTACTAATGCTACAGTCTACTCAGCTGCTCAGGCCATGCATCCTCAAGTCTTCTCGGGTCCTCACAGCTCACATCTCGTCCATCTGGGTCAACCTTTACGACCTGTCCTGAACATGACCCTTTGCTCACTGTCCGGACAAGCTCAAACCCAATCCTCAGCCGCTTACATCTTCTGCTTTCACTATTGCCGTCGACTCTGAACTTGTACTTCCTGCCCGCCCACCCCCCACACCTGTACTCCCTGTACCGCATGATCTATCTACAGCAACCAGAATGAGCTTTCAAAAAAACAAACGCCAATCAGATCCTCTCTCCCTTCGACATCAGCATGTACACACAAGCACGAAGGCACATGGGACTAGATCCACACTTCTGATGTCCTTCTTGCAAAAGTTCCCCGTTGCAGCTAGCGCAGGATCCGTCCTCCACCCGAAGGCCCTCCCCATCTTTCCAACCTAGTCGGCATCTCCTCTTGCTTACCCTCATGCCGTGCAGTGGCCTTCCTTTTATTCAGCACCGTGTCTCATTTGTTCTCAGAGCCTTCACACTTGCCATTCCTTCTAGGGAGGTTAATTTTCCTTCAGATCTTTGGAAGGCTGCTTACCTCTCATCATTGCAGACTCAATTCTTCACCCTTCGAATCATTAAAAATGCAGTCTCCTGGTCGTTTCCCACCACATAACCCTATTTTATTTTCCTTTTGGCCACTTCCAGTATCTATAATGTATTGTTTTGTTTCTTAATAATTTTTAAGTCTTCACAGTTTGCCCCTTGCCTAGGGTATAATCTTTTAGAAAGCGAGAGCTTCCCCACTGCTTCGCCAGAAGAACAACTGAGGCAGTGGGAGGTGGCCTTGGGAGTCCAGGAGGAGCCCAGCCCTGACTGTGCTGTAGGTGATGGACCGCTTACGGAAAGGGTTTCAGCCTATCCGTCATGTGATAGGAGGTAGGTGAAAGGATGCTGAAGCCCTACGCATTGTGAGAAGTGCTGAGCCCTAAGATGTGCAAAACCTGGAGAACACTCAACGGACACCTGTCGATTGGTTGTAGGGGTCTACAGAGCGGAACATCGTATCTGGTCCCCTTTCTTAGCATGAGGGGAGCAGAGCTGAGTGTTGGTAGGGGTAGAAGCTGGTTTCTCTGCTCCACCGTGGAGGATTCCTTTACTTCGGATTAGAAGCCCAGAACACATGCCCTGGCAGGGGAAAACGTGTGTGCACGTGTGTATTCCATTTTTCACTCACTGCTTTTGTCTACTTCTCCCCTTCTCCTTAGACGGTTCTGCCTCCCAGGCTCAGCAGCTTCCAAGCTCTCAGGTTCTGTGGCCCGATGAAGCTGTCTGCCTCCGAAAGAAGAAGAGACACTCTCGTCCCGATCCCTTTGCCCGCCTCTCTGATTTGTGTCACCGCCAGCTCCCAGAAGACCAGACAGCGATTCTCACCAGTGTGGACCATGACGACCCAGGCCACGCCACTCTGCTGTAACTCCACCCTGTCCCACGTCCTCTAGGGCAGGAAGTGGGGTAGAAGGGCAAAGGGAGGGACATGATAAAGGCTGCGTGAGGACATGGTGTGCGGCGGGGACCTGTCCTCCTTTGCAAGTGCGGGTTGCCCTGGCCTTTGTTCTGAGGATGGTGCAGATCCTGGTCTGCCTGCTCTTTGCCCTGTGGAGGTGGCATTTCCCTCTAGGCATAGACCAGCTGATTCTCGGAGGATGGCTGGGGTAGCCCCAGGGGCATTGGGCAGAGGATGGGAAATGAACTGGGGATGGGGAGATCTGCCTCCTTCAGTAGATTGATTTCCCCCCTGCTCTCTTCAAGGATCTTGACAAGTACAGAAGAGGAAAACACTGGCTCTTAGCTTCTATTTCAGTTTTTCAGGTTCTGGATGAGGGCTCAACTTCCAGCCCATCTTCCAAACTCTACATATATATATATAGATAGAGACACAAATGCCTATGTCCATAGTATGTGAACTTCTCTATGTGTATATATACATATACATTGAAGCAAAGCTGTTTACGTCTGTGGCTGCTGGAGGAAGGAGGAGACCGCGGACACTGAGGGCTGTGAGGTAGCTGACAGCGAGCTGGCTGGCGGGGCCCTGCTGGCCAGCTAAGTGGTGGTGCTGAAGTCGGAGTCAAGCCTCCTCAGCTGAGTGAACCTCGCTCTCTGCCTTTCCCCATCCAGAGCAGGCACAGGGTCTTGCCCTGGCTACAGACTGCCGGCTTTGGGGCTCAGCAGTGTGCTACCACAGAACTAGACACAGCCTTCCTTTCTCGATTCCCAGGTGCCGAAAGGTGGCCTGGCACAGGGCCAGGCCAACGTTGTTCTTCCTTCCAGTTTGGCTCAGGCTACAGGAGCAGGAGCTGCTCTGCAGTCGGGCAGAGGGGCCAGGCCCCCACGGGCCCAAACTCAGCTCCCTTGTCAGTCCAGCCAGTGCCACGCTGCCGAGGCTGTATTTATAACTGCCTCTGGCGTCTGTTCCAAAGTGACTGATTGGACCCTCCTTCCCTTTTGTGGGAGCCAATTCACCAGATTGGTTAATTGTGGCTGTGCAGAGCCCCCCGCCCCTTGGGGCTCTTTCTCGGCTGCCTATGATCCTCTGTCTGCCCTGGAGCCTTCCTCCACTTCCAGCCTCCAGCTCCCATTGGGTGGAATCAAAGGCCCTGGGTCCTTCCAATTTCTGGCTTCTGGGGGTGCCCTGGATTTCCCTTCTCTCTGCGGTTCTGGAGGGCTCTGAGAGCCGGGTTATAAATCTTCCTCTGCCAAAATCTTATCCAAGCTCAAACTACTAGCTCCAGAAGCTTCTGTGTAGCCCTCTCACAGACATTGAAGATGAGAATCTCTTCCAATTGGATATCGGTGCTGCCCAGGAGCAGGACAGAGGCCTGGGGGGAGAGGGGAGACATTTGCCATCTCTTCCCCTCTCCTTGGGCAGGAGCCTGGCCTTCTGGCTAGAATCGGGGTAGCTACTGGGGTCCTTGAAGTATTTCCTTCTGGTGCTGCAGCCGTGGTGGGAGTCGGGACATCTGCCTCCACCCCATCGGCTTGGACTTTAGCCTAGCTTGGGAGCCTTGGAAGCATGGGGCAGGGGCTCTCTTAGTCTCCGTGCACTCATTAACAACTCGCCCAAAGACTTAAGCAGGATGGCCGCTGCCGGGACGTGACCCTTTCCTAGGCATCCCGCTGAACAGTCCGTTCCATCTCTGCCAGAGGCCTGCCTGTGCTTCCTGCATCTTGTCCACTGAACAGAGACCAATACCACCCCTTGAGATTCAGCCAGGGCGGTTCCCATGAACACAGTTCACTTCTAAGTGAGACATACTGTGGGGGAGGCATGACAAGGGGCGGAGTTTCTGCCCTCATCATCTGGGTGGCCTGGTCACTCTGAGACAGGGCCTTCAGGACGGTGCCCCATGCCACCCTCCTGAGGTGCCCACAGCCATGATGAGTGATGGTTGGGTCATTCCGAAGGCAGGACCATCTGTGCCCTTGAACCACCACAGATTAGTCCCTTGAGCATCTCTCCCAGGACTACCAGGGCCAGGGCTAGCTAGCGGAAGTATGGGAGCAGGATCTCAGATGGGCTCAGCTTATAGCCTGTTTGGACTCCTACCGCTGTGCTTTCTTGACCAGAGGAAAACCTGGTGGCCTGCTCAGATCCCAGGCCGCAATATGAAAGTTGTGGAATGTCAGGCTGTTAGACCCTGGTATGTATTAGACCAAGCCTCCCTGGAAGTCCAAGTCTGAGGGTAAACACAAAGGAACAGATGGGGCGGAAGACGCACTTGCACAGAAAGCGGGTGAGGTGCTGCAGACTGGCAGCGCTAGGAGCCACAGTGAGTTCTTTCCCAGGCTAACAAAGGGGCTGCTCACCTCCTCCTTCCTCTGTCAGAGCACATCAGACCAGATGCTTTCTGCTGGCCACCGGGTGGCTGCTATGCTGTGGCATCCTTGAGGCGAAGGAGCTACCGTCAACCTTCTTAGACCGGCCTTGGCCTCATTTTTTCCCTACTAAGAGGCCTTAAGTCTTGTGTTAGTGTTCCTGAAGGCCAAGGGCCCACCTGCACTCCTGGGAGCTACTTTAAGTGCTTCCATTGAGGACTGTAATGGGAACTGTCAGGACAGGATCTCCTCTCCAGTGGGATGGGCGTGAAGACTCCCGTCAATGCGGTTTGTGCACATGGGAAGATGGGTTGGGAGGGTGTCTCTCACGGGGTGTGCCCATTCTCCGGCATCAGGCATCCTTTGCGCTGTGCTGGGACAGTCTCAGTGGGCACTCTTACACTCCCCAGGAACCCCACGCCCCACCATGTGGGAGGACTAATGTATCTTCCAAACCTCCCGTGTTCTGGTTCAGCAGCCTTAACATGGAGGAAATCAGATGAAGACCTACCCCTCACCTTCTGTATCTGGACTTGAAGCTGCGGCTGTCTCAGGAGTCCTGATAGACACCTGACCAGGACCTTTGAGGGGGGTTTGAGACTGCCATTGTTTAGGGAAAGAAAATGAACAATGAGGAAGAGGCAGCAACCTGGTTTCTAGACCCGCTGACCACCCTGTGTTGAGTTGGCTTTGTACTTGAAATGGAGCCATGAGAATGGGCCATCTGGGGCTCTGGGCCTGGCCAAGGAGGCCTTGCCTGCTGAGCAGCCTGCCCCCTTCCTTCCGTCTTTCCTTGAGAGACGGGGAATGAGAGGTTGTTTGGGATCCCACTTTCTCCGCAGGAAGGGTGTCTTCATTCAGCCCAAAGGGCTAACAGAACCAGGACCCGCCTCCGAGGAGGCTTACAGTGCCCGGGGTCACTTCACTCTGTCGGAGGGAGGCTCGCCGGGGTAATTGGGGTGAATAATTACAAGTAGTTTCCCTGCTCTCTTTCTTTGTGTTTGAGTTGTGAGCTAAAACACCCAGAGTTGAACTCCTTTCAGTTATTTATCCTTATGCCCTTTCCATGCAGAAGAAACCGGGCAGCAGTCAGATGAGGAATTTCTTGACCTTTTCTTTTCTTTTTTCTTTTGCTAAGGTTGAAAAACAGTGGCTTTTCTAGGGAAGAAACAAACTTCTGAGTCTTCTGGCTTCTTTGCTATGCTGCTGGATTTGAATCCAGGTCTGAAATGTGTGTGGCTGGAGCTGTTTCTTTCAATTTTGTTAGAAAATATTTTTTGGGGTGTTGGGGTGGGCTGGGGGAGAATTGTACATAAAGGACATTTTATACCCACGTAGAGAAACATAGGCAAAGAAAAGTTAATGGTTCATCTTCGGCTTGCTTTGCTTGCATGTAAAAGAGCTTTGGCCATCACAGGGATTGCAGGAGCAGTAGGAAGGAAGTAGAGGCTGAGGAATGTAGAGGTGGAGAGGGATGTGGGCAGCAACCAAGTATACTCCATAACTGCTCCCCCTGTAACCTCAGGTCTGCCTGCACCTTCTCCAAAATAGCAAGAGAGAGCCCAGTAGGATGGAGGAGTGATGTCCCATTATGGCTGTATTTCTTTCTATAGAGAGGGGGCAGTGGGAGGTGTCTCATGTCCAGCTCCATTTGAATGGGGTCATTACCGGGACCAGGGATGTTTGGGCAGGGGGAGTTAGAGAAAGGGAACATTCTTTTACTACATGTATATAGGCTTTAAGGGGCATATAGTGTTAGACCAGTCATGGAGCAGGGACCAACCAGGGATGCTGGGATGTGGCAATAAACCTCAAAACATGGACATCAAGCTTTATCATTCTCTTTGAGGCTTATGATAACCGAGTTTCCCCTAAGGATACAAGTATCAAGTGTGAGACCATCCCAAGAAAGGTGAGAGGTGATGGCTCTTGAGTGGAGGCAAGATGTAGAGTGGCAGCAGTGAAAATCATTTGGGGTATGATGGGCTGCGAGTTAGAGGTGGCATAGTCATTGGAAAACTATTACGGTGGTGGAGTATTGGCCTATAGGCCTAGATGGGATCTTGGCAAAGATCTTGCTTCTGAGCCACCCCTTCTTGCTTCTTCTAGTTAACCATGGAACACGTAAGTGCCCAAACAGAACATGGGCATCTTTGGATGTACAAGTATATCTATGTTATCCATTTCTTTTTGGTGCTCTTTAGGCCCAATTTAGGAGGCTTGTCTCGAGATCCTCATCCTATCAGCAGCTCTATGTCAGTGGAAGAGGTGGACTTATTTCATGGGCTTCCTGAGATGCTTCTCACAAGCAGAAGCGGTGAGCTTACCTTTCCTACTCTCCATTCAGAATGTTTGTAAGGTGGTAGCAACGGAGAGGAGGGATTTACTTCTGCATTAAACAGCCTCTCTTCTTGAAGAGCTAAGCTTCCTTCAGGCTAAGAAGCTTCAAAGTGGTTTTATACCTAGATGCTTTGACCTCATCTTCTCTTTTGATTAGTTGAAACCACTAGACTGTGGTTGTGGTAGAAGGGAGAAATCAGAGACTCTGTTCGCCTTGGTGTCTCCAATGTTACCTCCTTTCAGATCAAGAGGCAGAATTAAAAATGCCTTCTTTGCAAGAAGTCAGTCAACCTAGGACCAAAACCCAGATTGGAATTTGCCACTCTTGCCAACTTACTATTTCCTTAGGGGTGACCATTACCACCCCTTATTCTAAATGGTAATGGATCTACTTTGGGCCAATATCATATTTCCTCCTGCCTGTGCTTTAAAATAAAATATAACTTGAGCAAATATAACATCCCCATGGAATGTTTTGAGTGTTGGATGTTGGGCTGCTGAGAGAGTAGAAAACATTTTCATGCCCTTCTTTGAAGCTGATAGAATAGATCTCCACAGAGCGAGTGTGAAGACATCTTCATTCCCCAACGGGTTTCTGTGTAGGATAAGGAAGGATTACGCACTGATGCATCTATTATTAATGCTTTGCCATATATTATAGAAAGAGGAGGCAGGGTGCCTTGAGATTGATAAATACTTTGTGGGACAGCAATCAGTAGTTGCTTGTCCTTTTCTGTGATGGGTCAGTAGTTATAGTTAGGGATTTTGAAGAGGGATGTTGAAATAGTTGTCCTTCTTGTACCATTGGCTTAGAGAGCTGGATCGGGGCTTAGAGTAAATCAGCACTAACTCTCAGTTCCTGGTCCTGGCAGTTTGGTTACCTACTTTCCCCATCCCAAGAGATGGTGACAGGAATGGTCACCTGGGCCTGTTTTTCTTTCAGGGCTTGGAGAAATGTACTCCACCATGTCCACCTCTCCTTGTCACTGGGTTGCCCAGATGTGTTTTAGGAATTAGGCCAAGCTCACCACCACCACCACCATCCTGCTGCTCCTCCCCTCCCCCTGGCACCCTCATATACACACCAACTTGGCCTCTTTTCCTTGCTCACCCCCTTTTCTTTATGGTTCTAGGAATCTTGAACTTGTGCATGGTTTCTGATGGGAGGTGGCTGGGTGGGAAGAGAATCTGGGAGGGGAGAAGGGTTGAACTCGGGTGGGGAGAATTGCATTGTCAGCCTTAGAAATACCATGAGCATGCTTTTGGGTCATGTGCAAGTTTCTCAAATAGGTGCAAGGGACAAATGCCTTACCTTACCTCATATTGGTGATGGGGGCTTAAAGGCTTTTCACTTCCTTTTGGCTTAGGGCAGATGCAAACATTTCTTTTTTATGAAGAGGACAGACCTCCTCGTGACCTTCTGGCTATCCTTGAGGGGGAAACTGTCTCTCTCTTTGTATGTTTATGACAAACAAGACACTACAAAAGGTCTGCCATGAGTGGACAGTCTATGGCTGAGTCAGAGAAATGGGACTGCTTCATGTTTCCCTCTTAGTCATCGGGGTTTCTCCTGGTTTCTAAGCCACAGCCAGGGGTCTGTGCCATGTATTCATTTCCTGGGTTCAGGAAGCTGTGTGTGTGTATTTTAGAGACTGGTAGGAGCACACCGTTTTCCTCAGTAGTACGAAACTTTGGAAATTCTCATTTTGGTTGACTGTCTTCTAGATAACGTTTGTTTTGAAAGGAGGGTTAAATTAGTATTATACCATCTTTAGTGTATTTTTATGGAGATTGTATATAAAATTATATAAATATATATATATAATTTGTTCTATTTTAAGGAGAGAGGGGAACTTATTATATAAGGGGGTGGGTGGGGAGGCAGGATCAGATGTAATATCAGTGACTGGTAGACTAGACAGTGGGGCATTTCAGGTGTGGGAGATGGGAGGGCAAGAGATTAAATCCAGGCAAGAGACATGGGGACCCTAGATTTCCACACACACATATAAAGAAAACTTATTTAGTCTATTTCCTGGTATCTATCTATCTATCTATCTATGAAGTCATAGTTTGCTTTATTTTTATACCTATGCATATACTTTGAGCAATGCTACCATCCCTGTGGTGGTCTGAGATACTAGCTCATGTCTTGCTGTCTCTTCCTTCCTTCTCTTCCCTCCCCTTCTCATCCTTTGACTAACCTTTGGGGCTTTTGGATAGAAATGAAAGAGAGAGAGAGAGAACAAATAACACACTCGCAGAAAGGGCAAGTGAGTCCATTGTTAGAGATGATACTAGATCTCTACAGGTTTTTCACTGACTGAGATTATGGGGAGTTGAGCCTGCCCATTCATCCCCACGCTGTTCTGGAGTGGAATCCAGTGGCTCTGAAGCAATCCCGCTCCAGAGCATCTAAAGGGAGTGGCTGAATGTTAGCTGGAGACTAACAGTCATGCCTGTGCTGGCCCGTAGCACCTTGACCCAAGAAACTCCTAGAAGGAATAGTGTGGGGTGGAGACGTCTGGGGAGAATTTTGTGAGGCCGCCACCTGGAATTCAGTCCCAGAAAAGATCTGGCCTAGTGATCCCGGCTGCAGATTCCTAGAAGTGTGGTGGCATGCAGCATTTTGTGCCACATTTTCAGTTATTCTTGTGAATTGGAAAAGTAAATGCCACCAGAGAGGAACTGGCACAGTCCTGGGACACTATCTGTGAGAGGAGACCCAAGCGGTAATGTTAGGCATGGCTGGGAGCCTGAGGATGGGTAGAAGGTTTCTCCTGATGTCTTGCCTGTACCTTTTATAGGACTGCACCACCTTTTAGAAGAGTTTCACCCAGACACTGAGTTTCTGGCATATTTGAGCAGGAAACATTGTGTGCCACCCTAAGAATTCCAGACCTTACATATACTGGAGGGGCCACGCCCTTGCAAGCCTTGGCAGCTGTCTTCTGGGTGCTAGCCATTTCCTCTTACCTGCCAAGAGCTCCGAGGGATGTGTTGGCAGATGGTGCAGGGTCAGATGGTGCAAGCAGCCAGGAGAGTGCCTGGCTGCCATCTCCTTGCCCTATCCTTTCTCATGAACTAGAACAAAAAGGCAATACTGATCCTCCTCCCCAAAGAAAATATGATACCACCCATGAGTTACTGTCTTAGGGAATTTGAACCTGAAAGGAGCTAAGAGGTCTTATGAATGGGGAGGGTTCTGTTTACATATTTGGGTGTTCTGGGAAGAGTAGATTGGGGTGGAGCTGAAATCTGACTCCCGATCATCACTTTCTATGAACCTGATGGGATCCTGCCACTCATGAAGGGCTCCAAGATCAGTTGCTCACAATGCTTCCCATTTTCAATGGCACAGTGGAACATGAGCTTGGAGGGGCTTCAACACTAGACTCCTGTGGAACTGTCCATTTTGGCAGGTGACAGATCATTCCAGAGTGTCTTCAGGAGGTCAGGGGAGTATGCAATAAGATTCTTCAGAGAAGTTGAGCATGATAAAGCTCACATTCTATGTCCTATCCCAGTGTGTGACTTCCTCTAACCTACCATAGCATCCACACAAGCAGGAGTTTACTTCATTGCACTGTTGACTCTTGACTCTTGGAGTCACCCCACCCCCACCCCCATGTCTCCATAGCCTATTTCTCCCTCTGGCACACATACAACCAGCAGAATCGATTACTCCAGCACTATAGGCACCTCGAGACTAATATTCCCAGTAGTCCCAGATTTACTCCCAAACTCCTTTCCTTCTACGTCCAACCCGAGGCTTCAGCCTTAGAAACCTCAGCAAAAGGGATTGCTGACCTCCACAAACCCACCCAATTCCTCAGTGGGCTACGCTTCACGTTTGGGAGGAAAGGTAAGATGAGGGTCATATCCATCACCTGGAAATTTTGGAGTTTGGGAAGGACTTCTGCTCCCTCTTTTCTTGGCCATGAGTTAGTGCTCAGAAAGGTGATGGTGGCTAGAATGTTCGAGGGGTAGCCCAACATAAATTTCTAGTTTCTCTAAAGGACCAGGGACTTCCAAAGGCATGTGGGGCAACGTGGTTTGAAATTTGATTGTAGGTGGAACAAGCAAAATTTCCTGTCTTATGTAACCTTTCAGTTAGTGGAATGGATTGTCACGACCAGGGATGAAGACTCTGTCCTGTGATTGGAACACGCCCCTTTGGTATGTTACATTTGGTAGAAGGAATATTGAACGTTGGTGCTTTTACCCTTTGGTAGGAGATAGGGGCTCTATAGCTTTGTTATAGTTTTGCTACTTTTCCCCACCTATATAAAAAATAAGATTTGGGAGTAGACAAATCAACTGGGAATTCCTCTCTCAAGACTCAGTGTGGGCCCACGTGATTACTTTTTATCACCAACCAGGAGTTTGATTGCTCCTTGGTTTTGTTTTTTGTTGTTGTTGAGGCTCTACCTCTGCTCTCTGCTTAGCTGGTCATGTAGAGCCCCTTGGGGAAATGTAGACGTTAAGAGTGGGAGGGACAGGAGATCGACGCAGCACTTTTCTTGTAGGTAAGGGATTGACTACAGTGTTGGAGTATTGTCCGGGAAATGACTACTGTGTCTAGGGACTGGG
The DNA here is from genome assembly GCF_000313985.2 of Echinops telfairi. Classification (NCBI taxonomy): domain Eukaryota; kingdom Metazoa; phylum Chordata; class Mammalia; order Afrosoricida; family Tenrecidae; genus Echinops; species Echinops telfairi. The sequence goes on from NW_022109491.1 coordinate 51,842,337, forward strand.
GATGGGTATTTTATGGAATTATCTTGATCACTGGAGGGAGGAATAGCAAATTAAATTGCTATTCATCAAGTTACATGGATAAATATATTTCTGTATCTCTGGATGTATCCAATGTTGAAAATAGACTTAATTTCCTAACTACAATTCCACCCGGACCTCATTTCTCAACTACTATTCCATCCAGACTTATTTTCCTAGCTATGATTCATGGGCCAAACGACCAAGGGCGTAGATGGGTGCTGCTATCGCCATTGACTCCTTCTTTTCCCAAGCCTAATTGAAAGGGGCACATCCTCCTTCATGCCCACCACGTCTGGTCCCCTTTTTCGTCAACAGTTTTCCTCCCCCAGGAAAGACTTTATCATTCTGGATGTAATTCTTCCACTGCACACATGGGGGCAATTTTTATATGAACTTCTTTCCCTCGTTTCACCCTGTGGTTTCTAAGCCCACAGAAGGGTCGGGGGATGAGCAGGCAGTGGGTTGGGAGGGACTCCGATGCTGCCTTTCCAAGACTCCTTAGGAACTTAGTACCTCTCGGCACCCAGTGGCCTCTTACATCAGTCTGTCTTTTCTGGTAAGTCTGGATGTGAGTATCAGTTTCGTCATGGGATTTCTTACTCTCATTTCGAAATTTTTTCTCTTCCTTAACTTTCTTTGGGGGCCACCCCTCATCAATGCCAGACGATGTTCTGGTGAAGACCATTTGAACCTCGTTTCCATTTCTCGAATGTTGAGTATTACAATGTAACTGCGCCAGGGTGCTCAATGGTGCTGTTCTTGAAGAGACCAGTCGGACTGCGATTGCCTTCCTTCTTCTGGTTCCTTAAATCTTGCTGTATTTTTGTCTTCTATTTAATTTTTTTCTCCCTAGGGGTTTGGGGTGGGAAATTTAGGGGTGGTTCTGTGTTCTCTTCGTGTGTACGGGCCGGTTCAAATCACTTGTAATGGGAAGCTGGCTTCGTGGGGGTGGTTGGCCGGCTTTGGTTCAACATTAAAGACAGACCAACAAATTGTACAGCTGCACATAGAAGAACACCACGGAGTGGGAATATGAATGGCAACTAGAAGCTTAGTTTTTAATCTTCAGGTATGTAACTCAAAAGTAAATAAAAACGCTATTTTTTCAGTAAGCATTTTTTTTCTTCCAAAAGACAACTTAGAAATATAAACTTTAGGAACGTTAAATTGGTGCTGTACCAAAGCCTTATATGAACGTGTTCTATACTCTGTATACTCTGTCTCTGTTGAGCTTCCTGCTCTCTCACCCTGTTCTCAACAGCCTGGGAATGCCAGCTGTGCCAAGCCTGAGGCTGGGTCTTGGGCACCTGTGAGCCAAGGGGAAGCCTTGGAGCAGATGGGGTGGTGGTGGTGAGCATGTGGGCCACCATTCTAGTTCCTAAGTCAAGTGTGAAAGGAAACCAGGCGTGTGTGCGCACATCCATGTTTATGTGTGGGGGTTGATGCGTGTGCACGCATATGTGTGTGCACACGTGTAGGCGTGCTTAAAGGTACCAATGCCAAAGTGAATCCATGAACTGGGCCCTGAAAGGGAGGTCCACGTTGGCTCGGGGAGTGGATGGAGTGGGATGGGGAGAGTGCTTGCTCCCCTGTGTTCTGTCTCCCTCCCTTTTCTCTACCAGGGAATGGAGACGCACTGGAAACAGCTACACTCTCAACCAGGTGCTTTTCCCTCAAACTATCCAAACTCTTAAGGATTTACAAAAGGCCCTTCCAAGGGGCGGGTACCTCCCACTATCAAATCACAGGCTTGCAGACTAGCAAGGGCCTTTTCTCCTACCCAAGCTTTCTTGGTTTCTTAGGGGAGAGGGCTCCTCTTGCAGGTCCCTGGGCTCCCCGTTCTTGGGTCCAGGCCTGCTCTAGCTGCCATCACTCCAGGTGGACTGCTATGGACTGACCTGCCCCTTTCTCTCAGTCCACAGAGATGACCACGAAGCAATAATGCCTGCCCTGGCTATGGAGAGTAGTGGCTCCTTTGGCCTTTGACTCTTGCCAGTTGACAAACTAAATGACACCCTCACTTCAATCAATTAGGGAGCCAATATGCAGCCTGCTTCGTACCCAGGCTGTCATGCCAGGCTCCACTCGCTGGCATTTTCAGGCTTGCTGAGTACTAACCAATTCATCACCAGTGACACTCCATATCCATCCTGAATTGAACATTAAAATAAGCAAACACAGTAAAAAGGCAACTCAGAGGACTAGTGATATGGTCGATGAAGGCCCCTGGAAGTGTTGCAAGTTAGACCAATTGAGAGAAGTTTAGTGTTTAATTGCTTCTCATGTAACATTACTCTGCTTCAGAAATGTTTTGTATTTTGATATAAATAAACATTTGCTAAAACATGTCATATTCTAATTTTCATTTCTATATAAGAAGTCTTTTCTGAGATCTGTTCTTATCTCCGGCTCTATGTGCTCCTAGTCAATCCATTTTCAACTCATGCCTCAACCTGACTCTGGATGGAATTGAGGCTGGGGGATCACATAGCTACTCTTCAATCATTGAGCAAATATATATATGGAATGTATGGTATGCGGGAGTCACTGTCCGGTTCACTTTGGATTCACCAGTGCACCTAATAGGTAGTTTCTGTATATATATTGGGCTAATATCCAGTGGTAAGGAGACAGACAATAAACAAGTGTGACAGCAATAAAATTACATAGTGTAATGTGATAATCTCCATTTAAGGGACATTTAGAGTGCCCCGGATGCTCTATGTAGTTTAAAATAAAAGATTTGCAGTGGGCTTCATGGGAAGCAGAAACTTAATTTTCCCCCCTCCCAAGAAGAACTTATCCTAATGTCTGAATGCACATAAAACCACGCAATAATTTAGTTCAGTTTTAATTCCCTTTATAGGCTTTTTATAATGAAGCCTTTTGGTGGGGTAAACAGTTAACACATCCCACTGCTAATTGAAAGGTCCATCCAAAGGCCTGGCCATGTATTGCTGAGAAAGCAGCCACCGAACACCCTGTGCAGCACAGTCCCCTCTGACACGCACAGAGCTCCATGAGCCAGGCTCGACTAGACAGTACCTATGGTTGGAGGCATTTGTGGTTCAGTGGCAGAATTCCCACCTTCCCTGCAGGAGACCTGGGCTTGACTCCTGGCCAGTGAACTTGGTGTGCAGCTCCCACCTCTCCGTTCGAGGAGGCTTGCGTGTTGTGATGCTGAGTAGATTTCAGCAAAGCTTCTCGACTAAGACTGATCAAGAAGACAGGCCTATAATCATGTTGAATACACAGGTGCTCACAGGAATGGCGCAGGACCATGCAATGCTTCCTTGCATTGTTGCATTGTGCATGGAGTTGCCGTGAGTTGGGGCCAATTTGACAGCAGCTAGCAACAACAGACAAAGCCTTCCTGGACTAGGGGACGGTGTGCTGACTAATGATTTGATGGTTTCACTCCATCTTTGTCTAAATGTGTCCCTAGTTGTAACAGGACCTGGCCCTAGGCAGAAATTCATATAGAAGACCTAGTGGCACTGCCAGTCAAAGGTGCCAATGACCCTAGAATGGAATTTTGGGTTTCCTTTCCCTTGAAAGAATGAGCAGATTTACAACTTAGTCATCTGAGTGGATCTGGCTAATTTGATTCCTTAAATGGAGGCTTTCCCACCCTCCCCTCATCTCCTATCTCCTTTCTTGGCATCCTTTCTTCCTCATGTTCTACTTGGCTGTCATCATTTTCAACTTGCTCTCCGTTGATCAGTTCTACTCTATGCTGCTTTTAATTACATTTGGTGCAAGGAACCAAAATGCGACCATCCTATTTGTGCCTATAGTTCCAGGCGATGAAAAACACACCAACCAACCAACCAGACAAAGTAGCAAAAATAGATCTGTTAATGAACAAAACATCTCCCGGCTTCAGATGTCTCCATATGGACTTCCCCCAAAGCTGTAGTACGTGAACATTGCACACTAGGACTCTACTAGTGTATCTAGAGTTTTTCCTTGTTTCAATGATCTGTCTGAGTCTCTACATGATCTGCTTTCCACTTCCTCTTTCCTCTGCCCTCTTCCTTTTTAGGAAGTCATAATGAAAATGTTAAAATACATATATATATTCTCTGGTCTTGCTTTTTAAAAGCAGCCACTCCGAGTGTAGTATAGTCTCCTATTTAAACAGTCTCCTTTCTTTCTCTCCGTCTCTCCTCCCACACCGCACCTTGTTTCACCGTGCTAAAAAGCAGCAAGACATTGCTTAGAACATTAAAACGAAGCCCCTAAATTTTCAAATCGTGGACCTTTATTTTGGCCCTCGGGTTACCTTCCAGGATGCTGTTATATTGCCCCCAGGTGAAGTTATATTGCCATTGAGTCTTTAAGATGACACCTTGGAACACTAGTGAGTAGTGCCTATACTTCTATCAGTGGACATTCAAATAAAGTCTGCTATCAGAGGTTTGGGAGAACCCATGTGACAGCACGCTTGGTAGACTTTAGAAACCTCAAAACAATACTGATTGCAGGTATGTTTTAGGCCCTAGGTGCAGGGGGAACCTGAATCAGACCTGTGAACTAGATCACTCCCTGCTATCGAGTCTGTTCTGACTCGTAGTGACCCAGGGTCAGGGTGCAACCACCTCTTTTGGTTTCTGAGCCTGTTAACTCAGTACTGGAGTAGAACACCTCTTTTGCCCGGGGAGCAGCTGCTGGTATCCAGCTGCTGACCTGGCCATCAGTAGCCCAATGCGGTTGGTATCCCAGGCTCCCTTTGTGAGCACGGCCTTTCCTCCATTTCAACAGAGGCCTTGCACTCTGTCTATAAGCGGGTTGTTAACTAAAGATCTCAAGATGCTTTGGTTTCTAAGATCCTCTCCACAAGACCCTGAAGTCCCACACCATAAATTCATCAATCTGCTTGGAAAAACTTCTTTCCCTTTTACTCCTCAGTCCAGCCTATAAACCAGATGTGTTTACAATGATTTGTTTTCTTTCTCCCCATGGAAAAGCATCCTTATGCTGAAGTTGCCATTTTGTAACTGATCAATGTGGGCCTCTCTCACTTAACCCCACTGAGGTAGGTTCTTTGCCAGCCCCCATGCTTCCGAGATAGATACCAGAGAGGAATCAGACATTCTTCATATTCACAAACATCAGTGTTCTCTGGCACTCCCTTGGCAGGTCGAGGCTGATCCCCAAGCTTCTGCATCCCAGCCAGCTAGCTCTTCTAGGGGTGAGTTTCCCCGGCCCCTTGAAGCCACCGCCAGTCTCCCTGGCAGAGGCTTTGAGAGGCCTCATCTCCTTTCTCTTTGAGGGAGAAGCTGGTTTCAAAAGCCAAGAGGAAGCCACCTCCTGTTCATATGCGCTACTCACAAGGACCAGTACTCTGGATGCCCGCATTCCCCTTTCCCTTCCCTCCCAGGCCTCAGGGGACACAGAAGTGGGGAGAGGTGAGATGGTCAACTATGCACCTTTCACCAAGTTATACTGGAGATAGCTGGTCCTTTTGAGAAAGGAGATTATGCTGAGAGGCACCTAGTTCCTATTTACCCTCAGATTTTGGTCTTTGTTACCTATCTGAAGGCAACAGGAATTTTCTACCACTCTGTTATACTTGTTGCTTGGGCATCTGCCTCACTGATGTAAGCTCCTCGGGAGGACGTGTACTTGTTGTCCAAAAGTTGTTTAGAGTGCTTATCATAAAGATACAGTTAATAAATATGTATATAAATATGAATAGAAAAAGTGCTCATTATATTTGACATCACATAATTTGTAGGTCATTGGTGACCTTAATGAGAGAAACTTCAAATAAATGATGGTAGCATAATTCATACTGGTGTGAGTGGAGGAGTTAGGAATGAGGAATTAGAGACACGTATAGACAATTATTTTGAGGCGTTTAGTAGCAAACAGGAACAGAGAAATGGGAGAGTAGCTGGTAAGGGCCTGGTGTCCTTGGGTGGGATTAACTGATTAAGTTAAGAGATATAAAATGTAGTTTTATGTTGTTATTTTATGCTGAATAGAAAGGGAAATTTATGATGCCAAAGCGAAAGGTGGGCACTGTAGAAACCAGGTCTGCAATAAAACAGTGGTGAAGGAAATCTAGACTATGCTAGTATGGACTGAATTTTGAGAGAAGAGAAGAAATTTGTCCCCTGGGACAGGAAGGAAGACGCGAGAGGGATGCCATGGGACAGGAAGAGCTCTCATCTGATGGCTCATCTTTATGGGCTGAGAGCCAAGGTTGGGGGGATCAGGTAGGGATGGGAGATAGCTGGTCCTCTGGAGAAATGCACAGAATGATTGGGTTGTCCTGTGTGTCAGCTTGAGGTTGGTGATGATCAATATATTGTGGTTTATCTGGGGTTGTGGGTTTTTCCAGGCAAGTACGACAGAAGGGGAAAGAAGTGGTCATTGAGAAAGATGTTAATAACAATAAACCAAGGAAAGTAAATGGATAATTAGGAAGGAATCAGGTTGATACATACAAATAAGGTGAGGGTCTTAGGGTTTGGAATACTAATTTCTAATTTGTTTGGAGGCTGGGGTTGAGCCACTGTGCTGGAAGAGTAGGGCATCGTTGGATTTGGGTGAAGAGGTGGACATAAGGTTAAAGGAAGAAGAATTTTGAATAAGCTAAGCCAGTCCTGGAGTGACCATACAGTGAGTGGATGACTCAGGCAGAATGATATAAAGATTTACCGAAGGTGATGTGCTCAGACGCTGAGAGGCCAATGTGTTGGATGGGTCACCTCGGGGGATCATGGAGAGTGTTGATGGATGTTGGGAACAGGGGCAGACCATGAAGCAAATGCTAATACCTTTAATAAGTGAAAGTGAATCTTGGCGATGCGAGATGTCATCAACAGGAGAGGCAGAATTGTCACATTCTCTCTCTCTTTGTTGGGCAGGGCTCTCAAAGGGATAGGCTGAGAGAAAATAAATGGTCCGGGGACAGCAGATAATCTGTCCTTTCCGGTGGATGAAAACAGCCAATCAATTAAACAATCAATATTAATTATAATACACAGTGGACAGAGAATTAAATAGGATAGTATTCTACAGGGCAACTGATTGGCTGCTCTATTTTAGGTAACTAGGGAATACCTTTCCAAAGTAACATTTAAGCTTTGTTGCCTTGCAGGAAACAGGGACCTGTTGGTAATGTTCCTGGGGGCGCTGTGCTCTCATGTTGGGCTGCTCGTCACAAGGCTGGCAGTTGGAAACCAGCAGTCACCCTGCAGGAGACTGAGGAGGCCCCTTGTCCACACTGCTCCTGTGAAGAGTTCCCATCTCAGAAACTCACAGGGGCCAATCTCCCCTGTCCTGTACGGTGACTGAGTCTCCATGGACTTGACAGCAGTGTCTGGTGTTTTGGAGTGAGAGGTGATGTTCAGGAAGCTGTTTTCCTTGGCAGAGAATACAGCAACTCCAAAGCCATTACGACAGGGATGAGTTTGCTAAGTCTGAGAAACAGAAAGAGGGATGATGAGATTTGAATACCAAGGGAAGAAGTGCTCGTGGCTGGAAAACAGGGTTTTATAAACCATATTTAGGATGTGGAGTTTATTCCGATAGCGATAAAGTCATGGGAGAGTGTAGGCTGGGGAGGGACATGCTCTGATGGATGTTTTAAAAGAGAACAACTGTTGGTAAGGGTGTGGAGAACTCTGAACCCTTGTCCATTGCTGATGGGAATGCAAAATGGTTCTGCGGTAGTGGAAAACAATATGTTGACCCTCAAAAAGTTAAACTAGCAATTCCTCTCATATACATACCCAACAGACGTGGGAGCAGCTATGAAAATACTTGTATATGCACCAATACTCATTGCAGGACTGTTCATAATAGTCAAAAGCTAGACACAACTAAAATGACTGTCAATAGATGACTAGATAAACAAGATGGGCTGTATACATACAGTGGAATATTACTCAGTTATAAAAAGAAATGATGTTCTAATGCATGCCACAGACAGCATGGACCTTAAACGCATGCTGAATGAGGTCGACCACAGAAGGATACGTGTTGCATGTTCTCACTAATAGGAAATCACCAGAATGGGCAAAGGTATAGAGATCCGAGTTCAATACAGCTTACCAAAGTCTAGAGGGAGGGGAAAGGGGAATTATTGCTTAAGAAGACTTGAGTTTCTATTAATGGTGATGGCAATTTGTGTAATGGATATTGATGATGGTTGCCCAACATGAGTAATGTAATTGGTGGTGTTGAATTGTGAGATATGTTCAGTCGGCAGACGCATTATCTCTATATTTGCAACAGTAACCAAAAGATCACTCTACCTTTGGATGGCTAGTATATTGCTGGAGAAGCAGCAGAAAGGCGAATGCAGCCCCCAACCGATGCAGGTTCAGCGTGACGAGCCAAGGAAGAAAGGACCCAAGAAGGGTCTCTCATGCTTTGACGGGAGCAACCAAGGATAAGCGCACCGACGGAAGAGATGATGGGACGACGGGGGTGGGGAGTCAAGGGGTCATTTAAAAAAGCCTGGGGAGATTCTTTCACATCCCACTGGAGATGCCAAATAGGCAAAGGTTTGTGTGAAACTGCGACTCCAGAAGGCGAGTAGGGCTGGATCAGTAGGATCAGTGGGGACGCTATTTCCATACTAGGTGGAAAGGGTCGCCAGTAAAGAGAAAGAGGGACCGAGTGCTACGGGGTGAAGGAATGAAGCGGAGTGATGCAAGCGTGGGCAGGACTGGGGCTGAAAATTCATGATAGTGGAAAAGGCAGCTTGTGAAAGAGTTGGGCAGGTGAAGTGGGTTGAAAAGAAATCTAAGACACTGACTAACCTCTGGCTCGCGGGTAGAAGGAGAGCCTCGCCATCAGGGCCATTTGCTGATCATTGAGTGGGTGTTTCCCAGAACACTGTTTAAAGATTTAAGTGCGTAGTAAGTACGATGAGGTCCCATTCAGATCCTCTCTCCATGGTGGCCCTACTGGATCAGCCCTTCTTAGCTCTGAAGATAGTCCTCTGAATGCAAGGGCCTCCTTGTCCATTATATTACAGACTGTGCTGCTGGGATGCCCCACACCCTTAACAGGCAACTGATAAAGGAGACACCATTTCTCTTTGCCTTAAGGGGAGGCACCTCTAACGTGTGATTTATGCTTCAGAGCATATTGTTTTGATCTCCATGGATCAGGCTAATGCTAGAATCCATCTGAGACCAAATTTATGATTTTTTCTTCCCCTTTCATGTCTTACCATCCTTAATGCCTACACGTGCTTTTTTGAAGAGCATCGCTATCACACCCAATCACCTGTTTCAGGCTTGGCTTATCAATAGGCATTCTATCCAGGACTCTGGCTTCACCTGTGATGGATAGTAGGACTCCACTACAGTGCTAGATATAGTATTCATAGTCCTTGGCATGTGCTAAGAGTGCAGGTGCCAAGATGATCACATATGATGCTGAAGACTGAATGCCAGCGAAAGGGGATGTACTGGTCCATAGAATATCATATCTCAGAGGCACTGGAGAAAGAGTACTGAGGGGAACTGTGGGATTGGATGGACAGTGAAGAATGTCAAGGAACCTGCGAGGAGAGAAAATGCAGGATCAGGGCAACTGATTACTAATTCAGAATAACACGTGAGAGTCAAAAGCTTCCTTGGCTGCTGCAGAGAGACCTTCTTCTCACAACAGAAAATGGAAGCAGACCAGGGGCTTATTTGAAAGAGTCACAACATTTTGAAGCAGGTTGAATTTCAGGCCAGATGGCTCTTCTGTGCCGGTCATGACTGCGGTAAGAAGAGTGAGATATTGAGATTTGGAATGGAATATACAGAAAATGCCTGAAGACCTTGAATAGCTCAATTCCTCTGAAACTTCTTGTCTTGCAAAACTACCCGTGGTGGAGGATACAATCCCTTCTCGTTTGAAGAACATCTACACACCTCCAAGGAGGTAGATGGCTGATGCCTCAGCGCCAACCCACTATTCCTGTCCCATTGTCACTTAAATCATTCGGACGGAAGCTCAGCATGACCCCACTGAGCCAGTGTTAGTTTTCTCTTTTAGGAGGTGGAAAATAGAAAAATCTACAAGACTCTCTGAATTCACAAAAATGGCGAGATTTGAGATGAACGGTGTTTCCGGACAGGAGCAACAACAACAACAACAAGTCATTTTTAAAGAGTACCTTGACAACAGTGAAGACACAACAACAAAATAATAAATCTAACTAAACTTGGGAATTACCTTTATGGATAAAATGATAACATTTTATTGAAAAACACAAGGGAAAGCCTAATAAATGGGACCCGCAGACCAGACATGCACTGTGCCCTCGGTGGCTAGTGGCTCGATCCCTCTCATTGCTCCTTTTCCTGCGATGTGGCGTGTCAGGACCAACTCCCTACCTTCACAGGCCGTGGCACACATGTTGCCCATATGTGTTACATCTCCAGGTGAACATCTATCTCCCTTGCTAGCTTTATGATCAGCTCATCCTCACCTCCTGCACAGAGCCCTCATTTCTATTTCCTCTTGATTTTTTTGCTGCTAGGAAATACTTATACTTTCCTGTAAACTTACCTATGTACTCAGAAGTACACCTGCTATGTTTGACCCCAAATTCCAGATATTTCAGGCAGGAGGCTGTTTAAGCTATGTATCTGACTAGGTTACCAGTCATTGTATGTTTAAAATATGCAGGTGTTTTTAAAAAATATAAAAATAACAGATAGTATATTAATACATATATTCTTTATTGTACTCTGATTATATCACTTTTCAAAGGCATATTCAACTCATGAATAGTCAGAGTAACACCTGCTACACTTTAGCATTCTAGCTTATATTTTTGTTCATTTTACTTTGTGGCTTCCTATGTTGGGCAGGAGCCCTGGTAGTGCAGAGGGTTAGGCAGCTAACCAGGAGGTTAAGGGTTCCAATCACCAGCCACGCCTCAGGAGAAAGAAGAGGCTGTCTGTTTCCAATGAGATTCACAGTCTTAGAAACCTCATATAAGGTTGATGTCAGAATTGATTTGATGGCAGATTTGTTTGGGGGTATTTTCCTGGTATGCTACTTATTATCCAGCTGTTAGATATTGCTTTTTAAAATCATTTTAGTAAAGTTGTAGAATGTATGCTCTATCAACCCACAATAGTTATGTTCTCTTTCCTAGTCCTCAACAAAGTCCATTTTCCTCCACCCCTTTTAAATGATAACAAACACCAGCCATTTCTCCCACCAAGTCCCGCTAGTAGCATATTGTCTACTTTCTGAACATGCCCAATAGTGATTTCTCCAGTCCCAGAAAGCATAATTAGAATAGACATACTCAGCGAGCACACACACATTTATTTATAGTTATATTTATCTCACAGAAAGGCTTACATAGTTGTAGAGGTCGGCAAGTTCCAAGTCTGTGGGTGACATGTTTAGTTCGAGGCTTCTGGTCCACATTGCTGTGGGTTTGGCTGACAAACCCAAGATCAGCAGGTCAGCTAGCACCCTTCTCGGTGAAGGCGAATGACCCGATGTCAGCAAGTAAGATGGCAAGCTACAGAGGCCGAGGCTCCAGAGACAAAAGACGCCCTGGCTGAGTAGGAGGCTCAAGGTACTGGCTCAAGTCTAAACCGTGGAGGCCAGATAATGGTGAGCCAGATGCCAGAATCAGAGTGATAAAGCAAGAGAGCTTACGAGTGCATCCTTACATAATGGAAGCAGGTCCCAGCCCTGCAGAAACTCCAGTTCAACTGTTTGTCTGTTTACAGTAGAGCTTATGATGGAGGAGAACGACATCCTAACTGCCAAACCACTGAGCATCACGACCCGTTCACGTTATTATCCAATCTACCTCAGAAGGCTAATGAGGAAGGGACTCAGCACAAGATATTCAATGAAGAGATACACAATATATAAAAGAACTCAGGGGAAAATTTGAAGTAGGAAAGCACAATCACTAAGAAATTCACAACAGAAATTCAACGAATGATCTGAGATGTCTGAAGTCAGATCCAATGCATTTGAAGTATTGGATTGTGTGCGTACGTAGAAGAGTACACAGTGTCCACTGTTCTGTTGGATCTACCACATATGTAGATGCAAGAGATACAGCAATCATTGCTGGAAGGAATACATTAGAAGATGAAATTATACTGGCATAAATTTTCAATAACTTATCAGAATTAGGCTACTATTAATTTGAATAGATTAGGATAAATTAAGATGTATAAAGGAAAGTTGAAAAAATAATGCTACTAGGGTTCCATTTTATACATGCACAGGTTTATTACAAATAAAATATGATTAAGCATGTCTCTGTGATCAATGGATTACTACAGACAAGTTACCTCAGTAACACACTGGCCTTCAGAAAACAAGTGTACTTTTTATGTCATGGAATAAAATGATTTGGGGGTCAGAGTTAATATCAATTTTTTTAAAAAAACAGAAACTCAAATGAACTTCTTCCAAAATCGTGAAAGCTTTGCAACTGTCTCCAAACCAAACTCACTGCCAAGGGGTTCCTTCCAACTCATGGCGATTCCCCAGGCCCCACGGGTTCTCAGATTGTAACTCTCTGGGAGCAAAATCCTCATCTTTCTGTTAGCTAGACAATCACAGGCAAGAGAGGCAATGATTGCAGGAATCTGGCAGAAATACAGAGGAGAGGTGGAGACACACTTCCCCACACACCTCTCCTGCATAAAGGAAGGAGAAGGGAAGATAAGACAATTTTCCTCATCAAAGGAATCCACAATGGCGATTCAACTATTTGTTTTGGGTCTGGAAACAAGGGCTCAGCATACAGTCTGGGGTGCTGGAACACACCTACCTGGGAAAAGGAGGTGTACTACAGACCTGCCTATAAGAGAAGACCCACGGGAGGTCCTCCATTGCTGAATAAAAGGTCCTGCTCTACATTCTACCAGGATGTTTAGACTAGCTAGGGGCCTTTGGACTTTTCTTCCCCAAAGTATCCCGTTAATGAATTCACTCCTTCAGTTCAAACCTTTTCTCTGACTCTGGTCTGAATTTTGTCCCTTGCCTGAAACTGTCTTGTAATCAGGACAAGGATGGAGGCATGGAGAGACTCAAACATTTGAGCATCCTTCCTGTAACATTTCTCCAATGTAGTTGCTAGTGATTTTGAACTGCTGACCTTGTGGCTAACAGTCGATATGCAACCCACCAGACTACTATGGGAATATTGCATCATATAACAACAATTTCTAGATGGATAACGTGTTTTTAGGAAAGTTGGGAAGATCCCAACAGATGAACAAAGACAAGGTTGACTGTCAATCTCAATGAATGCAGAAATCACGGCTGAAGTCCTGGTGGAAGAAGACTGTGGAATTACCATCAATACAACACTCAAGTTGGTAGCTGACATGATTTGACACTTTCAATTGTAAATGGACATCTCGGCCTCAACAGCCTTTAGCTTGATGGGTGTCAAAAGCGTTGCCATCGGCTAGCTTAAAAAGTGAATTTTCCTTTCAGTCTTCTAAGCTAATGAAAATGATTTTATGTAATGAATCATAACTGGAGTCGAATCTCAGATTTACCAAATAATACCCAGAGAACAATGTCCAATAAACACTGGATTCTGAGGGGATCCATAGGGCTGGTTACATTGAAGGCAGAGAGGTCAGCTCAGCAGGTTACGGTGACTGTTTTTCAATCCCCAGAGGATAATCTAGGCAGATTCTCTTGAAGAACATAGGCCAACCATGGAGCTTTATGATGAAGAAGTTTAAGAAAACTGAAAGGCCAAGAAAATAGCACCAAGGGATTTTCCCCCACCATAACAACTCACCTGTAGGATCAAGGGTAGCAAAGTCTGTCCTATGAGAATGCCACTGGGAACCTTCCTGAGTCCGTCTCTCAGCCTTGGTATCACCGCTTCAGATTCCTTTTCCCCCTCAGACTCAAAGGACATTTAAAATAAACACCATTGTGTTTGTATCAAGGATAGCAAAGCCACCCTTTTGGTATGGTCTGAATAGGAAAAGAGCAGTTGTGAATTTAACCATGTTAATGAGTGCATTGTATGTGAATAGATCAAACATTCCAACATAAAGGCAATGAAACTGCAATCAAGATTGCCAGATTCAATTAGAAACCAAGACCAACAAATAGCCATGAGGGAGCAGTTGTAATAATATCAGAAAAACAGACTGTAAGCTAAGAACTCTTATGATAGACAAATGAGGGCAGTTCATACAGGTAAGGTTGTCAATTTTCCTGGGGAAAAATAAACAAACTCACTGCCTTTGAATCAATGATGACCAGGAGCGTTGCCCTGGGGACTTCTGAGACTGTAACTGTTTATGGGATTAGAAAGCCAGGCTTTCTCCTGAGGAGTTACGGGGGTTTGGAACTGCCAAGCATGTGGATTGCAGCCTCATAACTCACAACCACTGCACCAGTAATTAGAATCTTCTATTCAGGGAACAAGAGCATCCTTCTTCTGCGGAAACCTATTCACTTTGGGTGACCTGACTGGCATTTGAAACACCAGTGACATAGTTTCTAGTGTAACAGCAACACGCAAACCACCAAAGTACAACAAACGTACAATGTACGTTTATTTGTGTATATATATATATGAATATGAATTGCAATATTGCTTTAATATAATCATCCACAGTAAATTTAAAAAGTGAACCATTTTACAGTACTGCAGGAGACTGCAATCCAGGGTTAAAATAATAACAAACTACAGTTTCATGCAACGACCTGGACAAATCTTCCACATGTTGTTATATAAAGGAGACCCCGAGAAAAGGGTACATTGTGTGTGCCTCAGAACTCAAAACTGAGGTGGGTCACGGGCACAATGGGGTTATCATTAGTGGGCAGCATTGCACAGGAAGACTTGTGATAGGAACTGCCTTCTGGGGCCGTGTAAATGCTCCGTGTCTTAAGGTGATGACACACACACATTTGTATTTGTACATAATAAGGGACACATTTTAACATTTGATGTTAATAAACTGCAACTAGATTTATGTGTATGCCTTTTCTTAAAAACATAAATAAAAATGGTATAGCCTGGGCACTAATGAAAATTTTGACTTCTGAGATAAGTTAAAGCAAAGTTGAAAGGACAGGGAAGGAGATGGAACGTCTCCTCCTATATTTTTTCATTGTATAGTTTACTTATGACAATTTAAAAAATAGATGATATCAGGGTTTATTCAAGGAATGCAGAGGTGGTTCAACAGTAGAAACTATATTTTAAAAGTACAAGAAAATAAAATAAAAAGATACCCCCTTAATATTTTAAGACATTTACCTGAGATTAAAAACAAAACTAGTCAACTAGCCCCGAGTTAATGCTATTGAGTTAATACTGACTCATGGGGATCCTGAAAGGATAGGGTAGTTTTGGAGACTGTACCTCTTTACAGGAGCAGAAATCTTTACTGTCTTCGGTGGCGCTGCTGGTGGTTTCGAACTGCTGACCTTGAGGATCATAGCCCAAGTCATAACCACTATGCCACCAGGGCTCCTAGACCTAAAATGGTTACTCCTTATTTCTAATCTTTAGTTCTGTATACAATTATTATTAATTAAATTGTATGTATATTTGTAGCTCACAAGAGCGCAAAAAGAAGACATTTGGGCAACAAACAAGCATGAAGAAATGCTCATCAGTCATAAACTCACTGCCACCACATTGATTCTGATTCACAGTGGTCCTGGAGGACAGGTAAAACGGCTTCTGTAGGTTTCTAAGTCTTTGTGGGATTAGAAAGCCTCGTCCTTTTCTCTCATTAGTAATTAGACAGATGTAAATCAAAACACCAACGAGAGATCATCTCACCAGAAGTAATAGAAACAATAACAACAAAAGGAACAAAACTAACTAATCAAACCAAAAACCCAGAAAACAACAAATGCTCTGGAGAGATTGCACCCATCACACACTGCTAGTGGGACTAGAAAGTGGAGCGAGCTGTGATCAGCGTCTCATGGACTTTAGGCGCAGGAGCAGGAGGGACCGGTCCCTGCAGAGGCACATCGGGCTTGGTGGAGTGCCTGTGACAAAGAGGAAGACGCTCCACAAGATGAACTGACCCAGTGGCTGGGACAGTAAGTTCAAGCAAAAGCAGTAACTATAACAGTGGTACAGGACTAGGCAGGGTTTTGTTCAGAAACCGCCTGGATGGCAGCTAACTACAAAACCTGATTGGCTGTTCAAACCACTGAATTGTATATGTGAAATTGATGGCAATAAAACTGTTAAAATGTTTAAAAACAAACAAACATAGCTAAGATCAAAAGATGTGCTGACCCAAGCCTCTCTGTTTTTAATTGCCTCCTATGCATGTGAAAGTTGGACATTCAGTGAAGAAGAATGGATACATTTGAGCTGTGGTGTTGGCAAAGACTATGGAAAGTACCATGGACTGCTAAAAGGACAAAGCAATCTGTCTTGGAAGAAGTACAGTCAATGTGCTCCTTAGAGTCAAGGATGACAAAACTCTATCTTACAAACTCTGGACACGTCAGAAAAGGCGACTTTCTGGAGAAGGACACCATGACTGGTAAAGCGGAGGGCAGCGGAGACGGATTGACACAGTGCCTGCAACAGTGGGCTGAGGCATAAGAACCATTGTGAGGACGGTGCGGGACCCAGCTGTGCTTCAGTGTGCTGTGCAGTCGCTGTGCATTGGTGCCAACTCGACAGCACCCAACAACAACAACAACAACGGGATAAAAACACAAAATAACACACGTTGGCAGGTGTGTGAGGAAATTGTTACCCTTATCTATTGGTGGTGGGAATGCGAAATGGTATAGTCTTTGTGGAAAATGGTGTTTGATACTGCCTCAAAAACTTAAAAATAGAACTTAAAAAAAAATCCCTCAAAACTCACTGCCATTGATTTGAGGCTGACTCATTGTGCCTCCGTAGGACAGGGTAGAACTGCCCCTGTGAGTTTCAGAGACGGTAGCTTTTTATGGGAATAGCAAACTTCTCTCGCAGCCTACTTGGGCATGGCTTCCTCAACTCAACCAAAGAAAGGCTCCGTTTCCCAACAGGGATCACGTCCATCGGTGCAGGAAGCAAGACTTAACTACATAGTATTTGGGATCACAAGAAGATTCAAAATAGATGATATATTTTAAAATTACTTGAATCATTTGCATACATAAGATAGGGAAATGAAGAAAACGTCCTTGTTGGGACTCTCTTCCCTACCTTGGTGTTTTTGAGGAGCCAGCAGGCTCTTTCCCCATGGTCTAGAAGGATACGGATAGGAAGTGCTTGTGGCTTTGCTTTGACTGTGTGTTTAGGAGACTGGGGTGAGTTTGCCACATACTTGTTCTTCCCGTTTGGAAAACCTCTTTTTGCTTCAGCCTTGCTCAAGCCTGGTGGCCAGTCTTCAGCTTTCTCCCTCCCAGGCTTTCCTACTATGACTTGTGTTATTGTTCCATTGTGTGTTTGCCCCAGGCTGATCCTGGCTGTTTCTAACCACCAGCCCCTTATCTCTGTTTCTGCCTAAGGCCAATAGTAAGGTAGAAACTTCCTGACCACTCTTTTCATTTTAAAAATAAATCATTTTATTGGGGGCTCTTACAGCTCTTCTAATAACCCATACCTCCATTGTGTCAAGCACATTTGTACATTTGTTGCCATCATCATTTTCAAAACATTTTCTTTCCACTTGAGCCCTTGGTATCAGTTCTTCATTTTCTCCCCCCCTCACCCTCATGCACCCTTGATAATTATAATAATAATTATTATAAATTATTATTATTTTCATATCTTACACCATCTGCTGTCTCCCTTCACCCATGTTTCTGTTGGTCGGCACCCTCTGACCTCTCTTTTTCATCTCCACTTTGACCCTGGAGATGAAGGGTACTCATTGTGACATCATCAATGATCAGCCAATCAGGTGCTCACTCCCTTAGATGACCTCGCTATTCCATAGGCATTTGGAGGCAGCTTCAATGGGAGGAGGGAGCCAAGAAGGAGACCTAGTGTCAGTCTAAATATGATCATTACAACATGGATTATGTATGTTCTTGCCCGAAAAGGTGTAGGCTTCCCCTTCCCACCAAAAATGAGTTCGGTAAGTGGGGTTGGTGACAGCCAGGTAAAGTTTTTCCTCACATATCTTTTCTTCCTCGGCACCCCCTTCTGTCTTTCCAGAGCGATCTTGTAATATACCACTCTGTCTTAAGATGCAGAGAGAGGGAACTGGGCTTCCCTCTATTCTAAAAGCTCTGCTTTCCCGACTTGTTGCAGGACATTGAAGTTGTGGAAAGCGAGGCTGTGTCTGTGGTACAGCACTGGTTGAAAAAAGTGAGTAAGGCCCCGTCGGATCCATTAGTCACCCTTCTAGAGCGGGTGCAAGGGTGCGGCTAACCTCTCCATAGGACTGGGAACTGAAGTCGCTGGCTTAATATGATGTTGAACTTTGCCAAGCTACCCTCCCAGCAGTGTATCTTATTCACCCGACTATCCTAGAGGACACAGGCTGGCTTCCTTGTAAGAGATGTTCGTGGGCCCCTCAGTCCCCCAGCGCTGGGTTGAGCGGATATATGAGCATTACCTCTGCTTCACTGATGTCTCTGCAATAGCCGGGGGCGGGAACCAGAGACCTAGTGCACCTCTCAGGACAGTTGCAGTTGATTCCATTTTTGGCAGGAGCCAAGAGGTGTGAAGTGGGTTTGTGTGCTATGTTGTCGTGGAGAGGAAAAGGGGGTGGGGGTGAGAACAGAAGTCGGGTAGGCTGCAGAATGACACTGGTTCCGAGGAAAGTGCTCGCATTTCAGACTGAAGAGGAGGCTTCCCAAGGCATAAAGGAAAAGCTATCCAGCAACTACTCTCCCACCCATGGCCAAGACATCCATGTGACCAGAGATGTGGTAACTGACAAGTCTGAGGCTAGCAGTCGGGTGGGGGATGGGAAGAGGTATTAGAAATAATTCTAAGATGGGGGCTTGGTGGGGAGTGGATGGTGGGAGGTGGAGAGGAGACTTATCTGAGACTTGACAAATCATGCGGATTCTGACTGGATTTCCTAGGTGAAGCACCATCTCTCAAAGTCTGATTTGCTATCAAACCCGAGTCAAGAGGTTCTGGAGGAGAGAACTAGAATCCAGTTCATAAGATGGAGGTAAAATAACCCATTTGGAAGATGTGAATCCTCTTTTCAGGCATCAAGGTGAACCAAGCCCATGAACACTCTCCTCTAGGGCTGCCTTCTTTGGCTTGGAAATGGCTCGCCTTGCTTTGGGGTGTTAGGGAATATTTTTACCCTTTTGGAACCCCAGTGGATTCCTACATTTTTAAATGACTCAAGGGGCTGGTAAACGGGGCCTGCTCACCATTTCTTAAATGCTTTTGAATAAGTTTTACACTTCTGTTAATTTTGCACTTGAATTGTTAGAAGGGGCTGGATTTTAAAGAGCTAAAGGAAAATAAGCTTTTAAAATGCAAAAGCTACAGCCATCCCCTCCACTGAGGTATTGAGATTTCTCAGTGTCCTAGTCAAAAATCGTATGCGCCGGCTTAGGGCTGTGTGCCTGACCTCACGCAGGGCCCCTGCACTGTGAACTGCAGCCCCACTGCCCTTCTGGCCCTGAGCATGCGGACCCTTTAGACAGAAGGAGGCCGACTGAAAGGTGGACTGGGTTCCTTGGGGCAGGGCAGGACTTCTTGGTCCCTCTCTGCCACATCCTTCCCAGGAGAGGGTGTGGGAGGTTAAACTCTCCTGACAGAACTTTACAGGTGTCTTTGCTCTCATTGCTACTGCCTTCTGTCCTCCCAAGCCCCCACGCCTATCTTTGCTCTCTGCGACTGAGAGCCTTATATGTCTCGAAAACTATGTGTTTCTTTCCACATAAAGGTTTTTCATAGGTTTATCCAACCCAGTGGCACCAGCATCTTAAAATAGAATTCTGATGTAGAATAAAAACAAAACAGAAGGAATGTAGGCACTCCCTGGCAAGGGGTTTGAGGAGGCTGCCCAGGGCCTACCTGGGCAGCACCACGGGACCCTCGATGTGGCGGCCTTATTTGGTTTCGATAATGTGGCCAGAGCTGCCAGCATTTTATACATCTTAGCTGTGCCTCATAAAGAGTAAATATCTGAGAGATGCTGTAGGAGCCACAGCCAATGATCTATGTAGTTCTCCATGGAGAAGTTCTATGGAGACTTAAAACTAAACAAGCTCTGCTGCTGTCTGCACAATGCGCTAGTTCAAACGTCCTTTCCGATTTACTACCAAGTAGTCAGGACATACATAGCCCTTTCTTGAGTATTCATTTGTTTGATAGCCATGTGCTGACCACTAACTAACTGCCAAGCTCTCCAGAAGAGATAGAACTTACCTTCCAACTTCAAGGAGAAAAGGCTAGCGAGGCAGACAAAGTGTGAGAGGTTTAGAAAACACGGGTGTAGCCGTTAGAGCACCGCTAGACAGGAGTGAGTGTACTCGGGAGAGGTTTTAGGCGGAATATTTATTTCGCTAGCTCCGGAAGTGGGCAGGAAGTGGCTAAGCTGTAGTTTTCAAGATGGTGGGGCATCTGAAAGTTCTAACCCTCTTCCATCCCCTGGGGCTACTCCCCTGGCCAGATCCCCCTGCTTAAGGGCCCCTTCTTCTCGGAGGCTCCCCTTCATCCCCTCAAACATGAAGCAATCGCTGGCTCCTCTGAAACCCCTTCCTCCTCGATCAGCTTCTTTAGGCACCTACCTTGCTGGTCTACCTTGTGGAGCAATATTTATGAGTGCGTCTTCCTCCCCAGCCTGCATCTCCCGAGGCAGTGTCCATGCTATAGCACTCCCCACCTTTGAAAACTTCAAAGCACCTAGGGTCAGGCATTGTATAGAGAAGGAACCTTCACCAGAACTAGAAGTGGGCTATTCACCAAACATGCGGCCTTCCTTAGGGGAGGAGTGGAGCATGGAGTTCGAAAGACTACGATGGGGATTATACGCAGCAAGGCAAATGAAGCGGGATAAAATTAATCAACATCAATTTGAATATTTCTTAGTGGTTATTAACAACTCTATGAATAAAGAGGAATTTGTTATTAAAAAAAAATCAACAATGAGCCCCAAACCACACCTTCTGTCCTCTTTCAAACCCTCCTTGGTCGTATAGGTGTGTAAGCATTGGGCTACTAACCAAGAGGTTGGTGGTTCAAACCCAAGGGGGACCTGAGAGAGAAAGATGAGGCTGTCTACTCTTGTAAAGATTTACAGTCTCAGAAGCCCCAAGGGACAGTTTTTCTGTGCCCGGTATGGTTGTTATGAGTCAGAACTGACTTGACGACAGTGGGTTTGGCTTTGGGTATATGTGTGCTGACTTGGTTTACAGTCACTTCCATGTATCAGTGAATTTGGCATTGCACTGAGAACTGCCAAGGAAGTTGGAGAAGACTTCAGAAGGTGTGGCTTGCACCTTATAAGGCGACTGTTACTGTGCAATTCTAGCCAACGTCCTTAACCTCTCTGATTCCTCTGCCCTCGTAGAACCCTTTGTAGATGCTTAAGATTATTGGGAAGCTGCAAGCATTTGAAGGTGCCCTAGTTGCACTGTCTCTAAGCATTGGCTTGGTAATCACAAGGCAGGTGCTTCAGACTCAGCAAGCACTCCTCAGACGAAACATGGGGCCACCTGCTCTTGTGAAAATTTAGGCTCAGAAACCATGAAGACAGTTCCACTCTGTCCTACACCAGTAGGGATCCACTCAATGGCAGTGGATTTTGTGTGGCAGGTACTGGATTAGCAAAATAAAAAAATCTGGGGGCTTATTGTACAAGAGGGGTGAGAGGTCAGTTCAGAAGCTCATGGTGATGGGGGCCAGACCCAGTATTCATGTAACCCCAAGTCTAGCAGCTTCACCATGCTGGGGGTGGGAGTGGGCGGGGCCATGCTGGGGGTGGGAGTGGGGCGGGGCAGACAAGACTCAGGAGTCCCTGTGTTTGAATGGCCTTTTGCAGTCATACCCGAATCTTCCAAGTTCCAAGTGAGGTGAGAGAGGATGCGATTCGAGACCGGATAGAGCAGGTGCGACGAAGGTAAGCATCCTGGTCAGCATGGTGCAAACTCCTCAATGGAGACAGATAGGACTGGGAGTGGGTCTTGGACTTCTTACGAAATCCCAGTTGTGCTCTGTTTTGAGTGCAAAATCAGAGAAAAGCAGTCACAAAGGCCTCTCATCTCCCGGCGAAGCCCCCTTTCCCCAGCCGGCCTGGACCCAGTCCAGCCGAATGCCTTCTGTAAGATTCTACTCACAGGCCCCCACTGGTCAGGAGCCCCTGGTGTGGCCCACACCCCCTCCAAGCCATGACTAGCATGCCCTGTGCAGGTTCTGGCTCATCCCCCACCTCCCCTTGCTCTTTCTTTTTTGTTCTTTTGTAGCATATCGCACCTGGCAGTTGATTCGGGTCATAGCCCATATGTCACATCTTCCTATTCAGACTGCTAAGAATGACAGGTGAGAGGGCTGAACAGAGCAGAGAGTTCTGCTGAGCAGCAAAAACGGGGCGAAGGGCCGTGGGGATTTGATAAGGGGGGTCTGAACTCAGGGCCAACAAGGATGGATGGCAGCTTCCTTATACTCCTAAAAGGTTCTCTCAGTTTCCTGGCAGAATTTGACATTGAGCTTCAGACTCTCCCAATTGTGGTGCCACAGGCCAAACATTTGTCTTGGGATCCTGGGAGAGCTGGTGGAAATTCGAGTATTGACCTGGTTGGTCTGCAGTGGGGCCCGTGATTGTGCCTTTCCGATGGCTGTCTGGTAATGTGCTGCTGGTCTTTCGACAGCATTTAAGTAGAAGAGGAGAGTTTTGGGAGATCACTTTGGGTCATTTGACCTCCACCCTTGCACCCAGTAAGGAACCCTGGTGATGCCGTGGTTACTGTTTGGCAGCTAACTCCAGTGTCAACATTCCAGAACACCAGGCTGTCTGCTCCCGGAGAGTTACAGACTCAGAAACTCACAGGGACGGTTCTACCCTGTCCTGCAGAGTTGCTACGAGTCAGCATGGACTTGATGGCAGTGAGTTTGGTTTGACTTTGTGGTCTTGCACTCGGTATTGAGTGATCATAGCAATGGATAAAAGGCTAGTGATGGGGTGATCCATCACGGAGGCCCCCCATCAGGAGGTAGTCAGGGAGGTCTTTAAAAGTCTTATGACTTTTAAAAATGGGGGCCATGGAGAGGTTATGATGGCATTGGTAAGCATTTCTTTTGTGTCACATTCTGAAAAAGACATTTGTAATAGGATTTCAATTTGATCAGCCTTAAGAGCAGATTCTTAGGGCTGAGACTCCTTTAGGGATAAATAACTTGCCAGGGTTGACTTCATTAAAAAGAACCAGGGCCCAGGCCTCAGCTATACCTCTGCCTAGCAAGGAGAGAGACAGAGACACACACACACACACACACACACACACACAGAGAGACAGAGAGAGAGAGAGAGAGAGAGAGAGAGAGAGAGAGAGAGATATTAGGGGCTGTGCCTCAGAGAGTCTCTATTTTTGTACATGTTCTAATCTCATTGGCATTTCTCTGTTTACAGGTTGGTATACCTCAAGGTCATGGAAGTGGCCTGTGTAAGCGCATCTATTTTCCTTTGATCTGAAGAGGGGCCAGAACATTGAGACCTGGGCAGAGGGGTCTCAGCAGTAGATCGTTTATTGTGAGAGTGGGTGCCCTAAACTGCTAATAAAGAGACATGCTATTTAAGAGCCATTCTTGGGTCTTGGGTATGGGTGCTGTGTCATTCATCGATTCATTGTTAGATGCTGCTGGCTACGTGGGCCTGGCTCTGGAGTGTGGCCAAGGAGACAGAGTTGCTTGACCGCTGCTACAACTTGGGGTGAAACAGGCCCTGGGGGTGAGGGGCACTCTGAGCACATAAAGAGGGCTTCTAACCTGCACTGGGGGTGGGGTAGGCTAGGGAGGGCTTGCTGGGGGGGAGTGTGGCTTGTTTATTCTATTAAAAAGATACTGAGCATGGGCTACAATAAAGGCTGATGTCAATGAGCACTTACCACTGTGTGGTGCTCATCGTGGTTACACATTGGGCTTCGATCCACATGACCCACAGTTTGAAACCACCGCAGCTTCCAAGGGAGCAAGGCTGAGCTTTCTACTCCTGTAAGCAATCAGTCTTGGAAACCCACGGGGGTCCTCTGAGTCAGCACTGACCAGATGGCAGTGAGTAAGTACCACCTAAGGTCTTTGGAATTCCGTGGTAGAATTCTCACATTACACGCAGAAGACCCCAGTTAGATTTCTAGCCAATGTATTTCAAGTGCAGCTACCACCCATCTGTTAGGGGAGGCTTGTGTGTTGCTATGATGGTGAACACGTTTCAGTAGAGCTTCCAGAGTAAGATGGAGTTGGGGAAAAGTCTGTTGATTTAACCAAAAAGCAGTCAATAAAATCCCTGTGAATCAAACAATTAAATCTTATTGTGCCTGGCGGACTGCCGTGAGTTGTTGGTAGTCCACAACCACATAGAACTATCTAAGTACTTTCTATGTATCCCAGAACTCATTCCAAGCAGCCCATTTGAGGTAGATACTACTTGAATCGTCATCATTGCTATTACTACTGTCATTTATTTATTTGTAATCATTTTGTTAGAGCTCTCACTACTGCCATTTTGCTCTATTTTATAGAAGAAATAATGTAAAGAGGTTAAGTCCCTTGTCTAAAATCTCATGATGGAAGAGTGAGTGAGTGAACCATGGGTAAGCGTTTCAGTCTTCTGGGTCCAAGATGTATTTTCTCAGCCACTCTGCTATACGATGGCTGGGCTCTTGGCTTGGCCTGGAAATATTTTTTTCTTTTTAAAATTAAAAAAAAAATTAATTAAATCATTTTATTGGGGGATTGTACAACTGTGATCACAATCCATCCATCCATCCATTGTGTCAAGCACATATGTACATTTATTGCCCTCATCATTCTCAAAACGTTTGCTTTCTACTTGAGCCTTTGGTATCAGCTCTTCATTTTCCCCCCTTCCTATCCACATCTTTTATTTTCATAGAGTAGCCTAATACTAAATGAACTAATTATCGTCACAGTGTTCCTAACTCTGTAAAGAGAAGTACTTGCCCTGATTAGAAAAGAAAACTTTGTCATTGTTATTATTATTAAGTTGTCACCCCCATAGTGCAGGTGAGGCATTGAAAGTTCAGAAAGAGTAAGTAATTTTATGGATGTCATATAGCGGTTAAGTGGCAGAGCCAGGGACTGAATATTGGGAGTCTCATGGTAGAGCAGTGCCCTGTACTCTAATGCCCATACACTGTAGCACTATACTGAGGTGAGGGGTGACTTCCGTTGGTGGTGGTGGTAGTAATGGAAGTAGGCCAGCCAGACAGCATGAGAGGGAGAGAGGGAGAGGTAGGGCAGCACACTATTCCCAGGAGTCAGGACACATACACCTTCCCCTCCCCTGTCTTTCCCTCTTAAGCCTCTTTCTGCCTGCCTGCCTGCACTACAGAGGAAGATAGGAGGAGGAGAAGGTGACTAAGTACCAGGCCGAGGGAGCTCTGAGGTGAAGAGAGGAGCAGGGTGTGATAGAGTAAATGCAAATCCATCACTATAGCTTGTACAGGAGAGCAGGAGAAAGACCTACCAAGAGGAGGCTGTTCTGAGGGTGACCTCCTCACCAAGGACCCAGGCCTTGTCTTAGAATTGATGGTCCATATGTCGGATATCCTGAAGAGAAAGTGATTCCACATAGAGAAGTTTGGTTCATCAGAGGACTTTATCAAGAGACAGCTAGAGGAAATATTTGGGAATCATATATCTCTAATAAGGGCTTAATATTCAGAACATAGGAGGTGTCCTACAACTTAACGACCAAAGGAGATCGGCAAATGCCCAGCACACAAGAAATGCTCAATGCCATTAATTCTTAGGAAAATTCGATTCGAGACCACAATGAGATGATGACATTCTGATCTGAGCAGTGGCTGGCAGGAGCACAGGCCAGTGTTGGTGAGGGTGTGGGGACACTGGGACCCTTGTTCGTTACTCATGGGAAGGTACAATGATGTAACCACTCTGAAGAACAGTTTGGTAGCTTAATATAGAGTGATCCTATCACTCAGTAAGTCCAGTTGATATGTTCCCCAAACACTTGAAAACAGGAATTCAAACAGATACATGTATACCAAGGATTACAGCAGCATTGTACACACTAGCCAAAAGGTGAGAATACAGAAATGCCCCCAAATGAACAAAATAAGGCCCACCCATAGAATAGAATATGATTCAGTCATAAAGAGAAGTGAAGTTCTGCTACATGCTTTTACATGGATGAACCTTGAAAATATTACACAGAGTGAAAGGATCAATAGTGCATGATCCCACTTATATTAAATATGTCAAAAAGGCAAATTCATAAAGACAAATTAGTTATAAAGGACTGGGCGAGGAAGAAAGGAGTGATTGCTGAAGTCAGTTTCTGTTCAGGGGCCGGAAAACATTTGGAACTGGATAGTTCCTTTAAAACACACTACCATTGAGTCAGTTCTGACTAATAGTGACCCCACAGTCATGATGATGGTGGTGATCGTGGTGGTGGTGGTGGTGGTGGTGGTGGTGGTGATGATGATGCTAGGTGTTATTGAGTCCACTTCAACACACAACGACACTATGTACAACAGAACAAAACACTGCCTCCTCTTGCTCCACTCTCACACTTATGTATGCCCATCATTGTGATGCTGCGACCACTGTGTAAGTGATCTCATTCAGGGCCATCCTCTGTTTCTCTGCCCTTGAACTTTACTCAGCATGATGTTCTTTTCCAGGGATTGGTCTCTCCTGGGATGGTAGTGAATGTAATTACTATCACAGAGGTACATATTTACCATGATTCAAGTGGGAAGGGTTGGCTATATCTGGTACCTCAGTAACAATTTAGTGCATAATGGACGCAGATGCAGAGTCCCAGGAGGGAGACGGACACACTTGGAGAATGGAAGAGAAGAAACCAAGGTGAGACGACGATGGATGCACGTGGAAAATGAGGGGGAAGCACGAGCCCAGGGAGTCCAGGGTTGCCAGTGTGCTGTTTGTGTGCCGATGTGCAGATCTAAGGGTGTGCGAGGTGGGCTCATGGGCATAGGTACATGTGAGACATCTTGGTGACAGCAAATGAGCGAATGGCCGTCCAGGGCTTGGCCGCACAGACATACGCCAAGTTGAGAGCATGGAGAATGCACAAGGTCAAGAAAGGAAGTATGAGGTAGGGTAAGCGGTTAGAGAGTTTGATGAATGGTTTAGACTATTGAACACAAAACACAGTCTTCAGTGTAAGCCCTCACCTAATTCACAATAAAAAAATGTTGAAAGAAATGAAGTGCCAAAGGCCTGCTACCAAGGAAGGGCCCAAGATGTTCAGGGGCTGCAAGTAGCTTTGATTTCAGGGAACGAGGGAAAAG
Source organism: Echinops telfairi (assembly GCF_000313985.2). Lineage (NCBI taxonomy): Eukaryota > Metazoa > Chordata > Mammalia > Afrosoricida > Tenrecidae > Echinops > Echinops telfairi. The sequence continues at coordinate 51,869,757 of NW_022109491.1, forward strand.
GGAGGGAAGTTCTGGGGGTGACTTTGTGTCCAGCCCCCATCGTGGCTCTGGAAGGCCAGCTGGGTGAGGAGCAGTGGGTCCTGTAGGAGCTCTTCCTCCCAGCCTGGTGGTGGTAGGTGCTTAGGAAAGGGGAAGACCTTTCTGTTGCTGATGGAGGTTTTCTGCGAGAAACCACCAGATGGTGCTGTTTCCATGCAAACGCACACAGTTCCCACTGGGAAGTTATGCCACAACTTCCAGTACAGTTTCCATTGGGCGTAACCGCTAACCACAAGGTCAGCAGTTTGAAACTGCCAGCCACTCACCAGGAGAAAGAGGAGGTTTTCTACTCTGACGAAGAGTGACCCTCTTGGAAACCCACAGAGGCAGTTCTATCCTTGTTCTAAAGCAGAGGGTGGCCTAGAGGATTACACACTTGGCAGTTTGAATCCACCAGAAAAAGGTGATGCTTTCTACTCCTGTAAAGATTTACAACCTCAGAAACCCAAGGGCCACGTGTGCACTGTCCTTGAGGGTTGCTGAGAGTCCCTATAGATTTAAACAGTCGAATACAAAATAGTCTTAAATATAAGATCTGCTTACATATATAGATTAACTAGGAGTCATTATAGCCGACTTGATGGCAGTGGTTTGTGGTATGGTGGTAATGAGCCCCAGTGGTGGTGGTGGTATGGGTGAGGCATTGGAATACTAACTGAAAGGGCACTGGTTCAAACCCACCAGCCGCTCCATGGGAGAAAGCCGAGGCTGTCTGCTATCATAAAGATTTATCAGTTTGGGTAGGGTCAACTGACAACAGTGGGTTTGTTTATTTGGCATCCATTCACAGAGCGTGGACTGAATACTTGTCCCCGGCCTTGTGCTAGAATCTGGGGGAGAGTCTTTCGGGTCCTCAGGGAGTACAGAGTAATGAAGGGGCCTCATGTGCAGACAAGTCACGCTAAACTGGGTGAGAAACAAGTCAGGAGTACACACGGTAGAACAGAGGTAGAAGCGGCGTTCTCTGATTGAGAGAAAAAGTGCCAACTTAATTTCCCAGAGGAAGTGATGGCTAAGCAACACTTCAGAGACACCACCTGCCCTGGTCACAAGGGACAGCATTCTGGACAAAAGGATTACCCACATAGGGAGACAAGGGAGCTGTAAGGGTCTTTTATGGACTTGTGCATGGATTATAGGTATGGTGGAGGGAGTTACAGGAGGTTGAGAGGTGGGCAGGTGAAAATGCCAAATGCCCCCTGAAACTTGGCTAGGGACCCACAGGGAAGAGGTTCAGAAAGAGGCTGATCAAGAAAGACTTCTGCCGGAGGGCAATGTGCCCTGAGCTTGAGCTTTAGTTTCTGGCATTTGGAAGAGAGGAAGAATCCGGCACACGCAGACAGGAAATGAAACCTATTGTTTGCTGCTATTACCTGGGAGGTAATCGTTTGGGAGCTCATAAGCTCCCGTGTGCTTTCTCACATGCAGACATCTGGGGTGTGGGGAGAGAGCGCCTACATTAATATTGTGGGCACAGTGCCTCCAACCTAGGGTGGAAATGAAATCATTAAGTAGCTCAGATGGAGTTTTGTTCTGTGCATGATTAACCCCGGGAGGGGAGTTTGGGAACAAATATGCCTCCTCTACCTGTATTACAGGGGGACTGAGCCATGGTAAATTAAAAGGAAATCACTGGCAAATTTGGGACTACTCAGCTGTGACCAAGCCATTTTTGTAGTTAAATGGAGCTGAAAGTGCTAATAAAGGCTTTGTCGGTTACAGATCCCTTTGTTGGGGGATGGGGGGTGAGGGAGATGGATGGGCAGGTCTAGGGAGAGTGGGTCAGGCTGGAACATTCTAAGGTCTCGGGCCAGGAGTTAATTTTTGTTGCTGGCAGTGCTGGCACTACTGCTGCCGCTGTGGTTGTTGGTGGTGGTGCTGGTGGTGGTGCTGGTGATAATAATGGTGACTGGGGGCGGGGGTTGGCCTACCCTTTTCTGTGTATAACTTCATAGCTGGGTTCAGTGCAGAAAGGGACAGCCTCCCACGCCTACTCTCTGCCCTCTGGCGTCTCAAGGCGCCGAGCTTGAAGAACAGAGACGCTAGGAGCCCTGTGGATCACATCAGGTGTGGAGCAGAAGCCTCAGGAGTGCTTTTCTGTGAGTTGAGACCCGAGTGGGGAGGTGAAATGCGCTGGGTTGCTAACGGAAAGGCCCGCAATTGAAAGCCTCAGGAGGATTTCTACTCTCTCCCATAGGGGCAGTGAGTGAGTCAGAATCCACGCCAATCCAAGGGGCTTGGGTTTTCCAGCTCCTGGAAGTGGGGCGGAGCTGGTGGGATGGGTTCAAGTCTTCAATCCACGGATTTCCCTGAACATGCGTGGGAGCAGACCATTCGGCAGTGGGACCAAACCAGTTCTCAGCAGAACGAGGTGCACGGTTGGTCTCACAGGGGCCGTATGCTCTTACCTGCAAAGGCTGGGCGCTGAGCGGAGGGCAAGGTTTGGACAGGACTAAGTCCTAGCGGACTGTCTCTTACAGAAGTCTAAGGTGGCCTGAGGCCAGGCTCCTCTGCCCACGAGCACGCAGGATGCAGGCCTGAGGCCGGCAGGTAGGAAAGAGGGAGACGTTGAAGAAGCAGCCGGGAGACCTGGACCCCTAGCTCCTGCAGCCCTCACCCCTACCTCTGCCTGCGACTGTGGTACATCGGGCTTTGTCTCTCAGGCTCCACTCTCCCCCAGATGCAGGCTCTGGGCTGAGGCTCTTGAGGCCAGAAATTGAAAACCCAGCTGCCGCAGGGGAGGTGGCAGGGTGTCCCTGGCAGTTTGCTCCCCTAGCCGCGTTCTCAGTGACAACTTTGGAGTGGGTGCCTTGGGTTTCATCGATGGGTGCGACTGTCACAGCACTAGAGTCGGCTCCATCCTTCCCCCATCACCCCAACTGCTTGGAAATCCAGCCAGTCTGATGCGAGCTGTGTCCCAGGGACATCACCCCCTACCCCACACCTGGGGCTGTTGCTTTTGCGGATTCATGAAGGTCAGGGCCTGGGTGGGGCCCGGCGGCGGACCTGCGACTCCTGGGCCCTCGGCTGATCCTCCCTGCAGACTCAAATGCCACCCTGGGGTGTCTGGGAGTCCCGAAAGGCCGCAGCCGCTGGGCCTGGGGCGCCGGGGGCTGGGGCCCGGCTGGGACCCGAGCTGGGTGCGGAGCGCCGTAGCAGGCGCTGAGCCGCCCCTGGGAGCCGCCGAAGTAACAGAAAAACCTGCCTCCGCTCTCCCGCCAAACACATTGTTCAACATGCTTTCCAATTACTTGGCAGGCTCCCGAGCAGTGATCGAAATTCATTTTCCATCCTGCGAGGAAAAACAAAGGCAAGGAGGGGCGGCGGTTCCTAGCAAGTTTGGGCAACTTTGCTCTGAGTCAGCTAAAACTCCAGGCACTCTTCCGCCCTCCGCCCCCGCCAACGTTTCCTTTGCCCCCATTTTTGAGGCCTTGGCCTTGAGAGATGGCGAGGGAGGCGGAGCCCTTGTGACTGTTAAAGGCTTTGCTACTAAGGGAAGGATGCCCAACTCCTAACTCAGGAGCTGCTCCCTGCTCTGGAAGATTTGCAGTCTGCAGATTTACTCCCTTGAAAACCCTTAGGGGTCGCTCTACTCTGCCCTGCAGGGTCGGGATCCATCAGAAGACAATGATTCTGGTTTTGCTTGGGGTTGAACCTTCCTGGATTGGGAAGAGGGGGGGGATCCTTCAAGGAGGGGGTGGAGTTGAGCTCTCTGAAGGAGAGGTGGCCCAAGGTGAAGGAGGTCGCTGAGCACCCCTGGGATGCGTGGAGGTGAGCGGTGGAGAAAGTCTGACCCAGCAACTCTCTTATGGCTCTCTTAACCTGCTTTCTGCCGTTTACTATCTCACAATTCAAACGTGCTTCCCTCGAGCCTAAATGAGCACGGACCCATTAATGACTAAATGGATGAATGAGCCTCAGGCAGGAGTCTGAGCCTCGAGGGCATTGGCTATCAGTATCCTAGTGTTTAGCTTTCTGGATGATTCACTGGTGTCAGCTCCAGTACCGCAGTAGTGGTGTCTTCCGTAGGGAATTTCTGAAGATGGTCCAGCAGCTTTAAGGAAAGAAGGGATTCCAGTTCAACAGAGTTCGAAAATCTAGACCACTTTCTCCTCCTGACGCATAAAGCCGTGGGATGCAGCTTCTCAACCTGCCAGTTCCAGGGCCAGATTGCCTCTGGGAAGAGGCATCTCTGGGTCTGCCAACTGCCAAGGAAAGGCCCAGCTGTTTGAGCCTTGGGGAGAGGCCTTACAAGGCCTGGCCCAAGGGGTGGTGATGTGGCATTGTGTTGCCATCAAATGAGATTGTTGATCCAGTGTGGCCAGCTGCTGGCCCCTAACTGGTAGCACCACTGTGTTCCATATAGCTCTAAACAGTTTGCTGATGACTTGGGGATTTATGATGATGTACACTGCTGTCAAGGTATCAGCACGCTCCCATTGGTGTCTGCATTGGCTCATGTGCAGGTCACCTTGGTGGAGCAAATTCCTTTTTCCAAGGTAGAACTTGAGTCCAGTGGTGGCTTGTGGCACAGCGATTCTCCTTGCCACTGGTGGCTTGTGGCACAGCGATTCTCCTTGCCACTGGTGGCTTGTGGCACAGCGATTCTCCTTGCCACTGCAAAAAGGACCAGTCCCTTCCTGCATGCCTGAGGACTTTTCTTTGCTTGTAAAGAGCAGAACAAGATGGACCATGTCCAGAAAAAAGGAAGGCACTAGTCTCTGTGGATATAGAGTCTAAGAATCTGGACCCCTTTGGGGGTTCTAAGTCCTACATCCACTTTGTGGAGAGCTGGAGATAAAGCAACACTTCTCCAACCTTTATAGGTATCAGATCCCTGCTGGGTCCTTGTGAAAGATGTAGCATACTGGGCACGACTTCATTTGTTTTGAATGATGGGTTTAGGATGGAAGCAAGATTTTTGTAAGTTCCTTCTTGATTCTGAGAAAGTTAGGGCCACATGTTGAGACGCACTGGGATTAAGGAATGTTGCTTTTCATAATTAGAAGGAACTTGGAAGCTCCAAAGTAAGTCCAGGAAGGAGATGTTTGGCCCACTTCACCAGCCTCATTCTCCTGGTCTTTGGGAATCCTTATCAGTGACATCCGCGACCACCTTTGGATGTCTTACTCTGTTGGTCCAAGAGTGTTAATGATAGAGAGATGTGGAAGGTTCCCTGTACTCTTATTAAACTCAAACTCATTAAATATCTTTCTTCTTAGGGTTCCTCTAGATCAGTGGTTCTCAACCTTCCCCCTTTAATAGTTCCTCATGTTGTTGTGACCTCCCCAACCATAAAATTATTTTTGTTGCTAATTCATAACTGTAATTTTGCTCCTGTTATGAATCAGGCAACCCCCGTGAGAACTGCTGCTCTAGATTTAGTCTTTTCCATCTAGGGTCTTTTTAGGTTTCTTTCTTTTTCTGAGCATTTTTCTCAAACGTGTTTTTTTGCTTCTTTCCTGGGGCAGCACCACCTACAACACGTGTGTGGCCTTTCCTTGTCAAGACAAGGTCAGCATTCACTTTGTGGCACAAATGCACAGGAGCAGGGCATAGACCTGTCATCTCACTGCCCTTGTTAGCCTGATGTTGAGCTTAATGACATCTTGTGAAGGGAAAGGAATGGAGACTGTGATTTTTTTTTTTAATTGAGACTCAGGCCAACAGTGGGAAGACAGGTAGGGAAATGGAAAGAGCCGATCTGAGGAGGCAACAGATCCAAGTTTAAATGATTTGGCTTTTCACTCGCTGTGAACCTTTTATCCCTCCATAGGTGAGGTAATCGGATCCTTCTCGCAGCACTGCTGTGATATTAGATGAGGCAACGTGTGCAAAGTCCCTAGTGTGGGACATAGGCAGAGCTGGTGTTCACCGGGGGGGTCTGACCTCCATTCCACAACTCTCTTCCCCAAAGGAAGGGGGGAGTCTTTGGTCATGTCACTCAGTGCACCTAGAGCCCAGCTTAGTCTTCTAGAAAATGAGACTGTTGAAACATCCTTTACTCAAAATTGGTCCTGGCTGAAATTGTAGGAAATGCTGGAGTAGCTGAGATTTGACTGGCACCAGTACACTGCTGCATTTTGGATCTGGCCAAGAACTTCATACTCAGCATCCTTTGCTCTGTCCTGTCCTGGGAGATCTTTGAGTTCTTTCCTCACCCTCGTTTGGTCTTTGCCGCATGGCAGCACGTCACAAATGGCCAGGTGTAAAGGGAAGAGCTTTGCTTTGGAGGTCATTCAGGACATAGCGGGCACTCGATAAATTTTGTTGTGGGGTTCAAAGCTTGGATTGGTTGGGCAAGTCACTTCACTTCCCTGAGCTCCTAGGGAAAATGGGAATGTTGTAGTTATAGAATCTGTTGCGAATTTGAGAGGATTAAGAGTGAAGAGGTGGAGTTTAGCCTGTCAATCAGGTTGCAGCTTGATGACCTCATTTTGAGGCCCTAAGGAGATAAATAGCTTGCTGGAGACAGGACACAGGCTCACTCCCTGGGACACATTGCAGCTGACAAGACACATGAAACTACACTAGTGCCCTGAGCTGGAGGAGCCATGCCTTGCCAGCGCCGAGATGCTTACAATGCCACTGGATCCACAAGGCTTCCCATCCACTGGCCTGTGATCTTCCTGTATTTGGCATCATTGCAAGTGTTTTGTGTGTCTGAAGAGAACTTTATAGATTGGTATTGGACATATGGGTTAATATTGGACTTAGGGACTTGATCTGGACTTGATTGAGATGTTTCTTAATGTACAATTACTCCTTATATAAAGCTCTTTCTTATACACATGTGAGTCTCCCTGGATTTGTTTCTCTAGTCTACCAGGACTAGCACAGGGAATAATACATCTGCCTGATTTGTATGGTGCTAGAAAATGTGTGGGTGTCTTCTAGCAGCATATTGCACCCTCACCAAGTGTCCAATAAATGTACCAATCATCAGAACATTCTGAAGGGATGAACATTTCTTCTTTCTGCCAGATCTTGTGGGGTTTTCTCATTAGAAACAATGTGGTTTAATCTAGGCCTCCACCATCTCATTTGGAGGAGGGCTTAAGGAGATTATTGGCAATGAACAAGCTTACAGTCTTGATGAGCACAAGTTGCATTGCTTTCCTTCCACCAAAGAGTGGAGAAGGCTACTGTACAGGAAGGTCAAAGTCTGCAGCCCCTCCCAACCTCAACTCCAGGAACCCTAAGGGTTTGTCTTGGGAAATTCCATTTGGATGTCTAATATATTCCCTTCCTCCCTGGCCACTTAACAGGTGGGGATTATATATCTGTAATTATTTTTGCAGTGCTCACACATTTCTATCTTCAATGGAGTTGTTTTAGATGATGAGAAAGGACTTCCAGAGTCACCTTGCCAATGCCTGCAGAGCCAGCTGGTTACGTTAGTGCTTCCAGGACTGAAGAGGACCCTGCAGCTCTGCAGCTAACTCGTTATTTCGCTCTCTCACAATTCTGCCTCTATCATCTGTTTTTTTTTTTTTAGTCTGAATACCCTGCCCGGATTCTGAGCATGGCATTGCCACTCACTCTTTAAGACCCAGCTTAATGGCAGCTTCCTCTGCAAAACATGTCCTCTGCCACCGTGTTCCTAGATCTTTTTCACTGCCCTCCAGTTGATATGAACTCATAGAAACCTTACAGAACCAGGTAGAATGGCCCCTGTGAGTTTTCAAGACTGTCGCTGTTTACAAGGATAGAAAGCCCTGTCTTTTTCCTAAGGAGCGGTTGGTGGGTTTGCACTGCCGATCTTGTGGATCACAGCCCAATGTGTAACCACCATGCCACCGGAGGTCCTGCCCACATCTTATGCAAGGACCAGCTTTGTTTCCACGTCTCACTGTCTGCATATCTAATTATCATAATTTCTTTTTACAGTCTATTGTAAAGTAGGTTTTAGACCAAGATCACCATTTTGCCCATTTTTTGGTGGGTGCTCACTAAATGTTGAACTGATGTGTATAGCCTAAAGCACCAAATTTAAATTTCTTATCAATTTTGTCTCTTTATTCTCTTAAGCCAGGTTAATGTGACACTGTATCTGTATTCCCGCCATGCATGTCTGTTATGTCCCTCCCTTCCCATGCCCATCCATGTCTATACTCACTCTCACCTTCTGACGGTGGATTTCCTTTGGGAAGGGGATTCTGCCCCGGGTGTGATGAGGCTCCTTGGAAGAAAATGCTGCTGCAGAACACATTTCTACCAAGAACATTTTGATGATGGCTTCTATGTGATGATGGCTTCTTGCACTGCTGTCTGTATTGATGGCTTCACACGAAGGGGCCCTTCCGTGGCATATGCTGATGGAGAGCAAGGATGAGCATAAAGCAGTGCTCACAGACCATTTCCCTTGGGGTCTTTTCCTTCCTTCCTTCCTTCCTTCCTTCCTTCCATCCATCTATTGATTCCTCAATCTATCGATCTGTATCTTCCTATCTTCCCAGAGGTTTCATTCTCAGCATCACAATTCCCACCCAGATTCTGCTCTGTTGCTTGGAGTAAATCCTCACTCACCCTCCATGGCCCTTCTCCAAAGAGAACACATCCAGGGACACGGCCCATCCAGACCGCTGCGTTTGGCAGAAGCAGAAAAGAACTCCCATGACCTTTCATGTTCTTTTGGTCATTGTCCTTTGACTATAGGTGGGTTCTCTCTTAATTTCCCAGGCCAAAGTTGCTCCTCTTATGCTGGGAATGGCTATAGTGAACTTAGCTTGCTCAGTTATTATAGGATCAGAGCAAATGGAGAGCTTTGATCCTTCAGAATTTAGGCTTTGGTAAGGTAGAAAGAATGTTGAGCTTGAATTCCTGGTTGTGTAATTAATAGCAAGTTGTTTAACACGTAGGAGTATTAAAAATATGTAATACTGTCAAACACAATACAAATGTATTCCACAAAGAACAGCCCTGTGAGCAACTTGCTTATAGCTACATCACCAGCAACTGGCACAGTGTAACATTTACAATCAAGTGAATGTAGGCCAGTGGACATGGTGTGAGCTGGATGCCAGGCTCTGTGAGCAGGGTAAGTGAGGACAGCGAGAACAGATCGTATCATCTTCCTCCTCCCACTCCGGAGAAGCTGAGAACAGCCAGGCGAGGGAGTTTCCACCTTTCTTTAAATGGAGACGACAGCAAGTTGTCGGGCATCGTACAAATCAACCACATGGACGCCGTCCTTATTTCAGCTGTGTCCGTGCAGACTGGCATCACACAGAACTCATAGAAAAGCAGATCAGCCATAGGGGGTGATCCTGGAAGAAGAATAAGGAGAGGTCTCCGACCGAGAAGTATCAGTTAGAATGCTTTTGGTGACAAGTAACTGAACACGTGGATAATGATGGCTTAGCCATCAAGCCATGCTATCCCCTCACACTCCACCTTCCAGGCAGGGGCTGGCTGTCCTGTGTCGGCTCCTCCCGCAGTTCCTGCATGTCCAGCATGCTCCCCAGCTCCCTTCAGGTGCAGCACATGACAGTGCCCCAAGCAGAGCAGGGCAAGGAGTGGCAAAAGAAGCTGAGGTGAAAGAGAGCTTGCACATTTGCGGACCTGGAACAGTCACCTTAGATTAGGAACGAGAGTGAGGGTAGATGGAAAAGTGCTGTGGCCAGGCCAGGAGTGCCTTGGGCTTAGGTTAAGGTCTTGGTCTTTCTTTTGCCCATGGTCAAACTTGAAGGCAGCAGCAGAGTCACGTCATCATCATTGTGCCGTACGAGATCTCTTGGCTGCCTCTGTGATCCGTGTTCTCAACTAAACAATGAAGGCAGTGGTGGCAATGCTTCAAACCTCTTAAGATGGGGGTGTTGTCAGGGTCAAATGAAATGTTGGTAAAGGGCTGATTGAAGTTATATTGAACAATACTCATGTAGGACACCCTCATAATAATTATGTTTCTCCTGGTGATGCATTTCTGTTTCCCCAGGCTAGTGGAGAGATAAGAGTCCCAGATGTCGAGGAGTACTTTCCTCAAAGATGATCTCACTTCACCCTCAACCAATCCAGAATGGCGAGAATTATTATTATCCCCACTTACCAGAAAAGGAAACTGAGTGCCGTGGAAGCTAGAGAGGCCAATACACATAGCTGCTAAGTTCTGGGGATGGGATTTCAACTAGAGCTTTCTGGTTGTACATTCATTCCCCGAGGTGAGGACGCTAGCTAGGTATTTGTGGGAGTGGGATATGGGAGCTAGAAGGGGAGGTCAAGGATAAAATTAAAATTGGATTTTACGTGAGCAGAAATGAATTTATTTAGAAGAACTCTTGCTGTTATGGTGACAATACAGTCCCTGGAAAATAATGCCAGATTAGAGACAGCACAGATTAATATACAATAAATTTGCTGAAGTGTTTCCGGCAGATGCTGGCTATAACACAGAAAGCTTAGGAGAATAAGGCACAGTCATAACATAGCAGCTGATCATCATTAAGCACAGATGACAGAAGAACAACATATGTAGTTTAGTTAAGCTCCAAGGGCCTCATTCCAACCTTAACAGTGGCCACTAAGAAAAGTCATCCACCCAGGGAGAGCAGTGCAGGTGAGGTACTTTTCTTCACCAAGAAGAAGCCCCTGCCAAATCCCTCTGAAGCCAGAGGAGCCAGGAAGGAACAGCAACTGGTTTCTGGGTGTCCATAGGATTCAACTCAATTTAATGTCACCTTGAAACCCCATTGTTGTATACCCTAACACTTTCAGGAAACTCTTGATGTTTCTTGAACCAATACACCCTTAGGGTTTTTGCTTGGATTTTGGAAGTGCTAGGTGGCTGTGATATTTTGCAAGTGTGCAAACATGCTGGGAAGTCTAGCAAAGAACATTCCCTTAAGGTCACTTAAGGTAGCCCTCAGCCCCCCTGAGCAGGACACTTCTTTCCTAAACCAATGTGCAACCTCAGAGAAAGGAGTTCCATGGTAAATAGTCTCTCCTGCATTTAATATTCTTACTCATTCTTCATCTTCTGTCCCAGCAGCAGAACTTCTGATGCTGAATTTGCATAGGAAAAATAGGTGAGGCCCAGATTCCAAATGGCAATGAAGAGGAGGAGGAAGATAAGTAGGAGGAGGGCAGGAGGAGGAGGAAGAGGAGAAAAAGTGACCATAAGTGCGAGGGTCCCACAAGGGTTTTGGCAGTTCCAGCCCTGGCAACATGGAGTCATCAGACACAGTAAAGCTTAGGGAAAGGATCTGTGAAGGGTTCATCACTCCTGGGTCCAATCTTGGACAACAGGGAACAGGGAAAATAATCACTGATGACAAGTAATGGAATCCTACATATGTCAACCTGTTTTTGGAATCTTGACACGACTAGGGAGAAGTACCCACTAGGCAGAAGAATCTCCACAGAAAATGCATGACTTATGGACAAGATCCTAGAGAACCCTTCCCATGATGCAACGTTTTTCACAAAGTTTCAAATTTCACCTGGAAATGGATGAGGTGCTCTGCATATTAGAAGCCTAAGGGATAAAATAGAGGGGGGCGGAGGAATAACAGAACCTGAAAAGAGAAAGTATGACCCCATCATTGGGGGGCGGGGAGGAATAACAGAACCTGAAAAGGGAAAGTATGACCCCATCATTTTGGAGGGGAATAAAACCAACACGAAACTCACTGCCACTGAGCTGATTCCAACTCATAGTGACTCCAGAAGACAGAGTATAATTTTATGTTGACAAACTGTCAGGAAAAGAAATGTGGGGCATGTTACCAACACGACTCTTGCTGAGCAACAAAGACAGGAGCTGCGTGAAAGCGAAAGGGTTCTGCTTTCCTTGGAGCAAGCGAGGACTGAACAGGGAGAGTCCCCGAGGAACTTGGCAGTGATTGGCAGACATCATTTCTCAAGAAATTTACATAGTACTTCCTTCTTCTGTTCCTCCTTCCAAAGACCAAACTTGAGTTTGAGTTAATAATGAATGGGTTTATGGAAGGAACCAAGCAATCCTGGAATGGACATTAATAATTGTAAGGATGCACAAAGTACTACAGTGAAGAAATTTTTCAGAGTTTAAATTAAAAAAGATCCTGGAACTTAGAAGAACACTCCAATTATTTGATCTTTATTACTTTTGTCTCAAATAGACAAGACAATATCAAAGTCACTTTGTAAAGATTGAGTAATTAAAAAAAAAAAGTGACCATAAAGGGGACACGTGGTCTCTTTGGAGAGCAGTGTAGGGTCTTGGTGGTGGAAGATGCCTCCATGAGGTGCTTTTATCAGCATGATCATGCAATATTCCCAGACTGCTTTGTCTTTGCTTAGCATTTTATCAATATACCAGCAGATCCTACTGTCCCTTTCTGTGAGTTTATTAATATTGCACTCTGATCTATGAGTAGCTGCCACACTTTATATTCTGACTCCATCCTAGCTTCTCCAAACTCAGACACCATATTTAATTAGATTTTCTCTCTGGTCCAGGAAAACAGAAATTGAATTCCCAGTATATCTCTATTACTTTGGAGTCAGTGCCTGACAAACTAGACAGTTCTCTTTCCCTTTTCTCTGCGTTCCCTTCATTCCTACCTCTGACGAGACGACTTCTCAGTTTAATCCTTGGCTCCAAACTCTAAAAGTCATCCTCCCATTACGTACTGCCATTCAAATGAAGAGTGTGCCAAATTTCTACTGCTCAAACTTTTCTTGATCTCCTACCAGACTCTGGTCTGGGATACAAACAGGGCGGCACAGAGAACAGAGATGGAGTTGTGTTAGTCTATTTGAGAAAGTTGAGGGTAATTCTCACCAAAAACAAGATGAATCCAATGGCTTTCATGACTGTGTGACTCCACTCTGGGGGCAATTCACTGGAAGAATCTTAGAGAAAAGCACTTACTTTTCTGTGATATATATATAGAGATATATATAATTTCCACCTGTCGAATGGGAAAGAAAACAACTGAAATTTACTGATGTGACAGACACTGAAGACCTCTGATTTCACTTTTGGCCAATCCAGTGTAAGTGGAGGGGGAGGGGCTCAGAAGCATCCCAGGGAATCTGAGAAGCCAGATCTCAGAAAGCCTGGCTTCTGGTCAGGACCGAGGGCCTCTCTTTGGTACGGCGAGTCCTGTTCCCACAAAGGCTGGGACCCATAGATCTTCAGGAAATTTACCATCCCCTTAATTTCTCTCTAATAAATATCCTAACCATTGAGAAATTAAGTTAATATATTTGAAACTCAGGTTTCTTTCATCCGTGATGTGGGGATAATGCCCAGGCCCCACAGCTGTACAGCTCGAATTAAACTGGATGCGAATGTGTTTCATAAGCTGCAAATCTCTTCAGTAATCTCAGGCATTACCATTCTCAGACAAATCTCGATGTGTAATTGCTATTGCAAGAAAACAGCCTGAGTAATGTGGCAGACAGGAAAATAAAAATATTTTTTTATTTGACTTTGAAATTATTTTTTAGTTTTCTTTATCGAGGAAATTTACCATGATGATTAATTTACAAACCTGAGCAATCAGACAGACTAAAAGCAGAAGGGGCTTGGGCTGACATAAACAAAGAAAGAGAAAAAGGGAGGGAGGGAGAATGGGGGGGCGGAGATTGGGGATGAGTGAGTAGAGTGAGACAGGGAAGGAAGAAAGAAGAAGAAAAAGAAAGAAAAGGACCCTAGAGAATGAAAGAAAGACAGGAAAGGAAAGCCGGAAGGAAGGAAGCATTCTCCTGTGGGGTGGGCGGGGCGAGTCGAGGCAGGTGTGAGGTCCGCCTAGTGTCTCCACTGCTGACACGGGAGCATGTGCTCCACATGTAGGGTCATCCCATCCTCATCGCTGGGCTCTGCCTCCCCAGAGCAGCTTCTGGGTTGTTGGTAGGAAAAGGAGCTCCTCCCTTTTGGTCTTCATGGGGTGAGGATGATAGGTGAGGGGGCAGCAGAGAGAAAGCGTTGCACCTGGCCTCATCAACTCACCCACATGGAAGACACTGTGGCTGTGCTCTGGGTTGTAATGAAAGGCTTGGGGGTCAGATCTGGTTGGGATTCTGTCATGCCATCCATCAGCAATGTGGCCTCTAGCAGTCTGCAAGTGTCTGAGCCTCAGTTTTGTTCTCTACATTAAAATGTTTGTAGCTGTGAGCAGGGTATGCATTGCAGAGGGGAGCAGGATCCTTGTGGAGGATGCTTAGTGACATAGAGGTTAACCGCTTGGCTGCTAAGGGAAGATTGGCAGTTCTGACCCACCAGTTATGGATAAAAGATGTGACAGTCTATTGCCGTGAAGATTTTAACCTTGGAAACTCAATGGGGCATTTCAACTGCTTGATAGGCCCATCATGCGACGTAATTGACTCCCTGAAAGTGGGTTTGCTTTGTTGCCATCTTTGTGAGTATCTTCCTCTCTCCAGGGCCCGTGTGCCAGAGCCTGTCCGAGTTGGACTCAGGGCATGTTGCTTCAAGCCTCTGGTCGGATTTCCAGAAGAGCCACATTTGCATTCTGACTCTGACGGCTGGGCATCATCTTGTGAGGGGGGTCAGAGCAGCATAGGGTATTTCAATGCACAAGGCAAAAGCAAAGGTCTTCCAAGTTGACAGAAAGCAGCAGTGATTCCAAACTTTATTTGTATTAGTAGGCACCTTATGTCCTTATTTGAAAGCCAAAAGGTACTAGCAGACAAAAGAGAATCTGTCTGTGTTGGAGGTAGCTCTCTGGAGCCTGTTTACCCTTGAGATCTCCTTGGTTGTGCGGGATATGGTATAACAGCCACTGATCTAGAGGATTCCTACCTTCAGATGGGTCGTCATGTAACTTGTTGGCATCAGAGCTAGCTAATGGCGGAGTTCATTGTTCATGACACCATGTATGTTCATGACACCATGTATGTATACCAGAGAAGCGTCTGGTATTTTCCACTTTGACTGAACTGCTATTTATTTCAGGTACAGATTTGTGTACAAAATCTTCTACGTTTGAGGGTCTTAGCACAGAAAAAAGTAAAACAAAAACCAACCAAACAAAACCCCTTATTGACATTGAGTTGTGGCCCTAAAGGTCAGAGAGAACAGCCCCTGTGCGTGTCTGAGACTGGGAATCCTAACAGGAGTAGAAGCCTCATCTTTCTCCCAAGGAGCAACTGGTGGTTTTGAACTGCTAAGGACTTGGTGGTCAGCTGCCCAAGTCCTAACACACTACACCACTAAGGTTCCCTAAATACAGAAGTTTATTTTTTGGCTCATGTAGCAGTTTCATACGGAAGATTTTTCATCAGTAGGTAGGTTTCTCTCCACGATAATTTAGGGACTTACGATCTTTCATCGGGTGGTTCTGTGATCCACAAAGGCCTTGCTCCCTCCTTATCTAGACGTTGGAATGGGAGAGAGATGAGGAGGAGCAGACACATCGTTTCTAAAAGCCTTGGCCTGGAAAAGGAACTCATCACCCTCCATCCATGGACTAGAACTCATGTTTTCACACACATTTGACAAGAAAACCTAGAAAAATAGCCAGTTTGCTAGGTAAAAAGAAAGCATACAACTGGGAGTTGGTTACCAACTATAGATCTGTCATTGTTTGCCTTTCTGGTCAGTAGACCCCTATTGTCTCTCTTTTCCTGTAATCAAAGCCCCTTACTCTTCCAGTTCTCTAAAAATACCCAGACTTTCCTATCATCTCTTCATTTGGCTTCTTTCAACCTAGGAACTAGAAACATGAGTTACCTTCAGCCTAACCCCAAACTTACCACCAAGATAAAAAATGGTATCAAGAACAAGATAATTGCAACAGCAATGTCAACCTGGGCAGGGAGAGATGGCGGACATACACCACTCTGTGCTCAGAGAAGTGGTGAGACCTTGCGGATAGGCATTAGGGAGATGCACCACCCTGGCAGCTGAGCATATGCTTTGGTTAGACTTTGCTTTTGTACTCTGAATGAAAGATATTTATCCCTGGTTCTCTAGGCTCTGGGCTCTGCCTTCTGGGAAGTTCTGTTTTGTCTGATGTCCTCCAGGGCCATATTTGAGAAGGTCATTGGGGGTATGTGTCCTTCTGATGGAGCCCCCTTCCTATTGATGTGCCCCCATTCAGCGTTTCACAGGTGTATAATTTACTGGCAGCAATGACAAGAATTGACTGTGTAGCCCTATCTTTTATCAATGTATCATTTTCATTACCATTATCTTTTCCAACCTCTCTTTCACTCCTAATAAAATTTGATCTGTTAACATTTGGCTGTACTTATCGTTTATATGCGATACCATTCAAAACAAAGCATCAGATAATAGGAGAAAAGATATGATAGAGATGAGGGCAAAATAAAGAATCAGGAAAAAAAACCTATAGAAAAAAATCAGTAAGGCAAGAAGCTGGTTCTTTGAAAAGATGAACAAAGTTGGTAAACAACTAGCAAACCTAAAAAAGAGAATAAAAATGAAAAAAATCCCCACCAAATTCTATGAATAAGAAATGAAATAGATGATATTACAATGGAGCCAAAAGAGAAAAGTTTAATCATCACATTGTACTATGAAAAATTATATTTCAAAAAATTAAAAAATCTGGAATAATAGATACATTTCTAGAAATGCATTATTTACCCAAATTACCCATTATAACGATGTAGAAAATCTTAACAAGCCTATAATATGAGGAAAAATAGATCTAGTCATAAAAAAACTCTCTACATTAAAAAATCCGGGGCCAGATGGTCTCACTGGGGAATTCTATCAAACATTTAGAGAAGACTTAATATACCAACTTTATATAAACTATCCCACAATATACAAATGGACAATATGCTGCCAAATTAATTTTATGAAGGAACTTAATTACAGACCAATATCTCTGATTATAGATGTCAAGATCTTCAGTAAAATACCAGCCAATAGAATTCAACTGAGAATCAAAAGAAAACACATCACTATCAAGTGGGATTCTTAGCAAATATGCAAGGATGGTTTAATTTGAGAAAAACAATCAATGGAGTTTATCACATAAACTAAATAAAGGAGAAGAACCATATCATTATATTAATTGATGCATAAAAGGCATTTGATAAAATTCAACATTCATTCCGGTTAAAAACTCTCAACAAAATAAGTATAGAAGGGAAATATCACAACATATATGTGAAACCAGTAGCTTTTATCTCACCGAATGGAGAGAAATTGAGATAACTTCCTCTTTGGGAACTAGGCAAGGTTGCCCTTTATCACCACTTTTAAAAAAAATTATTTTTTAAATCATTTCATTGGGGGCTTGTACAACTCTTATAACAATCCATACACCCATCCATTGTGTCAAGCACGTTTGTACATTTGTTTTCCTCATCATTCTCAAAACATTTGCTTTCTACTTGAGCCCTTGGTATCAGCTCCTCATTTTTTCCCCATCCCTCCCTGCTTTCCCTTCCCCATCCTCTATGAATCCTTGATAATTTAGAAATTTTTATTATTTTGTCACATTATTTGTCACACCATCTGACATCTCCCTTCACCTACTTCTCCACTGTCCGTCCCCCAGGGAGGAGGTTATATGTAGATCTTTTAATCTGTTCCCCATTTCTCCCTCACCTTCCCTCCAACCTCCCGTATCACCACTTTTATTTAAAAAGTTCCGAAAGTTTTAGCTAAAGCCATAAAACATTATAAAGAAATTAAAGGAACCCACATAGGCACAGAAGAAATAAAAATCTCATTATTTGCAGATGACATAATCACATATATAGAAGACTTCAAAGATTCAATTAAATAACTACTCAAACTAATTAAAAAATTTGGTAGCATAGCAGGCTATAAGATCAACATACAGAAATCCATTGGATTCTTATATATTAAGAATGATGATACCAAAAAATATTAGAAGAACAATACTATTTAGAATAACTGCACAATATATACAATATTTAGGAATAAATTTACAAGAGAAACAAAAGAACTACAAAATACTTCTTCAAGATATGGAAAGGAACTTAGACAAATGGAACAAGTTACCATGTTCCGGGATATGAAAATTAAATAGCATGAAAATGTCAATATTACAAAACATACTTTACAAATTTAACACAGTTCTGATCCAAATCCCACCACAATAATTCAAAGAAATGGAAAAGCCAATTGCTAACATTATATGTAAGGAAAGACCTAGGATAAAGAAAACACTATTAAAACATAAAAACAATGTAGGAGGCCTGTCACGTCCAGACCTTAAAAACCTACTATAGAGCCACGGTAATTAAAACAGCCCTGTACTGTACAATGATGGATATGGAGACCAAGGAATTAGAATTGAAAACCCAGAAATACAACCAAGTATTTGCTTATCTAACTTTTTATAAAGAAATAAAACACGTTAAATGGGTAAGAGACAGCCCTTTCAACAAATGGTGCTGGAAAAATGGTATCTCCACCTGCAAAAGGATGAAACAAGACCCCTACCTCACACCATGTACATACCTCACACCACGTACATACCTCACACCATGTACAACAACAAACTCAAGATGGATCCAAGATCTAAATATAAAATTCATGCAATTATTAAGACCATCAATGAAAAAACTAGGAGCAAACTAAGGACCCTTATACAATACATAAACATACTATCAAACATAATGAAAACTATCCACATTACAGAAGACAAAATAAAAAACTGGGACCTACTAAAATACGACATTTATACACAACAAAAGACTGTCAAAAAAGTCAACAGAGAACCTCCCCAAACTGGGAAAAATATCGAGTTATAATACATTAGAAAAAGAACTAATTTACAAAATCTGTAGAAAACCATAACATTTTAACAAGAGAAACAGAAATAATCACATAAAAAACTGTTACAGGGCATGAATAGGCAATTTACTCAAGACAACATACATTATCTCTAACAACCATATAAAGATATGTTCAAGATCATTAGCAATAAGAGAAATACAAATTAAAACAACAAACCACCTCACACTACCACTTATGACAACATTCAACAAAACAGAATATAAAAATTGCAGGAGGGTGTGTGGAGAGACATTGGTATGACATTTCCTTAAATGAATGCAAAGCAAAGTACCTTATGATCCAGCAATCTCTCTGCTGGGCATGTGCCCCAAAGAAATTAAGAGTATAATATGAAGAGACATATGCACACCTATGTCTACTGCAGCAATTTTTACACTAGCAAAAACACGGAGATAACAACAAACCCTAACTATAGAGGAATGGATTAGCAAGCTCTGGTATAGTCATACAGTGGAATTATATGCATCAAGATAAAAAAAGATAATTCTCTTAAACACTGCAAGGCCAAGACAACACTAGAGAACATTATGCTTAGCAAACTCAGTCAGTCATACAAATATAAACATTTAATACTAGTATTGCTAAAAGGAAAAACAAAGAAGGAAAAAAGCGCGTTTATGCACCAATAGACAATACTTGGATGACTATGAAGAGGCCAGTAACTGGGGTGGGAAGAGGGAGAGGGGAGAGGTGGGGCAGAAGGGCAAAACCCAAAAAACAACACCAAAGAAGGGTTTAACACAAAATAAAAATAATAAAATAAAAATTGCTTCATGGAAAAAACAACCCTCCAGTTTCCTGACCCCTCCTGTCTAAATTTTCATCTCAGTGGCGGGAATAGGAGGAAAAGTAAAAGCGAAGTGGGCTTGGAGTCTTTCATGACTGACATACAAGTTCATTTCAAATATATATATATATATCCTTTTGTGATTACCGTTTTTCATCCAGCACATTTTCTTCCATCCCTATTGTAGCATTCATTTCTCCTCCAAGTAATACGTCATTGTGTGTGCACCACATTTTGTTCATCCATTCACTTGGTGATAAACATTCAGGTGTTTTCCACATTTGGCTAATGGGAACAGAGCTGAGGTGAATTGTGGTGTGTAAGTCACTGTTTGAATATCGTCTTTCAAGTCCTTTGGGTGGTGAGACAAGGAGTGGGTTGCTGGGTCACGTGGTCGTCCGGCATCAGGACCAGAAGAAGACTCATTAGTGATTTGTGGTGTGCAGAGAAAATCACCTTGCTTACAGAAAGTAAAAAGGTCTTGAAGCATTGACTGATAAAGATCAAAGACTATAGTCTTCCATATGGATGATACCTTAACATCAAGAAAACAAAAATCTCCACACCTAGATCAAAAAACAATACTATGTAAATAGGGAAAATATTTAATTTGTCAAGGATACATGTTTACTTTTATCCATGATCAATAGCCATAGAAATAAGAGTCAAGAAATCAATGATTCATTGAATTGGGCAAATACACTGCAGATCTCTTTAAAGCATTCAAGAGCAAAGCTGTAACTTTGAGGACTCAGGTGCACATGACCCAAAACACAGTATTTTCCACCACCTCATATGCTTGGGCAGGCTGGACAATAAACAAGAAAGACTGAAGCAGAATTGATGTCTTTGCAAACCGCTGCAGCTGTTGTTAGGCCTTGTAGAATGATTCTCACCCCCTGCACAAAAGAGCAAAACACTCCCCAGTTTGAACCATCCTCACATTGTTGAGTTATGGTGTTGGTGAGGAATATTAGATACTTCATGTATTGGCAGGAGAATGAACAAATCTATGTTGGATGAAGTACAGCCAGAAAGCTCCTCAGAAGAAAGATGGGAGACTTTGTCTCACATACTTTGGGTGTATTATCAAGAGGGACCAGTCCCAGGAGAAGGACATCATGCTTCATGATGCAGAGGCTCAGTAAAAAGTAGGAAGACCCTCAATGAGATGGATCGATACGGTGGCTACAACAGTAGGTTCAAACATTAACGTAGCTGTAAGGAAGGCACAAATGTGGCAGTGTTTTTTTCTGTTGTGCTTGCGAGTTGTTATGAGGCAGAATTAACCTGATGTTATCTAATAACAACCATAGCAACAGCATTGTTTGTTTGGGATTTTTGAGCACCCAATGCACTGTGTTCCACAATGGTTGTACTCTTTTGCATTCCCAGTAGCAATGGGTAAGGTTTCTAATTTTCCAGAACCTTCTGAAGAATTGTTTCTATTCCTTTTTAATTTGAGCCATTCTATCCATTTACCCACTGTCATCAACTCATTTCTCACTCATAGCAACCTCATAGTGCTAGGTGCCGTGCGTCAGTCACATCAACCCTGTGCACAACAGAAGGAAACACTGCCTGGTCCTGAGCCATCCTCACACTGGTCCTTATATTCGAGTCCATTGTTGCAGCCATTTCATTGGGGGCTGTATTAGACAGGGTTCTCTAGAGAAACAAAACCAGAATGCCAATAATTATATATATACATATGTATATTGTTATACAGATAGATATATAACATAAGAAATAAACAGTTGATTAAATTATAAAGCAGTACAAATGCCTCAGTGCAACTCACTCCCATGAGACAGTTGTGAGACGCTGGCAGTCCTTCAAGTCTTGAGGGCTGCCGGGTAGTCCTCTGTAGAGCAATTCAGGCTATCCGGGCACAGGCAGCAAACAGCAAGGCAGGTCACCAACAGCCAGCCAGATGACAGAGTCTCACAGTCCCCAGCTTAAGATATGTAAATTCCAATGGTGTGGCGAAGCAGGTCTTGAAGGAACCTTAAATTACAGTGACACAGTCCACAGGTTAGGTGTCCCACAGGTAGTGTAGCTTGCAAATTGAGGCACAGAACAAGCAAGGCAAGCCGCACACTGGTCCGATGATCAAAGAGCAAGAGACAAGAAAGGCGAGGCTCGCCGAGCTATTTATCTCTCCGCCCTTCAATTAATCTCACATGTGTTTATCAGCCAGGTTGACACAATAAACAAACTACCTCAGGCACCTTCCTCTTTTTCATTGCCCCTCTACTTTACCAAGCAAGACAAATTCCTTGACAACTTCAATCTTTTCTCTGTCTATTGTGATGCGAAGACTCTGGCTGCTTTTACATTGAGTTGCAATCCATACTGAAGGCTGAAATCTTTGATCTTCATCAGCAGGTGCCTCAAATCCTCCTCATTTTCGGCAAGCTAGGTTGTGTCATCTGAATTTCACAGGTTGCTAATAAGCCTTCCTCCTATTCTGATGCCGCATTCTTCATACAAGCCAGCTTCTCTAATGATTTGCTCAGCACACAGATTGAGCAAAGAGGATCTAACCCTGATGCACACCTTTTCTGATTTTAACCCAGGAAGCGTTCCCTTGTTCTATTTGCACAACTGCCTCTTGATCCATGTACAGGTTCTACATGAGCACAACTAAGTGTTCTGGAATTCACATTCTCCTAAGGATATTGATAGTTTGTTATGATCCTCACAGTCAAATGCCTTGGCATAATCAATAAAACACAAGTAAATAGCTTTGTGGTAACCTCTGCTTTGAGCCAAATCCATCTGACGTCAGCAATGATATCTCTTGTTCCACATCTTCCTCTGAATCTGGCCTGAACTTCTGGCAGCTCCCTGTCAATGTACTGCTGCAATCATTGTTGGATGATTTTCAGCAAAATTGTACTTGCATGTAATATCAATAATATTGTTTTATAATTTGAACAATCTGGTGGAACACCTTTCTTTGGAACGAGTACAAATTTGGATCTCTCCCAGTGCGTTGGCCTAGTAGCTGTCTTCCAAATTTTCTGGCAGGGATGAATAAATGCTCCCATTACTTCATCAGTCTGCTGGAAAACCATCAGCTTCAATTGAGAGACCAATTGAAATGTTTTGTAAATACCAAAAACCCAGATCCACAAGTGGGAATAATATCAGAGCTTAAATTGTGAACACCTGGTTTGCAGAAGTTTAGCGATGACAGTGGAAGCCCCAAACCCCTTTGCAGGGTCCCCACATGGATTAAACCCCGGCCACAGTGGAGAGATGTGAATAACCTTGCTATCGGAGAGCAGCGTAACATCGAGTATGGCAGATGTACTTAGGTTAAATGCAATACTTTTGTCATCTGACCCATTTTAAAGTGGTTTCTGTTTTTAATAGCTTATGCTTTCTTTTTTAAGGAGTTTTCTATGTCTTGTCTAACGAAAACAAAACAAAACCCAACATGTAGGTTTATGAATTATTTGCTTACAGTCAGCTCCAAATGCTAGTGACAGTCCCCAATGTGCTTCCTTAGATAGAATTCTCAAGTGTGATTAATTTTTTTTCTCTTTCCTCCTTTGCCCTTATGCCCTCACCCCACCCTCAGTTCAAAAGAAACCACAATGAGCTATTTGAAAGAATAAGTTTAGAGACAGCATATTTGATTTGATCTTTGGTGCAGGGGTGAATCTCTGTTTAACGGAGAAGTATGAACGAGTCTGCGCTACTCAAAGCCCTTTCCATTTCTCCTCTATTCCAACCTAGTTCCTACGCTCTTCAAATCTTCCATCTAGAAAAATAAAACCCATTGACCTTAAGCAGGAAAGGAAAGCAAATCAGATTGGCTACTTGTGAAGTGGAACGCACTATCGAGTATCATATCTGTGTTCTAGCTACAACATCTTGGTGACTGTGAAATCAGGGTCTTCCGTATCCATGAGGAGAGAACTCTCCCAAGAACAGCTTCAAACAATGTGCTCCCTTGTTAACTTTCTCAGGGCTTTCTTTTTTCAAATGTCAGTTTCTAAGCAAGGCCTTCCTTTGTCTTTCTATTTAAAATTATACGGTTGCAATATTTCTGGTTTCTGCATTCTTGTTGTATTGCCTCCCATAGCACGTATCCTCACCACCCCCAACAGTAAATAATTTACTAACTTTTGTGTTTATTGTCTGTCTCTCTGCACTATAAGGTCTTGCTCTCGAAGCCTGGGGATTTGCTTGCTTTGTTTCTCTCAGGGCCTAGCACAGTGCTCAACAAATATTGGTTGAGTGACTTGGCTGAGGGTGTGCAGATCCTTCTGCAAGGCTGGGCTCATTCTCAGACACGGAATTTCTGGTACTAATCGTGGGCAGTGAATGGGCTCAGGTTGAGGCCTCACTCGCCTGAAGTAATTCATTTTCATCTCTCTGCGGTTTAATTTTCTCATGGGAAAATGGGGGCCACCACGGGACTTACCTCCCAGGACTGCTTTAAGAATGAACTAACGTAATGCGTAAAGAATGCTTAGGAGGGTGACTGGTACACGGAACATGCTCAATCAATGTTTGCTTTTCCTTGTTATGGCTGTTGTTAACAACACCAGTTTGCAAACACAGAAAATACCCCTGCTTTTCTGGTATTTCACCATTGCTGAGGTCGTTTGAATTTGGATTCTTAACCTCAGAAATGTATATGGAATAAACCCTCCTAAGTCAGAAAGATGATGAGTTTTGCTATCAAGTCCTCAGTTTTATTCCATTTGTTTTCTCCCTGGTTTCTGACAGTTACTCGATTTTTATGATTATGATTGGCTGTCAGGAAATCTGGCCTCTGGGTTCCACTTCGCCACCAACCAGCTGAAGACTATGGTCATGAAATCCCATGTCCTTGCCTCAAATTCTTTGTTCCTGAAATGAAGCAATATTCTTTCAGACAGGTTGCATGAAGTGAATCCCGAGATTTGGAGCAACACAGGCTTGAGGTAGAGATTGAGCCGAAAGGGGCCTCCCACAGCGCTCAGCTCCACCGAGGGAAGGAGCTCATCCCTCCCGCCCTCCAGTTCGGACTCTCCTGATATGATTGTCTGCATTGCGGGCAGGAGAAGCCCTGCTGGCAGAGGGCTACGCGGTGGGCTGCTTAGTGCAGGCTGGGCTCTGCGGGAGGGAGGCGAGACTCTCCACTCCTGTGAGGAGTCACATTCTCAGAAACCCCCAGGGGCACCTGGAGTCCGAACGAACTTGAGGGCAGTGAGTATACCGATGGCTCCTGGCTCTGGGATTCTGTAGCCCCCTGAGGCTGCCATATGGGACTTCTCTCCTGGTGACATTTGAAAGCAGTTTCTTCTTCAGACTTCCCAGGAACGGTTTCTGCCCAGCAGGTTAGCTCTTGCTCTAAGCCTTCATGGGCAGTTTGTCCTCAGCGCAGACTAGTCGGTGCCAAGGAGGCTGCTCCGGGTACAGAGGGGCCAGGGTGCCCAGGCAGAGGGGGGAACCGGGAGAGGCTGTGAGTGTGTGTAAAGACTAAATAAACATCATAAAGACTAGTGTCATTGTCCTTCCCCTGTTCCTCCGCACACACACGAACTCAAAAGTTCAGGCTGGGAACATCGGACGAGACAGTTACATTCTGGGTGTGCATTTCATTAATGAAGGAAGAAGACAGTCGAGGAGAGTGTAATGATATCATAGTCTGTCTGATCTAATTATGCTCATCTGTTTACAGGGCTCACCAAAGGGAATGCCGTAGTCTTGTCTGGAATCCCCCAGTTTACATGGAGAGGGGCTTCCAGGACTCGGAATGCTGTTAGGAGAACACCTAATACCTTCATACACAAGACTGACGCTTCTGGGTGTTTTAGGCCTTGCCCTTTGGGAGCTGGCTGGGGAGCGTTACTGTAGGGACTCGGGAAACGGGTTCGCAGAGCCAGGCCGGCTCAGTGGCAGAAGTCGAAGGGCTGGGCTTCCAGGGCTGCGGAGGACTGACTGCAGGGAGCCCCTCGTGGCTTGTGCGTTCACGGTCTCTCCTTTGCTGGAGAAGCCATGATTCTAATTTGCTGAATTGAGTGCTTTTCATCTTTCCCAAGTGTTTCCTCCAGCGTCTCCCCAGTCTTTCCCATTTAGAAGCGTTAAGCCTACGTCAATGTCCATAGGTTCTATTTCCTGTACTCCAGGCAGAGTACCATCCGGTTGCATATGGGTGTCTTCAATTCTCGTTCTAAGTTCCTTTCTTCCAACTCCAGATGTGTGTGTATTTTATGACTGGGTTAGAGCGTGTTTACTGATGGGGAAGTCACAGATTAGTTATTTCAGACTTCTGAGGAACCCAGGAACCCAAATAACCCTATCTGGCCCCTCACAGCGGCCGCAAAATCCCAGTAAGCTCTCCATTGCTTTTGACTTAAACCTTTGATTCATGTTAAAATACATAACTCTGCTTACCTGTAAGCAAGAACAAAATGCTTGTGAAACTCTTCAAGCTACTGTCTATCATATTCTTGGGGGGAATAGTTCCCAGATCTTTCTTCAGGGGGTTACTGTCAGTGGTAAGTAGAAGAAAGGGCGGGGACTTTAAGAGAGAACAAGGACAACGGACTGGGGGACTGTTGTTTTTGCCCAGGGCTGACCACGTGAAGGTCACCCTATTTCTGAAGAATGGGCCTCCCTTATGCTGGAGGGACCTTTGGGCCTAGAGTGCTTAAGGGCTTGTCTTTGCATCGCATTGTGGCAGTCTCTGGCCAGCGTCCCCCTGCAGTGAGCTACCAGACACCAAGCTTCAGGATAGTTGGGCATTTCTGTGTCACCCACAGGCCCTCCCTCGCCCAGTGTGTGGCACAGAACGGTGTTCAAAGGGAGCAAGCACTTGCCACTTAACTGGCTTGAGAGTAACTCCTTCAGAGCTGTATGTGGGCCGCAGAAATGTGGGCTGTTGGGAGCCGGTGGCTTTTAAGGCCTTAGCCTCAGCCTGAGCCGAACTTGGCTGCTTCCTAGTCTTTCATTTGCAAAACCTGTGAGGCCCTGCCTAAATTCCTGCCTCCGCGTTCCTAGCTACGTGCTCTGTAGCACGGGCAGTTGTAAAGTTGACCTTTTCACCCATTGGTTAATAATGCCAGGCGCTCATTGGAGCTTCTTTAATGTACCTGTTGGATTGGATGTGGTGTCGCACACCTTATTAAAATATGCACCTCCCAGTTCCCCTTTTTTATACCCCAGCTTTGCCCAAATAAATGAGCTTGATCAGAGTTTTGTCTTGCTCCACGGCCCGTGTCTTCTTTTCTCCATCCAGGTTCGTCTTTCCCCGCAGGGCCTTGCTCGTGCGTCCCGCAGGCCGGGACGCAACAGTGGGCCTAGGACTACGGCTTTGTTCCTTAGCACTGTTTTAACTACCAATGGGTTTAAAGAGCAGACATTTATTTTCTCACAGTTTGAAGGATAGAAGTCCAATGTCAGGGCCCTGGCCCTTCGGGAAGGCTCGTGTGCGTCTGCTCTTGGGGACAGTCCTTGACTCAGCATCTCTGTCCTTCCTGTCAGCAGTTCCTGCTGATCTCCATTTGGAGTTGCTTCTCGCTGGATCCAATCTGCTTTTTTATATCTTAAAAAAAATCTGTAACTGTATGCCCTGATTGACAGAACAAATACAAGTCAATTCTAAAATGAGCTTAGTCCCACAGGTATAAGGATTAGGATCCCAATATATATTTTGGGGGACAGAGTGAAATCAATAAAGGCACACAGACGGAGAAGAAGAGTATGGAGAAATCGGTCAGATTTCTGGCAGAGATTGCAACGAGAATGTCCACAGATTAGTTTGAAACGATCGAGTATGTTTCTACAATTTTAAATGGAGACTCAGAGGGCTGAGAGCAGCCACTCGCTGTACTTTCTGTTGCTAGTTATTGACATGTTCTAGTGCCACCCTAATAATTGACCTCATACTTACTAACTTAAAACACACATTTGCTATCTTGTAGTGTTTTTAAGGCAATGTTCAATGTAGTTTTCACGAACCTCAATGAATGGAGTCAGTAGGGTTGCAATCCTTTCTGGAAACCCTGAGGGAGAATCCACTTTCTTTCCATGTCTTTTTCAGCTTCTAGAAGCCATCCGCCTCCATTGGCTGGTGGCCTTCTTCCTCCATCTTCAAAGCCAGTGATGTTGCATTTGACCTGCCTTCTGTCTTCACACCGCTCTTTCTGAACTCAATTGGAAAAGGTTCTCTGTTTTTGAGAATGCATGTGATTAGCGGGGGCCCACCTGGATATTCCAGGAAATGCCCTGTAGCTCAAGGTCTTCAAGTATTTTCACCTGCCCAGTCCCTTTTGCAATGTAAGGTAACCTGCTCTGGTATTTTGGACACAGACATCTTTGGGAGCCATCATTCTGCCTGTCGGAAGAACGAGCTGCAGAAAAGGTCCGTTCTGCATAGAGCAGTAAATCTGGAAAGAAATATTTCAAGTCATGGCATCGATGTAGCATGATACCACTGTGCCATAATTTTATTCCTTCCTGTAGGTGATGTGGAAGAGACTAAGTAGAAGCTCCCCAG
The DNA here is from genome assembly GCF_000313985.2 of Echinops telfairi. NCBI lineage: Eukaryota > Metazoa > Chordata > Mammalia > Afrosoricida > Tenrecidae > Echinops > Echinops telfairi. Next base: position 51,897,840 of record NW_022109491.1, read on the forward strand.
ACCCCCTTCTCTATCTTGGGTGCAGAGTTGAAGCCCTGAGCTTTCTTCGTAGCGATCAGGGGGCTTTCTACTCCTGTAAACAGTTATAATCTTGGAAACCCATGAAGGGGTGCTAAGAGTTGGTATCAACTTGATGACTCAGTTGTTGTTTTTTCAGGAAGGGCACTGGCTGCATTCTGGCCAATGGAATGTGGGGAGAATTGATGTGTCCAGGAATGGTCAGAAGATCACCCACAGAACCCTCCCTGCGCCCTGCTCTCTCTCCCTCTGTGGGCTGCTGGAAAGATGCAAAGGGTCCATAGGAGATGCCGAGGACTCATGATGGAGGACCAACTGCAGAACCGGAGCATTGATGCCTCTGCCATTGCCCACATTGATTAGGCCATATTGTGAGAAATACCTATGACTTTACAGTGTTAAGTCGTTGGATGATGGACTTCTTTGTTATAGAACTCTATCTATCCTGAATAATATGGCAACTGGTCACAGGAGTGGAGTTTCTATAACAGAAAGCCGAAAATGTCAAGCGTTGATTTAATAATTGTTCATCTAGTGTTGAAGAAACACACACTGGAGGTTGGAGGCCAGAAAATCCCATTTTGTTTTATTAGTTTGGGTCCAACCTGATGGACAAACCATACAAAGATAACGCAAAAGGAGAAGATGCCTCCTGAGATTTACGATCAAACAGGGGCAGTTTTTAAAACTAGAGTCCTAGCAGTATGTATATATGTATGTGTATGTATGTTTGTGAGCTCTGGTTGGATGCCTTTGTCAAGGTATTGCAAGCTTATTGGTCCATATGAAATCCTTGACAAAAACTTTTCATTGTTCATTGTGATGTTGGTTATTGGTCCAGATGTGAGGATGTTTGTTTTCTTTATGTTGAGGTGAATGCCATAGCGAAGTCTTTGCTCTTCTTAAGTCAGGTATGATTTAGTCAGTCACAAAAGGACAGACATTGCATGAGCCCACTACTGCAAAAAGCTAAGGGAAGGGTTACACAGAGAAAGCAGCACACTTTGAAGGGAGGGGGAGGGAAAGGGACGTAAACCACTAACTAGAAAGTAGATGTGCCAGGAACTTGAGTGAGTCAAAGACAATATACATTAAGGGGAGGTGAGCACAAAATGATCAAGGTAAAGAAAACACTGGGAGGAACCCCAGAGTTAAAGGCAACAAAGTAAATACTATCACAACCCCCCTCCTGTGATAGCAGTAATAACACTAGTTTGCAAGTGGATTCAGAGATAGGCACTCACATGTGGGAGGTCCCGTGGGACTATCCTTGTGAGTAGTTCTATGTTTGACAGAGGATGTTCTACTTAT
>NW_022109491.1:51900316-51901245 GCF_000313985.2 Echinops telfairi
ATATTGTTTAGCATCAGATGAAAATCAGAAGTATATATCTGAAAAGAAAGCTGAGCAACATAAAACAGCGAGGATACTAACACAGATTTCTGGGTGGCCCCTTATTTTTCTCTTGGAGTTGTCTTCTGTACTCTGAGGTTGTCTCAGTTTGTTGAGAAGGTTCTTAGCTTTTCAATAAACACCCACTTGGTGATTTTCTCCAACTGTGGGTGCCTGGTGTGGTCCTGTGCCCTGCATCTTGCTACAGTTCAGCTGGACTAAGGATTCTGAGTCTTGGGAAGCTGTGAACTGATCCTGACTCCTGCCACCCCATCTGCATCACAGTAGAACCGTGCTTCCTGTAGTTCTTAAGTGGCTGGCATTTTCAGAAGTAGAATGCACTTTTTGAGGTGCCTCTTGTAGACGTGGATGCTCAAAAATTTGGGTAAGTAGCTGAGCGATTAACCCTTTACTCCTTCCTCTGCCCCCAGAACTCCAACCTTTTTAATAATTTGCATCGACTGATGTTTCTCTAAGGCACTCATGTCTGTTACCAAAAATAAATTCAGAAAGTCCAGAACTTTTCTTCTGTTCTGGTCTTCTCTCACATTCCTCTTTAATTAAAGCTTCCCTACTCCCCCCTCCACCCCACCCGGCCCCTTTTATACCTTCAGTCTGGATTCTTACCTTGTTGTTTACTTCTAAAGGATCAAAAACCAAATCAAACCAAACCAAACTTATTGCCTTTGAATCGATGCCAATGAGCATGGTGGTCCTACAGAATAGGCTAGAACTGCACCCTGGACTTCAGAGTGTGACCCTTCCTGTTGCGGAGCTGCTGGTGGTTTAAGCCTGCTGACTCTGTGGCTAGCAGTCCAATGAGTAACCTCTACGCCACCAGGTTTCCTTTCTAAAGGAAAGCTGATCAGAATTTAAGACTGGCTCTTTTT
>NW_022109491.1:51902833-51916819 GCF_000313985.2 Echinops telfairi
AAAACAATGACAACACAAAAAAACCAATGCCCCCCCCCTCAAGAAAAGCCTATAAATAGTTCAAGGACTGTTTGTTGACTTTTAGGAGTGTTTTCTGGTCGAGTCTGATGGGGTGCCATGCCCTGGCCCCAAAGTCTATTTTTGGTATTCCCTCAGGACTTCCTTGCTCTGCTCCCCTTACTGTTCTGTTGCATGCCCTTCATGTTTTGCCTTGGTGTGGTGGGGTCAGATTAAAACTCATGTCTATATGACTCTAAGGCTAAAATTTTATTTCACAAACACATGAATTATGACAGCCCCAAAATAACTCAAAATAATACAACACAGAACACTTGCTTCTTAGAGAACATGAGAGGTGGCTTTCTGACCATTCTCATCCAGATTTCTGACCTCCGGGATTATTGGACCATCCCAGTAAGAGAGAGAAACCCCTTTGTCATACCCATGTTCCTCTGAAAAAATTGATAATTATTTTGGTGGGCACTTTGCTAGGGAAATCCTAAGTTGGTGTGTCCTGATAGCAGAGAGTCTGTAACACAAGAAAAACTCCCAAATTCAAGAAGGACCAGGGAAAAGAGCTTTTGAATTTTGTCCTGAAAAAGCACCCCATAGAGGTACCAAATTCATCATTAAATTCATTTATTTAGCTTGCAACCTGCTATGTGTGACAGGATTACGCATCTGCATTACTGTATGTTCTGAGTGCAGAGACGCTCCGCAGCTTCTCTTTATGGATCCTTTAAAATCTCATCGTCTCACCTGAGGATCGAATCTGAATCCTTTACAATTAGATTTTTATGGGTAAGAGATGAAAGAAATACCATTATCACAACATCCAGTTGCAAGTATCTTTTATTAATCTGGGGGATTTATCAAGCCAGAGGGATTGAGGATTTTCTGACTTAGACACAGAGAAACTGAACATTTTCAGGCTTTAGATTCCAGAACCCAGGCTGCCTGTTCATCAGGAGCACTCCCTTGCTGTGCACATAGATGTTAGAGCTGCAGGCCCTTCCCTGAGTCGGCAGAGATACTCTGGCAAGAGCAGGCTCAGCTTGGCAGCTGGCCCACTGGGTGGCATTTCCTTCCCTCCTCCAAACCTTGCTTGGTGCCTTTCTGTGGGTCTGCAGGCTCTGGGGACCGGTCAGGTGCATCTCATTCACTGGGCTTCACTGTATGAGCTGTGGCTCAGCTGGAGGCAGCAAGTGTTGGGGGAAAAAGGGCTGATTGAATGTGATTTGGGACCAGTTCCAAGCACTGCAAGGCTTGCAAATGTTTCGGGAGTGATTTCCATATCACTCTGAAGTTGCTTTTCTTTCTCCCGAAGGAAGGCAAAGGCTGTTGCCAAGAGTGGAGGACTTAAAGGTGGAGGCTTCCCTGAAGGTGGGAAATGAAGGATCCCTTGAGGAGTTGTGTGTATGGGAAGTTGATCTTTGAGTTCCTGGTGAGTTTCCTAAGACAGAGATGGTGCAGGACTGAGAGGACCAATGCAAGCACCGTGGAGGAGATCCAGGGAAGAAATGAAATCATGTTAAGTGGGGAATCTAAGAGTGTGGTGGAATTATAAGCAAGACAGGGTAGTGATAGGTTTAGGGTGGCCCTCTCTAAACCCACAGATGGGAGCATTCGACAGGAGGAGATAGGATGAATACGTTTGGTGATTGGATCTTTTGGAATCCCTATAGACCCACCACTTGCTGACTCTCTATTACATAGTTTGTGGGTACTGGATTAAGAGAATGGTGTTCTTGGGGTTCTCCAAAGCTACAGAGGCTGTGAGATATAGTAAGACAGTGGGGAGACATGACCCTGCCCCTAACATGTTTAGAGTGTTAACAGTTTGAGTGTGGGGAACAGGGGAGGACAAGTGTAGATGTACAATACACAGCGGCTGGCATGTGATGTGCATATGGATGTGCATGTGAACCTTCTTGAGGAAGAGAACCTGTGGTAGTTATATAATCATTTGTCAATTCGAGGATAAAGAGTGAAGGGTTGGAGTCTAGTCTGCCAATCGGATCATAGCCAATGAGGCCTCTGTGTGGCATGGCTTTCTCCTGAGAATTCTGGGAAATCTGGTTTTTCCTCCTTGGAGGCAGGAGAGACTATTTCACTTCCATGGAGACTCTCTGCTGACCAGGCTGACTCCCTGCGAGATATCCCTGAGGAGAAGCCACATGGACCTACCCTGATGCAGCCCTGGGAACTGGAGAAGTCACCCGGAGACCCCTGGCAGCGCTGAGATGCTTACCATGCTACTGGATCTAAAGACTTTCTACCCACTGGTCTGTGATTGTCATGCATTTGGCGTCATTGCATGTGTTTCGTGGCTCTGAAGAGGACTTTATAGAGTGGTATCAGACATATGGGCCAATATCCGACTTTGGGGCTTGGACTGGACTGGGTTGGGAAGCTATCTTGATGTACAATTACCCTTTATATAAAACTCTTATACACATATGCGTGTCCATGAATTTGTTTCTCTAGTCTACCCAGACTAACACAGAGCCTAACTGATGATACCTGCAGAATCACTGGGTAGGGAATTGAGGGCAAGAAGGCAGAGAGAAGTTCTTTCCCAGACACAGGTTCTAGAAGGATCCTGAAGGTCCATATACAGATACGCTGGTGGGAAGTAGCAAAGTAAGAAGATGAGATGAAACTAGGCAGGAAGTGAGTCAAATGAGGAATTTGGATTAATTTTATGATAGATTGCTTTGAGAGAGAGAGAGAGAGAGAAAGAGATATGAAAGATTTTAAGAATTCGCTCGTTTCAGGCAAGAGCAAATGTGACAAGCTAGGTGGTCCTTAGAGATGAGAGAACGGCAGATTGAAGCAGGTGCGATCCATCAGTGAGGAATGAGTTGAACTACCTGGGTGGGGTAGAATTGACAGGGTGTTGGGATGGATGGAGTGAAAGAAATCCAGAAAAATCTTACCCACTGCCATTGAATGGATTGTGACTCATAGTGACCTTATACAGGGTTCAGAGCAGCGTCTCATCTTTGTCCCATAGAGTGGCTGACTGTATGCAGAAGGCCCACACCTAGCCCTCCCCTCCCCCTCCCCTGGGCTCCTTGGGTGAAGGGAAAATGGTGGCAAGCAACAACAGAAACGATTAAATAGGGTGGAGATCTGTGTTCTCACCTAATAAGATGATCACATATTAAAAATTCCCTTTACTCTATGGCAGTGAAGCCCCTTACTTTCATTCTGTACCCTTTCATCTCATTATGTTCCTTTCATCCTAAGAGGAAGCTACTACTTTACTTTTTTGTTTTAATACCCATATTTAATGCCCATTGATATTACTCAGTGTTATTTTTGCTTAGTATTGAAATTTGTTATTTTATTGTTTTAGTCTATAAAAACATCATCACTGCTTTTTCATTCAACATCATGTGCTCACATCATCAGCAGTTGCTGATGAAGATCAAGAACTGTAGCCTGCACAATGGGTCACAACTCAATGTCAACAACACCAAAGTTCTCACAGCAGGCCCAGTAGGTGACATCACGCTACATGGAGCAAAGACTGATGTTTTCTGTGATTCCATAGTGTGGTGGGGTTTGGCCATATTTTCAGATGTTTATTGCTCAGTTCAGCCTATTTTCTTGTGTATTGTGTCCTTATTCCAAGTGCTTTTTTTCCCTTCTACAGAGATTTTATTATTTTTGTATTGAGTTTTATTTTCATGTATTCTAGATGTAAATCCCTCGTTGATTATATGTATTTTGCCTATATGTAATTTGACTTTTCAATTTTCAGAAGATAACCTCAGATGATCCTGCGTTTTCGGTTTTAATGTAGTAAAATGTATAAAACTTTCCTTCATGGCTGAAAAGAAAATGCTTTCTTTTGCATTTTTTTCTGAGAGGTATAAAATATTTGCTTTTCACATTGAGTCTTTAAATCCACGTGCAGCATATTTTTGCTGTGGAGGGAGAAACACCATTGTGTTTGTCTCCCCACGAGCACCTCGTGTCCAGCAGCGCTCACTCATTACCCTGTACTTTCCTCAGTGACCTCTGCTGTCATTTTTGATTTTTCATTATCTTGGAGATGCTATCTCTGGGCTTTCTTTTTTATTCTCTATTTCTGCAACAGTGTTACACTAATCTTAACAATACATTTATAATAAGTCTTAGTATTTAATATGGTGATTGCACTGACTTTGATGTATATTTTTTAATTGGTCAATTTTGTAGTCTTTGATTTTCTATATGCATTTTAGAATCAAATCATAATAGTTTTTAAAGATATTTGTCTGATTTAAATTGGAATTATAAAAAATGTATTTATTTGAGGAGAGTTGACAATGTTATAATAATGTCTTTTAACCTATAAATATGGCTTATTTCTTCATTGATTTGTTTTCTTTTGATGGTTTCATCAAAATTAAACCTTTTCTTTTTAGAAACATAATATAGATATTTTGCTCTAATTATTTCTCTACATTATTCAGATATATTTCTATTTTTGTCATACTTAACTTTTAAAATATTACTTTTAAACCTCCATTAGAGATAATATATTGGAATATAGTTCATTAATAATAAAATATTTTAAACAAATTTGCTAGGCTTTCTTAGTGGCATTAGTTATTTTTCTTTTACTTTATTAAATTTTCTCCCATGTTTTGTTTTATTTAAAAAACGTTGCTTTAGGTCTTGCTTTGTTATTTATTTCTCTTATTCTTATGAGGAGGGATGACAAAACACCCAGATTTTTTTTTCAAAGCTTTGTATTTAATCACCCCCCCCCCACCAAAACAACCTTATCACTTTCAGCATACTCTCAATTACACTTAATATATTTGTCAAATCTGTGATTCCATTCTTCTAAACATTTTTCAAACTCATCTGTTTGGACAGCTGACAGCATATCCCTTGTGTTTTTTTTCTTTCTTTTTTCTTCACCTCTTCTACGTTGTCAATTCTCTGTCCTTTCATGTCCTTCTTTATTCTTGGAAACAAAAAGAAGTCTTACAGAGCAAGGTCAAGTGAGTAAGATGTGTGGGGCAAAAGAGGCATGCTGTTTTTTCCAAAAACTGGTTCACTGAGATGGCTCTATGAGCAGGTGCATTGTTGTGGTGGTAAAACAAGTCCCTGTCTGCTACAAATCAGGTATTAATTCTCATCTTTCTGAGTTATGAACTTTAAAAAAATTATTGTATTAGGGGCTCATACAATTCTTATCACCATCCATCCATACATCAATTGTGTAAAGCACATTTGTACATTCATCGCCCTCATCATTCTCAAAACATTTGCTCTCCACCTAAGCCCCGGCATCAGCTTCTCATTTTTTTCTCCTCCCTCCCGCTCTCTTCTCCCTCATGAACCCTTGATAATTTATAAATTATTATTTTGTCATATCTTTCCCTGTCTGACATCTCCCTTCACCCACTTTTCTGTTGTCCGTCCCCCAGGGAGGAGGCTATACATAGATTCTTGTAATCAGTTCCCCCTTTCTACCCCACCCTCCCTCCACCCTCCCGGTATCACCACTCTCAGCACTGGTCCTGAAAGGATCATCTGTCCTGGATTCCCTGTGTTTCCAGTTCCTATCTGTACCAGTGTACATCCTTTGGTCTAGCCAGATTTGTACGGTAGAATTGGGATCATGATAGTGGGTGGGGAGGAAGCATTTAGGAACTTGAGGAAATTTGCATGTTTCATCATTGATATACTGCACCCTGACTGGCTTGTCTCCTCCCTGTGACCCTTCCGTAAGATAATGTCCAGTGGCCTACACATGGGCTTTAGGTCTCCACTCTGCACTCCCCCTCATTCACAATGATATGTTTTTTTGTTCTGATGATGCCTGATACCTGATCCCTTTGACACCTCATGATCTCACAGGCTGGTGTGCTTCTTCCATGTGGGCTTTGTTGTTCTGAGCTAGGTGGCTGCATGTTTACCTTCAAGCCTTTAAGACCCCAGACACTATATCTTTTGATAGTCAGGGGTCTCCACACGGGTGCTCCAGCACCCAGGGCTGCATTGGGGTAGGTCCATGTGGCTTCTCCTTGGGGATGTCTTGCAGGAAGTGAGCCTTGCCAGCTGAAGCAGGGAACTGGTTAAGGCAGCTGCACCCAGGTCTGACCATCAGAAAGCAAGAGACCTGAGAACTAGAAAGGCGAGGCTCATTGAGCCATTTATCCCTCCACCCTTCAATTAACCCCAAATGTGTTTATCAGCCAGGTTGGCACAATAAACTACCTACCTCATTGATTGACTGAATAAATGGTGGTGCTGCTAAATGGATCTTTCCAAAATGAAACCAAAGAGGCTTCATTCCTCTGAAGATCTTTCTAGTCTGCCTAAACTTGCTTTTAAAAACAATCTTGCACAATTCCCCTTCAAATCTCTTGCAATCTATTTGCACCATATGCTTTTTCCACATACTCTGCTCTTTCTTCCTCACATGAGATTCTGGTCACACCATTTCCATTATCTGTTGTCATTCCTCTTGTGTTCTTAGATTTGCTTTAAAAATAATGCACAGCTCAACATTTCTTCTTCTGTAAAGTGATGCTTTTGTCACCTTTACTGCCTGGGAATCTCTCTTGTTACTCTGACTTCCTGAGAGGCATTTTATGTTGTAACTTACAGCCTGGCACCTTGTACAAGTACAGCCACCCACCATACTATCACCAGTGTCAGTACAGCATTAGCCCCATTGCCACACCTCATAGGTATTTGTCAAGTGGATGGCTATTACAGTGTTGTGCATCTCTCTTTTTAAACCGTGTTTTATTTGGGGGGAAATATCTGTGCTCTTTTCCTGTGGAGACCTCCCATAGCAGCTATGCATACATATGCTGATGAGTGAATGGATAAAAGCTGTTGAGTCCCAGTTCCAGAGTATATACAGCTCAAGTAAAAAAAACAACAAACAAACAAGTATCTCCATTGTATAAAATATCCCTTGTCATCATTTGTCTCTTTGGGGAAATTGCTTTGCATGCATCTATATGAAGCCTGTGTTCCGAATAACAATACTGGTGATCAGGGACTGTGGTAGGCAGACTTCTAGGATGACCTAAGATGTGTCACTCCTGTGGTACACACCTGCCCCCAGTTATTAAATCAACCACTTACCTAGATGCCCTGTGAAGTAACTTCGCATATGTGGTTAAGGTCTTGAATCAATTGCCATAAGAAAGCAAGAATATTGAAGAATATTGTCCTCTTTAAAAGTAGAGAGTTTTCTCTGGTCACACAAAAAAGGAGATCTAAAATATAAGTGGGATTCAACATCCAAGAAATCCTTTGTGGCTGACTGAAAATGGAAAATAAAGACTGTCGTTTTGCTTCTAGGGGCTGGGGATGGTCTCTAGACAAATGCAGCAAGGACACCATAATGGAATTCTGCCATCAACCACAATGACATTGGAATATCTTCTAGCCTGAGCCCATATGAGAACTGGAGCAGTGGATTTCACCATCCAAGGATGTGAGGGAATACACTAAGAGGAGAAGTAGTGGTTAATAGCAGTGGAAATGGAGTGGTATAACATCTTGAAAGAGAGTTTGACATAGGTCATCTTTAATCTCTACCTTGTTGGACAAGCATGGCATTAATTCTTCTAAAGGAAATTATTATCACAGGTGTCTATCTTTCAGAGGTCTTCAATCTCCTTGATTTCTATTGGATGTGTGTGTGTATGGTGGTTAACTAATTTCATATCAACTTGAAGCTGTACAAAAGTGTAGGGGGGTGGGTATTCAACCTATCAATCAGGTCACAGCGTGATGCCTTGTGGCCATGGCCTTCTTATAAGGAGCATCCTGGGAACAACTCATTGCTCTGCCTTCACCTTCCTGCTGGATGACTATGATGGCGGCCAGAGCCCTGGAGATGTGTTCACTGCCATTGGATCCACAAGACTTTGCACCTTCCAGCCTGTGATATCCCTGCATTCTGCATCATTGCTTGTGACTGTGTGAGTCTGAAGAGGGACTTATGGACTGGTATCAGACTTATGGACTTGAGTTGGACTGGGCTGGGATGTTTCCCTGCTATATAAAGCTTCTTCATATAAAGCTCTTTCTTACACATATATGAGTGTCGCTGGATTTGTTTCTCTAGTCAACCCGGCCTAACACTGTGATAGGATCTTCCTACAGAGGAGCAAATGTAATATATTTTTATAGGTTTTTAAAAATATGAAGCAAACACGTGTGCAGAAAGTAGCTACAAAACAGGCACTACCCAGGTCAAGAATTAAAATATTGTCATGTCAGTCTCCAGAACCTTATCATTGAATACCCCAATCAGTCTCCAGTGGTCACTCACCAACAGAGTCCCTTCTCCCACCCCCAGAGATAGTCACTATCCTGAAGTTCATATAAGTGATTTCCTGACCTTAACAACAAAATGAAACAAAACAAAAGAAACCCTTCTTTTAACACCTTTCTCTGCATTTATACAAAGAAATAAAGTTTTGTCTGTTTGCAAACCTATGGAAACATGACTACCCAGTTTGCATTCTTTAACATCTTCTTTTATTCAATCTTATGTCTGTGAGATTCATCATTCCCGGTACATAGCTTTATTTGTTCATTCATTGAAATTCTATTTTTTAAAATATGGCACCATTTATTATTTTCATGGGGGACATTTAATTTTTTTTAGCTATTTAAGTCATATTGCTATGAATATTCTTGTTCATATGTACCTATGGAAGAATTTATCTCAGCTTTCTAGTTTATCTGCAGAGTCCATGTTTTCAATTTTGCCTCCCTTCTAAGATGGTTTATAACCACCAAATTAATTCTTGTGACATTTTGGGGGTCATATACATAGTGGTGAAAAATTTGTGTCAATCACAATGAGTGATCTCAGTTCAAGCAAGGTAATGCTGTGTCTTCTTGCTTAGTGCCACATTTTTGGTGTGCTTTTTAAAGGGTGATTTTGCTGTTTAAAATGGTCCTAAGCCAAAAAATCATATCATAGTGAATGAGGGGGAGAATGCAGAGTGGAGACCCAAAGCCCATTTGTAGGCCCCTTCTGGAGATCCCCTTACAGAAGGTCTCAGGGAGGAGATGAACCAGTCAGGGTGCGATGTAGCAACTATGAAAAATACAACTTTCCTCTAGTTCCTAAATGCTTCCTCCCCACCCCCCTAATAATGATCCCAATTCTACCTTACAAATCTGTCTAGACCAGAGGATGTACACTGGTACAGATAGGAACTGGAAACACAGGGAATCCAGGGTGGATGAGCCCTTCAGGACCAGTGGTGTGAGTGGCAGTACTGAGAGGGTAGAGGAGGGTGGGTTGGAAAGGGGGAACCGATTACAAGGATATACATGTGACCTCCTCCCTGGGGGATGGACAACAGAAAAGTGGGTGAAGGGAGACATTGGATAGGGCAAGATATGACAAAATAATAATTTATAAATTATCAAGGGTTCATGAGGGAGGAGGGGTGGGGAGGGAGGGGAAAATGAGGAGCTGATGCCAGGGACTTAGGTGGAGAGCAAATGTTTTGAGAATGATGAGGTCAGTGAATGTACAAATGTGTTTTACACAATTGATGTATGTATGGATTGTGATAAGAATTGTATGAGCCCCTAATCAAATGACTAAAAAAAAAGTTAAAAAATAAAATAAAATGGTCCTAAGCATAGTGTTTAAATGCTGTTTAGTGTTCTTAAATGCAGAAAGGTTATGATGTGTTTTAGGAAGAAAATAGGTGTTAGATAAGCTTGTTCAGGCATAAGTGATAGGGCTATGGCTATGAGTTTAATGTTATCGAATCAATAATACAGTAGATCTAGAAAAAAGGAGAGGAAATTGCCAATCTGCTTGTGGGGCCACTCCAAAATGCTAAGCTAGCATCTATAGTGCTGATGAAGCTATGGAAAAAGGGGAAAGGTAGCTACAGTTACATATTCATGAGATGATAACCAGTTACAAAAACTTAATGGACAGCATTGTTATGAGAATGAAAGGCAAAGGAAATTTTGGTCATTATTTTTCAGGGCCTGGAAAATGTTAAACCCTTCTAGATTAGTGTTTTAGTATAAGGAAACATTACGCAATTACTTATTTATAAGAACTATATATTGAATAAGACAACCTCATAAATTGTTTTTTTGACAAAAATGTTGTGACCAGAGGCTTGCAGAAATGTAACCCTATGTTTTCCCTAGAAAAGTGATTCCATATTCACTAATTCGGTGTTCCACATGACTTACAGAACATAGCTACTGTGAATAATGAGAACTGACTCTCTGTACCAAAGCGAGGAAATGGAAAGGCATAAGGTATGTGCATCTTTAACCTTGTTATCATCATCCAAATTGAAAATAAGAACACCCTACAAAGGATACAAATTCCTGATTTTATACATTTTTTGCAAGCACTTGGTATATTGATTTCTATTTTCGTGTAAGAAAGTAGGACAAGCATTGTGGTGAAAGCAGCGTACACTTATCATTTTAGAGTCTGGGTGTGGATTAACTGGGTTGTCTGCCCATTCTCACACAAGGCTGCAATCAAAATGTCAGCTAAGGGTTGGACTCTCTTGTTAGGCTGGGAATTTTCTTCCATACTCAACTGGTTGGCAGAGTTCATTTCCTTACAAGTATGATGCTTATTTCAGGCCTCTGACACAGAACCATCTTTCGAAGACTCCTATGATTAGGTTAGACCCATTCAAGATAAGCTCTCCTTTGATTAACTCAGGCAGCTGAGACTAATTTAATCAGAGGTGTGATGTCTCATTACATTCACAGGTTGAGAGGAGGGGATTCCCAGGAGGAAGGAATCTTAGAATCCAGTTTAGAATTCTGCCTATCACACTAGGTATTTTCCAATGGTTTAATATGCAACTATTTGATTGTTTGATTTTTTTATATCTGAAAGTAAGCAGTTTTCTGACTGACAACTGACACTTATTGAGGTATTTATTTCACGTGTTCATCACTTGTTGATATTTGGCTGACCTGATTGGGTATTAGTCTTTAATAAAATAGTAGCACAGATTAAACCTATTGAGTGCTTATTCTTGGATACCTGCATAATTCTTAATGTAATTAACACTCTTTGAGTGGTACTATTAATTTTTCATTTTACAGATGAGGAAATGGAAATTCAGAGGAGTTAAGCAACATAGCTAGGTCATCACTGATTTGGGGTTTTAAATATGTCTGTCTAATTTCAAAACACATGCTCATAAACTTTAAGGAAATCTACCATCCTGATTCAAGAGACAGGGAGATTTGTTCCATGCCATATATAGGAGCATATTGTTTCTTATTTCTTTTATAATGAAAATATTGATTCTATGAATGAAAGAATGAATTTTGATGTTTTCCAGGCTCAGTGCTAATCTTTTTTCCCCAGTGCTGTGGTCTCCTTTTTTGTTTCCATGATCTCTCCATTTAATCTATCCAATATATCTTTTTACATTAGTCTTCCACAGTCACTAAGGTAAGCACTCTAGATCTGCTCAAAAACCTATGGGAAAAACTTGGAATCTGACATCTAAATTATTTTACAGTCTCTCCCCCAGACTCCTTCCTCAGCTTCTGTCCTAAGATTATGACTACAACATATACAACCCAATTACCCCCAGTCTTATTTTCTTTCAATACTAAACTGTAGAGGACTATTCAGAAAAGAAATCAGGGAAAAACTGAAGAAAATCAAAGAAATATGTGGGACACAAGCAAGAAGAATAAGTTACATGATAAAGTTCCAGAACAGGAAGAGACACAAAGCAAGCTGAAAATTATTGAAGATTTGTTGGAAGAAAATGTTTCTACTATTATGAAAGATGAAATGATTTGAGTTCAAGAAGCTCAATGAACCATAAATATGAAAGATCCCACAAGAAACTCATCATAATCAAATTTTCAAAAACTTCTCTGAAATCAAAGACAGGTTCCTGAAAGTAGCTTCGGAAAATGGAAAAGCTACCTCAAGGAGAACCAATGAGACCAAGCTCTAATTTCTCAGCAGAAATCATGTAGGGAAAAGACAATAGGTTGACATATATAAAACTCAGAAAGAAGAGGTGGAGACAAGATGGCTTCTTAGTGACAGACTGTCCAATTCCTTTACAATAGAGACCAGAAAATATGAGGGAAACATACAGATAATAATCCTGGAACTCTGTGTGTCAAAGAGGAGAAAAATAATGGGATTAAGTGCTGATTAGAAAGGGAGACAGAATGAAAATAGCGATGGAGGGCAGTTGGAACAGAGTCCACGCCATTCTGGGAACAGAAAGCAACACAAAAGGGCCAGGGGAAGCCAGCTCCATAGAATGGCTACAGAGTAATTTAGAGACTTAATGTGGCCAGATACTGATTGAAGCAAAGTGAGAATACAAGCTGGGTCTTGGTGGAAAAAATTGCAACAAAGTGGGTGAGAATTCTAGCTGCATGGGTGAGGAGAGAGAGGAGGGGGTCAATGAAAGACGACTAAACAATTCACTAGTAGAAAAGCCTAGTCATGTGGGTTGAGGACTCATAGGGAACGGAAGACTTGAGTAGTGGCACTTGGGGAAACTGGGCTTGGGGATTTCCTCCTCCTCCCCTTACTCCTTATTTTATCTCAGTCTCACTGCCATCGAGTAAGTTCTTACTCATAGTGACCTTGTACAACAGGGTCGACATGCCCCTGTGAGATTCTGAGATTGTAGCTTTCGCAAGAGTAGAACGCCTCGTCTTTCTCTTGCTGAGCAGCTGGTGGTTTCAAATTGCTGACTTTGCAATTAGCATCCCAACTTGTAACCACTACACTACCAGGGCTTCTTATTGTATCTGGATAGGAACTGGATAGTTGGTTGTTCCCAACCAAGAACATACCAGGCTCAAGACAGCAAACTGAGCCTAAAGAAGTGCTTTCTTCTCTTGCTTTCCATATCTATGAACTGGTGAGGCTTTCCCACACCACCTCCCACCTACTGGATGGCTAGGGAGCACTTCTCATTCTCAGACTTCCTCTAGCTATCAGTGGCCACTTTTCTCACTGATTCTCAAGCAGACTGAGGCCTGCTCCTGGGGGTACCATGTGATTGCTAGACTATACTCTTGGAATCTGAAATTTCATATTGCCCAAGGGATTGATCTCTAAAATTTATGCAATCTTTTAGCACCGGAACAACAAAAATACAAATAAGTCAATTAAAAAAAATGGGCAGAGGACATAAATAGACACTGCTCCCAAGAAAACATTCAGGAGGCCAATAAACATGAACTGTCTCCAGTCATTAACCATCAGAGAGATGGAAATCAAAAGAACAGGGAGATATCATTGCACTGCAAAATTAATAGCAAAGTTCAAAAATGAAAACAAATGGTGGCAAAAGTATGGAGAGAATGCAGTCCTCATCCACTGCTTGTTATTATTGTTGTTGTTAGGTGTCATTCAGTTGGTTCCAATCCATAATGACTCTATGCACAGCAGATTGAAACACTGCTCAGGCCTGCACCATCCTCACAATTGTGCCTCTGGCTGATCCCATGGTGGCAGCATTGGTGTTGAGGGGCTTCCTCCACTTTACCAAGCATGGTGTCCTTCTCCAGGGAATGGTCTCTCTTGCCAATATGTTCAAAGTACATTAGAACCCTAGTACTCGACCGCATCAGTACTTGACATCATCAGATTTCAACCTGAAATGTCGGGAAAATTTTGCATCGGAGCTCAAACAAAACATTGGAATCTGACCCAGTGCATGTGATACTTGCAAACAAAAGCAGTTTGTGCTTTGGTCACTTGGTGTTAGTTGGCCTTGTTAGTGCGCACTGTTTAAACATTTCGCAGCTGTGTTCCAAGCGTTTTGCTATAAGTTTCTTAGTTTTTGTGGCTTTTGTACTGTTTTTAGATAAAAAACATGGGTCCTAAAAAAGAGGGTTTTGAAAAGAATCATCATGATAAGGAACTGGTTAACCAGGAACCACATGGAGACCTGTGCTAGTGCTGAGATGCTTCCACAAGACTTTGCATCCACCAGCCTGTGG
>NW_022109491.1:51917398-51921197 GCF_000313985.2 Echinops telfairi
AGACGCACAATGAAGTGTTCTGGAATTCTCATTCTTCCCAAGGTTATTCATCATTAATTATGGTCCACACAGTCTAATGCCTTTGCATAGTCAATGAAACACAAGTAAACATCTTTTTGGAATTCTCTGCTTTCAGTCATGATCCAGCTGACATCAGCAATAATATCCTTTATTCCATGTCCTCTTATGAATTCAGCTGAAATCTGGCAGTTCCCTATCAATGTACATTGCCGGGAGGACTGCACAATGACCCAGTCTCTGTGTAAAACAGTATATACTTCTGTCAAAAGTTTGAAAATATAAATACTCAGCAATCCCTCTGCTTGTTTTATGTTATAGAGAAATGAGATTAACCCATGCTCATTGCATTACTATTCATGATATAATTTTCCAAGAATGATGACTTCTTCAAAGTAAATAGCCTTTTCGAACAACATAAACAGCCAGATGTAATACACAGATATCAAATTGACTATATCAGTGGGAAGTTTATAGAAAAAATCCATTATCTTTGAATTCTATTTTTTTTATGAACCTTTTGAAGACTTTCCTATTCAATAAAAAGTACATTTCCTCCATAGTGTACATGGAATGTTCTTAAGAATAAATCATATGTTAGACCACAAAGTAATCCTGAATAACTTTTAAAGCACTGAAACATTTCAAATCATCTTTTTGGATTATGACAGCATGAAATTAGAAGTCATTTTTGAAGATTAGGGAATAAAAATCTAATACATGAAAACAAATAAACAAAAAAACCAAAAACATTCTGACAAAGAACCTATGTAATATAAGAAACAGTGAAATAAAACTAAAACTCTAGCCGCAAATGAGAATGCAAACATATTTAGATCTTTGACTCAGGCCATTTTGGTCGAGTAGCATAATAGCAGGAACGACGGCTTCGTGTGAGAAGACCTGGATGTAATTCCAGCTACTCCATTTACCATCCGAGTAACCATGTGAAACCTCATGATGTGCCAGGGACCCCATTTCTTTGGCTTAAAACGAGAATAAGAATAGCCTAAGCTGAGTAAATGTTACTAAAGCAAGACCAGTATGGGGATTATTCACCACAGTTTCTCTAGCACCCTGGACAATGTTTAGAACAAGAAATAGTTTTATTGCCTAATTTAATCAAGAGGTCTTTCTGATAGAAACAAAGTGAGAATATGCAGAAATATCTTGAAGACAGAAAAGCTGCTTCCAAATATTGTTTGATTTAATTGTCCATGTCTGATTTTAGGAATCAGGTCAGTGATGGGTCTCTGGATATTTTAGAAGCAATGGACCAGAATAAATCTGAGGGCATCAGAAAGGCATGAACAGAAGCATGAGACATTTTACATAATTTAAGTGTCTGAGTACAATTAGCTCCCTTCATATGTACACTTCCAAGTCAAAGATGGAAAAAAGGAGAAATCCCCAAAAGGATCTTTTCTAGAACACATTGCACCTTTCCCCTCACCTCATAAATTGATTTTGGCTGAAGCCATCCTTGAACATTGTTCCACCTTCGGCCCATCCTGAAAAGCCATTGCTGCTCTGTGGTGTGAAAGGAATGTTGAGAATTCCCAAAGCTTAAACCAAAGTACCTGGCCTCAAGGCATTCATTCTGCTTGGCATTACACACTGTTCTTCACCTTAGGGAATCAAGAGTTTAACTCGGGAGACAATCAAATAAAAGTGGCAGGATAGTAAGGTTTATGATACCTATAAGTACATAGGAAAAGAGAACAGGGAAAAGAATCCCAAAGAACAGAATTTAAGGCATAGGTGAAGAGGAGGGTTCAAAGCCAGAAGTGAACAAGGAGAAAATTGTGGCACAGAAGGCAATACTGCAACCAAGTACCATTGAGTCAATTATGGCTCAAAGCGATCCTGTAGAACCCAGTCAAACTACCGCTCTGAGCTTCCGAATGTATATCTTTATGGGAATAGATAGCCTCAGCTGCAGCAGCTGACCTTTCAGTTAGCACCCCAAAGTGTCGTCCACTGTGCCACCAGGAGTCCATCAACAAACAATTCTGAACTCACTGCCATCAAGTTCATGCCAGTTCACAGCACTCCTGCAGGACAGGATCGAACTGTTCCTATGAGTTCCCAAAACGAACTCTTTACGGTAGAAAGCCTTGTACTCTTCCTGAAGAGCAGACGAGGGTTTTGAACTGTGGATCTTTAGTTGAGCAGCCCAACTTGTAACCCCTATGCCACCAGCGCTCCTCACATAGAAGATACTTTCAAGGATAATTCCTTGCTTGACAACCTAATGTGCTGTAGAAAGCTCAAGCAGGATACTGACTAAGAAGGACCTGGCCAGTTTATGAGCTAGGAAAGAGTGTATGATTTTGTTGAAATATGTGAAAAATTAAGTAACATTATAATGAAGGTAATGACCAAGAATTAAATGGTAATAATAAATTCTATAGAGGTTTAGAAGTTAGAGGAGAAGATCTTTGTGGTACAGAGTTACAGGTGCTGAGTTTAGAAGACATGAATAAAAGTTGGTCTTAATAAGTAGCATTTGGCTTAAAACATACAAAAAAGAAACAACAAAGCCCATATGGAAGAAGCACACCAACCTATCCCGAAACAATCACTGAAGACAAAGCGAGTGCACAAGCAAATGTGGTGAAGAAAGCTGATGGTGCCTGGCTATCAAAAGATACAGAGTCTGGGGTCCTATAGGCTTGAAGATAAACAAGTGACCATCTAACTGAGAAACAATAAAGCCCACATGGAAGAAGCACACCAGCCTGTGAGATCACAAGGCTTCGAAGGGATCAGGTAACAGGCATCAAAGATAAAAAAAACAACACAAAACATATTATTGTGAATGAGGGGGGAGTGTGGAGTGGGGACCCAGGGCCCATCTGTGAGCAATTGGACATCCACTTGCAGAAGGGCCACAGGGAGGAGATGAGCCAGTCAGCGTGCAGTGTGGCAATGATGAAACATACAATTTTCTTCTACTTCTTGAATGATTCCTCCTCACCATTATCATGATCCCAATTCTATGGGGGAACAGATTACAAGGATCTACATATAACCTCCTCCCTGGGGGACGGACAGCAGAGAAGTGGGTGAAGGGAGACATCGGACGGTGTAAAATATGTAAAAATAATAATAATTTATAAATTATCATGGATTCATGGGGGAGGAGGGAGTGGGGAGGGAGGGGAAAATATGAGGAGCTGATTCCAAGTGCTCAAGTAAAAAGCAAATGTTTTGAGAATGGGGAAGGTATTTTTTTAATATTTCCACAGAGAAAGAGGGACCAGATTTCAACCCAGTGCTCCAAGATGTGAATGCAACATGCCGGCGTGGAGTAGGGAACCAGTGGAGAGGTCTGGGGGACCGGCCCCAATCCCAACTATGTGGACACCTGCCCCTCCCCCCAGAAGGATTTATTTCAGAGGACAGCACTGAATCTGCAGCTCTGGGAGAGGGACATGTCTGATCAGAGCACACAGGAGCAAATGAAAGGGGAGGAAGAAAGAGTGGAGCACATCCTGGCTCACCAAGCGTTGAGGACAATATTCCCACTCAGAGCAGCCAATCCACAGAGAAGACCACATGGCTGGCCCAACTATGAGACACGACATCCCTCACTAACCCATAGCCATACAAGATACAACACTGGAGACACAGTGTGGGAATTCCACCGATCTGATCCCACCACACCGAGCCAAAACACTAAGGGCATGCAACAAGAATAGCAAGGGGAGTAGAGCAACGAAGTTCCCAGGGAATACCAAAAATAGACTGTGGGGCCAGGGCTTGGTACACCATCAGA
>NW_022109491.1:51922798-51934563 GCF_000313985.2 Echinops telfairi
GGAGC
Source organism: Echinops telfairi (assembly GCF_000313985.2). Lineage (NCBI taxonomy): Eukaryota > Metazoa > Chordata > Mammalia > Afrosoricida > Tenrecidae > Echinops > Echinops telfairi. The sequence continues at coordinate 51,922,804 of NW_022109491.1, forward strand.
TGATGCCAGGGGCTTAGGTGGAGAGCAAATGTTTTGAGAATGATGAGGGCAATGAATTTATAAATGTGCTTTACACGATTGATGTATGTATGGATTGTGATAAGTATTGTATGAGCTCCTAATAAAATGATAAAAAAAGAAAACAAAAAATGTTTTGAGAATAATGATGGCAACAAATGTACAAATGTGCTTGACACAATGGATGGATATATGGATTGTGATAAGAGTAGTATGAGCCCCCAATAAAATGATAAAAAAAAGAATTATTTAATGTAAAATGGATGAGCTGCTCTGTAAGCTATCACCTAATTAACAATAATAGTTTTAATTAAAAAAAATAGAGTTATTTTTTGTTTGTTTTCAGGTTTTGTTTACTTTAGTTTTTGTTTTTAACTTTTATTGTGATTTGTGTGCAGCTTTGCAGAGCAAATCAATTTTCCTTTGAATTCCTTATACACATTTTATTTCATGTCATTGCAATCTCCACAATATAAAATCACTTATCCCACTTCCTCCCTGCATTCACTCATCCATTCGTCCATTGTTCTGAAGTGTGAGTAGTTCTGGAGCATTACTGTCACATTATAGACTGATCTACTGTTTGGCTGGAAACTGAGCCACAGGAGGGTGAGTTCAGTTCTACGCCTAAAAAGCGACTAAGGGCTGCCAGAGTCTCAGAGATTCCACCAATATCTATCCAACAGGTAAGCCTGGTCTTTTTTTTTTCTTTCATGAATAGGCAATTTACTAAAGACATCCGGACTGCCAACAATCATTTGAAGAAATGCTCAAGTTAATTAGCAAAAAGAGAAATACAAACGAAAGCAACAACGTGATAACCACCTCACACCAACACTGTTAGCAAAATTAGAAAGAACTAAACAAGCGGAACGTAATAAATGCTGTAGAGGATATGGAGAGATTGGTATACTCATACATTGCTAGTGGGATTGCAGAATTATACAACCATGATAGAAAGCAGTATGGCACTTCCTTACACAAATGTAGTTACAAATACTTTGTGATCCTACAGTCTCTCTATTTGATGTACACCCGAAAGAAATAAAGAAAAAAAATGGTGACATATACACACCCATGTTTATTGCAATAATTTTTATAATAGCAAAATGATGGACCAACAAAAAAACCCTTCTGTGTAGAAATGGATAAACAAACTGGTGCATACACACAGTGGAATATTAGCCATCCTTAAAATAACAATGAGTCTGTCAAACACCTCATTGACATGGACACATCTAGAGCACTTTATTATCAGCAAAGTTCGTCAATCTTATAAGATTCATATTTCATGACACCATTTCTATCTTTATATTTACTTTGAAAAAAATGTTTTTCACATCAAGGTAAAAGACAAAAGACTATGACAAGACCAGGGCTAGAGGAGGGGAGAGATCCAAGGGACTTGGAGGCTAGGAGGGCAGGTGGGATGGAAAAGAGAAGGAGGAGGAGGAAGGGGAGGGAGAATTGGTCTATTTTTATGGATTTCAGTTTTGTCTGCATTTCTTTGCCATTCTATCCAGGACTTTAAGTCATTTCAGATCAGTTGGGAGTGGTCACTGGGCACAATCTCATTCTTCTGGTCTTGGGGTTCTGGAGGCTGAAGTTCACAAGGTCTATTAGTGCTTTGGAATAATTTTTTCCATGAATATTTTCTTTTCTTTAGTCTTCTTTGGTCAGGACAGAGAGAGCAAAATAGCTACATCTTAGCCGTCCACTCACAAGCGTTTAGATGGCAGTCCCTACTCACGCAGAATGTCGATCATCTCCTCTGTAAACCTGTCTCTGTAATTAGGTGCTGTCAGGTTGGTCTGACTCCCTGTGTACAAGAGGAAGAAAGACTGCCTGTTCTTGTGCTATCCTTACAACCGTTATTATGTTTGAACCCATCAGTGTAGCCACTGTGTCAATCCATCTTGCTATTTTTTGTTACTTGACCAACATGGCATCCTTCTCCAGGAATGGATCTCTCCTGACAACATGGCTGAAGTCTGTGAGGTGGTCTCATCAGGCTTGCTTCTAAGGAGCATTCTGGATGTATTTCTTTCAAGACAGATTTGTTCGCCCTTTTGGCATTCCATGGTACTTTTGATACTCTTTGCAAGAACCCTAATTCAAATGTATCAATTCTTCTTCCATGTTCCTTATTCAATGTCCACTTTCCCATGTACTTTTGTGCAAATTAACCTTGATGTCCACTGAGACTATAGTTCTGGGACCCCAGACACAATCACTGGTTATGACTGAGACATTTTCACAACTTTGTCCCCTATATGCCCTACTATGTGCATAGATATATTTACAGTACATATAAAGGCATATAAAGAAAAATCCTCTGCAAAACAAACACATATATACACATATACAAATATGTATACATATACACACAAGGATATAAAACCAACGGAATCCATTAATATTGGGTCTATTACAACCCAGCCACTCAATATGAGGATTTCTGAGACTGTAAGTCTTTACAGGGGCAGACAGCCTCATTTTTCTCCCTAGATTCAGTTGGAGGGTTTGATTTGCCAAGCAATACCTGACAATATTACCATTCATAGTTATAGTCCTATTCTAAATCCTATAAATATGCAACTTTCCACTCTCTGTATCCACTGATAGTTACTACTGTTATTTCAGGACTGTGTGTATAATAGGAAAAGCGTGTGTTACTATTAACTCTGTACTTGTGTCTTTCTTTGTCTTCATCACTACTTACTAACCTCTCCCTTATTTGTATATTGCCTTCCCCTTCACCCAAGTTAGTGTACGTCTACCCTCTAGTTAGTGATTTACCTTCACTTGCCTCTTTTCTCCATTTAAAGAAAAATCATTTTATTTAGGGGCTCTTACAGCTCTTTATAACATTCCATGCAGCAATTGCATCAAGCATGTTTATAATCGTGATCTCATACAATATTTGTTTGCCCTTTTGGGAATCACAAATTTCACGCATTGTAGTGTCCTCCAGGTTCTTCCACACTATAAGGTATTTCACAGAATCATTGTTATCCTTGTCATATATAATTAATAAGTATGTTTTCAAGAGAAATCGAGGAACACTATGTTCAAAGCTGAGAGTTTTTCTTTCTTTCAAATGTTTATCTGTTAGGAAGTCCTGTTTCCTGGGAGAATTTTTTCCCTATAAGGATCCCACGGCTCATCCTTGATTGGCACACTTGAAAAAAACCCACGTTGCTGACAAACAGTCCATAGCCCTCAGCCTATGATCAATGACATGCTTTCCACAGGGAGAGAACAGAGGAAGGAAGAAGTGTGTCCTACCCTACCAGGCTTGTGGACTTTCTGTGAGCTCTCAGGGGGCCAGCTGCTGGGTTCCACCAGCCTCTACTAACTTTCCTCTGATGAAAGCAAAGGTTAACTGAGATCACACAGCCAGGTGGGTGCCCGGATTCCCATTCCCTGTGGCTAATTATGGAACTACATTAGATAAAAGTCAACATATGTTGTAAAAGGCACTATGTCTCACTACTTGACAGTTTTTAACAATGTGCTCATGTAACAGCTGTCAAAGGCAATGCTAGAAAATGAGTAATATGTTGATTTATGTATATCAGATCTGTCCTTACGCTCTGGTGGAAGGAGCCAGGCAAGCTCTGGCTCTGTGGGTGGAGACTGGGGGTGGGCGACGAAGGAAGGAAGGAAATTCCCTCATCTTTAGAAGCGCCTGGAAGGGATGGTTGAAGCCGGCAGCAGCTGCTATTTTCTGAGGTCCTTTGGAAAAAAATTGCTTAGGGGACATCTGTTCCTATTCTACAATAGTGGGAACATGAAATTCAAGTCTCTTGAGGCTATGAGGGTTATTGAGGTAATCTTACCTTTCTTGATCTCTGAGAAGCCTGATGGAGAAACCAACTGCCCCATTCGTTTGGGAAAGAGAATTTCTATTGATGTAACTGCTTTGGGTTTTCCTGACAGGCAGGGTACGCCTTTCATGACCAAACTTAATATTCTTATTTGTTCCGTAAGTTTCTACTTTATTTAGAAAGTATTATACAGGCTCCAAATTCATCAGTCGTTCTTCTCTCTTTCTGATACTTCCCCTGTTCTTGTCTTCTTTGCCTTTTCTATATCACTTATTCCATCATAATTTTCTCCTTCTGTGTAAATGGAAAGAAATGGCTTGATAAGAGCTGTGGGCTCAAACCACAACCCGCCCTCTGCATACTGACCCCAGGTCAAAACTCTTAAGCAATCACCACTGAATGTATGGTTTCTTTTGTGGGGAGGAAAGGGAAGGTTGTTCACTAATAAACATAAACAAATATTTCTTATTTGCTTGTTGGCATTTATTGGGACAAAAATACAAACTCCTTATTTATTTCTATAGCTTTCAGGACAGTATCACTCCAGTGAGATGGAGTCAGTAGGCAATGTGTTGCAAAACACATCTTTTGTTACGGGTTTTTTTTAAATCTTTTTTTCTCATATAATTTTGAGCCTCCTTTCTTTTTCCTATCTGGTCTCTTTTCTCTCCTTTCTTTTTAACTTGAAGAGTCCTGTTAGTATTTCTTGAGGTTTAAAAGTCTTGTGGTAACAAATTTACTAAACTGTTATTTTTCCTTCTAGATTTTATTCATTTTATTGTTGTTGTTGAGAATATATATAGCAAATCATTCAGTAGTTTCAACATTTACATTTTACACACATTCCTTACATTCCATTTTCACCTCCCCCCTTTTCTGAGTTATTCTCCCATTAGCATAAATCCACTATGCCCCGCCCCCAGAGTTTCAATCTAGTCTTTGAAGTAGCAGTTGTTAATTTGATAGCTGCATATAGATAGTTCTTGAAGGAGCAGAGTGTTCTTGCAGAGCTTTTTCTATTTGTTTGCTAAACTATCATTTAGCTTCAATATGATTTCAGGAGATGATTTTGGTTTAAAGTTTAAAGATAGTTTCAGGGGATCCTCATATAAAGATTAGAGTCCATGAGATTTTGAAATTTGTTTCAGCATTTCCCCCCTTTTGATCAGGAAACTTCTATGGAATCTTTGATCAAAATATTAGAAATGTTAGCCAGGCACCATATAGTTTTCTTCTAGTTTCACAGCAAAGGAAGCACACGGAGGCAATTAGCCACACATTTCATATATTCCTCCTCTTCCTGACTCTGCTTCTTTCTCTGTAGTTCAAAATGACTAGAGACCAATTGATCCTTTGATGACCACTTGCATGTTTTAAAGAATTCAGACACTACAGAATGAAGTAGGATGTAGAACAGAAGCACTAAACACATTTTGAAGCCAAGAAATTGGGATATCCATGAAGCCATGACCCTAAAACTTGTTAACTTAAGGAACCAAATTCCAGCACTTACTTTTTTGGGGCAGGGGAGGAGGGGCTCATTGTTCTAAATATATTTATCACCCAACTTTTACCATTTTAGCTTTTTACAGGTGCACAGCATATCGGCAATAATTACAATGGTCAATTCTACCCTTAATTAACGTGATTTTTTTCATAGGCTCTAACCTCTTTTCCCTGGATCCTCCTGCTCCGTTGTCACTAATAAACTTTATTCTGTCTACATTTGCCTTTTGTTCTATAATATTTGTGTCTTTGCCATTGCCTTATTTCACTCGCATTAAGTTTCCAAGTTTTATCCATACTGAGCATGCACCAAGACTTCATTTCTCCTACTGGCTGAATAGTATGAGGCGGCACCGCCCCCAAAACAGAAAAAAGCTCCCATTGGAGGAGCTTTTCCGCCCCCATTAAGCGAGCATCTTTGAGCAACTCGCTGCGCGTTCCTGCACCCAGTGGCGTCCCCAGGGAAGGTTTTTCTGGTCACGGTGAATTTTTTTGTAAAAGCAGTTTCACTCGAACCTTGTTTGTGATGGCTGATTTAAGAGAATAGCATGCAGCTGTGAAATTTTGTTTCCTGCTCCGGAAAAAATGCTGCAGAAACTGTTGTGATGTTGAACACAGCTTACAAGGACAGCGTATGGGAAAATCTCAAGTGTAAGTGGTTTTCTCATTAAAAAAAAAGGTGAAATGTTGATCGATGACAAACCTCATTCTGGATATCCGTCAATTTCCCAAAGGGACGAAAATATCAACTTGTAGTGCATTTGGAATTTGTTCTGAAAAGATTGTGTTAACAGTGTTAAGACATAAAATGCCTGATTTGTGGTAGACTGGTTTTGCCACCAAGACAATGTATCTGCTCATGCAGCCATCTCAGTGCGCCAGTTTTTGGCAAAAACAGCATGCCTCTCTTGCCCCATGCTCCTTATTCACCTGAACTTGTTCTGAGCGACTTCTTTTTATTTCATCAAATGCAGGACATGAAATGACAGAGATTTGATGAAATAGAGGAGATGAAGAAAAAAAGGAGGGAGGTGCTGTCAGACATCCAAACAGATGAATTTGAAAAATGTTTCTAAGAATGGAATGGCAGATTTGACAAGAAGCTGGTAAGGTTGTTTTGTTAAAAAAAAAAAAAAATCTTAATGCATAGCTTTGAAATAAAAATCCAGTTTTGGGGGGTACCCCCTCATATTCTATTGGATGCATGCACTATGTTTTCATTTAGCAATGGGCCTTTGGACTATTTTTACTTTTTGGTTACTGTGAAAATTGCTGTAATGAGTTGCAGTGCATATGTCTGAGTTTCTACTTTCAGGTGAATTCCTAGGAGTGGGATTGCTGAGTTCCTGATACTACATTTTTAGCTATTGTGAGGCGCCATCACACTGTTTTACACATGGCTGTGCCATTCCCACCATCAATGGATAAGGAGTCTATTTTCCCCACATCTCTGCCAGTATTATAATCTTCTTAAATTAAAAAAAAAAATCTAAACCTCCTAGTGGGAATAAGACAGTATCTCGTGATGGGTAAGGCTAACGATGCTCAGTATCTTTTCATGAGCTCAGTGGTCATTTGGATGTCCTCTCTGGTGAAAAGTCTATTCAAGTCCTTGACCGTTTTATGATTGGTGGTCTTTTCATTTATAATCTGTTGAAGTTTTACATATATTTTAGTTATGAGATCTTTGTCAGAAATGTGATTCTGAAGATATTCTTCCAGTGAGTAGCTTATCTTTTCCATTTTTTTCTCTACTGATGAACGCAATTTTACAATTTTTATGAGATTCCATTTATTCATTTAATTCATTAATTTCTGCTGTTTGTACTTTTATTAGATTAAGTAACTCATCATTGAAAGTCAGGTCTGACAGTTGCCTCAGCAGGGTCTTTAAGCATTTTATGGTTTTAGTTTTTGTATTTATGCCCTTAATCCATTTACAATTTATTTTTAAGTATGGTGTGAGGCATGGATCCTGTTTCATTTCCTACATGTGGAAATCCATGTTTCCTACCACCATTTATTGAAAATAAACTCCTCTATAGAATGAACTGAAGACCTTTGTGAAAAAATCAATTCATCATAGCTGTGTGGCTTTATTTCTTGAGTATATGTTCTGTTCCATTGATCTCTGGGTTTATTATCATACAAATACCATTGTTTTTGATTTTTGTAGCTGTATTGTTAGGTGCCATCAAGTCGATTCTGAATCATAGTAGTGTTATGTATAACAGAAAGAATTACCACCTGGGCTGTGACATCTTCCAATTGGTCTTAAGTTTGAGCCATTGTTGCAACCACTGTGTCAATCTACCTTGTAGCAGGTATTTCTCTTTTTCATTGCCCCTCTAATTTACCCAGTATGATGTCCTTTCCCAAAGACTGGACTCTCCTGATAACAAGTTCAAAGTTCATGAGATGAAGTCTTGTCATCCTTGCTTCTAGGGAGCATTCTAGTTGCACTTCTTCTAAGACAGGTTTGTTTGTTCTTTTAGCAGTCGGGGTACTTTCAATATTCTTCGCCAGCACCACATTTCAAGTGCATCCATTCTCCTTTGGTCTTCCTTGTTCCATGTCCAACTTTCAAATGCATATGAGTTGATTGAAAATACCATGGTTTGGATGCGACTTAGTTCCCAAAATAGCTTCCTTGCTTTTTGACACTTTAAAGCGGTCTTGTACAGTAGATTTACCCAATGCAGTGTGCCATTTGATCTTTTGACTACCGCTTACATGGACACCGACTGTGGATCCAACAAAGACACAATCTTTGATCATGCTAAGCCTTTTCCCCCTTTATCATGATGTTTCCTCTTGGTCCAGTTGTCCTTACCTTGAGCTGTAAGCCATGTGGAGGCTGCCATCCTTGAGCTTCTTCAGCAAGTGCCTGCAGTCCTTGTCACTTTCAGCAGGTAAGGTGGTGTCATCTGTGTCCCAAAGGTTGTCAAAAAGCCTTCTTCCAATCCTTAGGCTGAATTCTTCCAGAAATAATAGTCTCTGATTATTTGCTTAGTATACACAGCAATTTTATACGTTTTGGTATTGATTTGAAATATCAGTGACATAGCTTCCAGCATCACAGCAACCCACAAGCCACCACAGTACAGTAAACTGACAGATAAGTACTCCCGGTAGTTGCAGAGTATGTTTAAACATCAGGTAGTGACAGTCATTCCACTTTTGTTTATCTGTGGATGTCTTAATATCACTGTCATTTTGAAGTGTAGTTTTACCAGATATAGCATTGTTGGCTGTCAATTTTTTTTTCTATGAGTACTTTTAGTGTGCCATCTTCTGGACTCTATGGTTTCTGAGGCAAAATTAGCATTTGATTTTATTGAGTATCCTTTGTAGTGGTGATTTGCTTCTTTTGCTGATTTCAATATTCTTTCCCTTTGGCCCTGGAGATATTGAGTATCATAGGTCTTGATGTGGCTCTCTACATCAGAGTTTTTTCTACTTGAACTTCATTGAGTTTATTGAATATAAAGATTCATGGCTTTCATCAAATTTAACAAGTTTCAGCCATTCTTTTTAAAAAAAAATTCTTTCTGCTTCCTCCCTATTTCTCTTCTCCTAGGACTCTCAGAAGGTATGTATATTGGTCTGCTTGATGTTCCAGTGCCTATTATTTAAGGTGGAAACATTGGTCCATGTAGCATCTTCAAAGGGCTCTCTCTTCAGGTGAGAAGAAATGAACTAATGTGGCCTTCTTCCCTCCCTGGAAGGTTCTGTGTTGTCTTTCAAGCTGTGGTGGAAGTTATTTTGACAGTAGTATGCTTTTGTTCTTCTGCTTGTAAGTAGTGGAACCACCATGCTGACTGACAAGCACTGTGGTGGATGTTCCTCTGTCTTATCCTTCCCACACACAGCCCTGTATGCTGCTATGATGAAGCACATGTTTATTAGGCAAATGCATTTCTGGCTTTACATGTGATGAGCTCTGCCTTCATCTCCTCTCACTCTCACTCATTGTCATAGAGTTGATGCCGACTCACAGGACCTCCCTGCGAGTTTCTGAGACTGCAGCTGTTACAGGAGTAGAAAGCTCAGAGGAGCAACTGGCAGTTTCCATTTACCCACTTTTCACATCACAGCCCAATGTGTAACCATTACACCACTGGGGCTCATAGGATGGTGATAATAAATACCACAAATGAGTGGTTTTTAAAGAACAGAAATTTATTTTCTCACAATTCTGGAGGGTAGAAGTCCAAATTATGCCCTCAGCCATGCAGAATCTGAGAGCTTGGAGAGAGGAACTTTCATGCCTCTTCTTCTAGTGGCGACTGGCGGTGCTAGTGTTCAATTACTGCCTGCAGATTCATCTTGTTCCTACCTCTTGATGTCCTCTTCCTGTTGTGACTGTTTCTGGGCCTATCCTTCTCTGTTAGAAGAAACCACTCAGAAGAGAATAAGATCCAGATCACCCTACTCCCGTAGAATTGTATTAATTTAGCAATGATATCTTCAAACAAAAGCTCTATTTCCCCAGACAAGGTTACATTCATCAGCACAGGGATTAGGCCTTCAGGATATGTTTTTGGGAGAAGACAAATAATCCATAATGGCTTTCATAGGTAGGCATAGCCAAACTCTCACAGTAGGACAAACTACTATCAATCTAGTCAGTGGGAAAAAGCAAATGACTAAACCAGTTGCCTCAGGCAAATTCTGACTCGTGACTCTGTTAGGCAGAGTAGAACTTGTACTTCTTAGGATTTCCAGGGCTGTCCCGCTAGGGGGCTGATTGCCAGGTCTTTCTTCCCAGGTGCCTCTGAGAGAGTCCCAACTGCCGGCTTGTAGTCAAGCGCTTAGCTGATTGTATCACTGAAAGTCTCCTTCAACAGAGAAAGCAACTTGCAAACTTTTATGCTGATCATTCAGATGTTATTGGGATAGTTAATTGCACACCCAGATAAAATAAATTCTTTATTACGCAGAACATTTGAAAAGATTCATGGTAGATGAGGGTTAATAAAGTTAATCAGTTCAAAATTTGAATCTGAGAGGAGGTGTCCTCTGTCCAAAGTAAGTGATGAAGGGAAAAGCAGTGAGCCAGTCATTCTAGAATCTGTTAACTCTTTTGGTCAGTGATTCACATCTTTTCTTGGAGAGCTGTATAGCTTTTGCACAGCTTAACCTCTACATAATCCACTTACCTACAATGATTCAAGAATTTGATTTATAGGCTGACTAGAGAGAAATCTTAGGCACCCTCATGGTACAGTGGGTTATGTACTGGACTGTTAATCATAAGGTCAGCACTTCAAAACCAACAGCAGCTCTCAGGGAGAAAGATGAGGCTTTCTACTCTCAAAGAGTTACAGTCTCAGGAACCATCAGAAACCCTGTCCTTTCGGGTCACTATGAGTCGGAATAGACTGTATGCAGTGGGTTTGATTTTTTGCAGGAAAGAAATCTTAGAGGGCATAAAGGCATTTCATAAAGCAATTGTGAAAAATCTGCTGCAGCAGTCTCTTTAAAAATGAATCTTTCTTTATTAGTGGTCAGCAAGACATTTTAGGCCAAAAGAGTCTTCTACTTTAAGACAGTAAGTAATGGTATGGAAAGAATCCGTGTTTAGAATCAAAGGGTGGCAGTATTAGTTATTAACTAGGTTCTCTTGAGCAACCCTGTTGTTTTCATTTCTGAAATGGAAATAATTATAGCCACTTTTTGAAGTTGTGGTAAAAATGAAATTAGATAATAAATTTATACTTTAAACTAAGTACAAATTTTAAATGACCATATTTCCACATTTCTAAGACAGATTTCACTCATATTTCACATTTTGAAAGTCAATATGTTTCTTATAATTGGTATGTTGATTCAAAGTGGTAGTGCTTTTGTTTGCCTCTGGAAAATTATTAATTTGATGACACATCTTGCAATCACTGATTTCTTAGAGACTTGGAAATATGATAATTTGGTTTTTAAAATGATCTTAGTGGATTCCAGTGGCCAAATGCGGGTGGGCTGTCTTTGACTTTGTAAGTTTAGAGTCATCTATTCCCATGGCACTGCTGCCCCTCATCAAGTGCATGTCATGATTTGTGATACATGTAGATGTCATGCTAACCCCATCCTAAAACCTTCAGATTTCCTTTACTGGTGCTTAGTTACTGATTTGCACTGAAGGGATGACTGGGCTGCAGGATCTGGCATGTAGCTGAGGTCTCTTACTGACTTGGTGGAAGATTTTGGACAAAGCGTAGCTTCTACATGCTCCATCAACTGCCTCCCAGTTCTTGCATGGCAAACTTATAGAAGTTTTAGAAAGAGTCCGATAATGTGGAACGTTTTTTGTTATAAAAACACAAGGTTACTTTGATATCCAAATCTAGTTTGCTTTTTCTTCACTTGGATGTAGCTTCTTCTTTGTATCTAATTATGCAATTTTATT
>NW_022109491.1:51935235-51937851 GCF_000313985.2 Echinops telfairi
GCACTCCCCCCATCATTCACTATGGTAAGATTTTTTGTTCCGATGATGCCTTATACTTGATCCCTTCAACACCTCGTGATCGCTTAGGCTGGTGTGCTTCTTCCATGTGGGCTTTGTTGCTTCTGAGTTTGATGACTGCTTGATTACCTTCAAGCCTTTAAGACCCCAGATGCTATATCTTTTGATAGCTGGGCACCATAAATTCTCTGTTATGAAATTATTCCAGTGAGACAAAAAGTTAAATGGAAATTATGATATGCTTTCCTATGTTGTAATAATTTCCGAAATAAATAAAACTTTTAAAACAACAATAAAAACGTGCAAATATCCACTGAAGGCTTCTTACCTCCCTTAGGGAGGGAGAAAACTGCACTCCACTTCCACCACACCTTTTCAGGGTTTTCCAAATAACCCTTGTTCAAATGGAGTAGCTTGGGGAGGATTATACCCTGTGGCAATACTATAATTATGCGTTAATCAAAATCAGTAAGTCACTAAAGCCTGGGTTTCTTCTCCAAAGATGTGGTTTCAGCAATAAAATACTCAATTTTGATCTGGATAGACTCAACATATACTTGAAGTCATGATTTTGAATTTCCTTGTTCCTCCTCTTCCTCCTCCATCCTCCTGCCTCCCCCTCCTGCTAGAACAAAAACTGAGCGAATTTGATCCCTAATGAAGTTGAGAAAACTTGAAAACGAAGCAATAAATGCTGTTAGCTGCCAAGTTCAGAAACCATCTCCTCCTGCTGAAGACCTCATGGTGTTTGCAATGCAAATCGCAGAGCCACGCCTTATTCATTGCAGCAGGGAGATAAGTAGGGTTAAAATATCGATTTCTAAATAATGAAAGCAAACAATAAAGAATAAATAAACAAAACAAAGAAAGCTAATATGTCTCATTTATATTAATGCTTTGTTCAAAGAGACTCCAAGGTGGGAAATTGTGTGTAATTCTATTCCGGACTCAAGGGTTTGTGACTAAAAATGAGGATACCATCTCCTGACCTTGGGCTGAAGTTGCAACTCACTCTCGGCCATTTGACTCTTATGGACCCCATAGGACTGGGCAGAACTGCCCTGTGGGTTTCTGAGACTGTGATTCTTCTTTACAGGAGTGGAGAGCCTCATCTTTCTTTCTTGGAAGATGGTGGTTTCAAACCGAAGACCTTGAGGTTAGCGGTCCAATGTGTAACCCACTTTGCTACCAGGACTGAAGCCGAGAGTCCCTAAAATGTGAGCAGTTAATATTCTTTTGTAAAATTGCCTTTAAAATTATTTTATTTTTTATATTCTGATGGTTAAAAGCTCAGGCACATGAAACAGGCAGATCTGGGTTGAACTCTCAACTCAGTTAAGTAAAAGATACATGACCCTGGGAAGTTACTAAAAATCGTATTTAATTTCCACATCCAAATGGATATCAAGCTCAAAGCTTTTTAGAAATGAATTAATAAAATAATACGTGCAAAATTCCTACTGAAGCAATTAATCTTAGCTATTATTGTATTATGGTCATGATGTTGTGTCAGTTTTATGCCCTCTTTCTTTCTGAAAGATGACCCATTGAAGTTATACTTGCTGACTAGCCTTTGTTTAACTTTCTTTCCTAAAGGAACTTCAAATGACAGACTTCTGCTTTTGACTATATATCTTGGGGAGAAGTCAGGTGTCATAATTTAAGAGATCATGCTGATCTCCTTTCTTATCCTTTCTTTGGTAATGGATGAATGGTGGCAGTTGTCTCAGACTCTTGTGGAGACCATTCTCTAATCCAGTCAATACAAAGTCCCTTCAGTGGATTTCCCTGGACTGCAGTTTAGGAGCTTACGTTCCATGATAGCTATGCTATCACATCTCAGGATTTGACTTTGATCACATGTAGGAGGAGTTGGACTAGGTCAGTGCTTCTCAATCCTGGCAAAATATTAGAACCACCAAAGGATCCTTGGGGGGGAAATCCAGTGCAAAGGTCCTACTTTAGTGCAATGAAATACACATCTCTTGGGGCAGGGGTGGGCAGGGCAAGGGAGTCTACTGTATAGCTAGGATTAAGTGACTAGACTAGATAAATGTTTTTTTCCAACTCTAAAGAGGAGGGCATTGTGCTCATGTGGAAATTGCATATAGATCAAGAAGCAGTTGTGCAAACAGAATAAAGGCCTTTTGCATGCTTTAAAATCAGGAAAGGCGTGCAGCAGGGTTGTATCCGCTCATCAATCTTATTCAATCTATATGCCGAGCAAATCATCTGAGAACCTAGCTTGTATGAAGAAGAATGTGGCATTAGGATTGGAAGAAGGCTAATGACTAACCTGAAAATATTCAGATGACACACCTTGATTGCTGAAAATGAAGAGTTGAAATACTTGCTGATGAAGGATTGTAGCCTTCAATATGGATTGCAACTCAATGTAAAGAAGACCAAAAGCCTCACAACTGGACCAATAACATGTGATATAGTTAAAGTTTATTGTGCAAACTTGGCCGATAAACACATGTGGGGTTAATTGAAGGGCAGAGAGATAAATGGCTCAGTGAGCCTCACCTTTCTAGTTTTCGGGTCTCTTGCTTTCTGATGGTCGGGCCAGGGTGCAGCTGCCTTAGCCAGTTCCCT
>NW_022109491.1:51938110-51957867 GCF_000313985.2 Echinops telfairi
TAATGTTGGACTTGTGGGCTTGGGCAGCACTGGGTTGGGATGTTTTCTTGATGCATACTTAACCTTTATATAAAACTCTCTCTTACACATGAGTTTCCATGGATTTGTTTCTCTAAAGTATCCAGACTAATACAACATGTAACATCATGACAAATGAAGAGAAGATTGAAGTTGTCAAGGATTTTATCTTTGTTGGATCCACAATCAATGTTTATGGAAGCAGTAGTCAAGAGATCAAAAGATGCTTTGTATTAGTTAAATCTGCTGCAGAAGACCTCTTTAGAGTATTCGAAAGCCCTTGCTTTTGTTACTTTGAGGACTAAGATGCCTCTGACTCAAACCATGATATTTTCAATTGCCTCATATGCATGGGAAAGTTGAACACAGAATAAGGTAGACCAAAGAAGAATTGGTGTACTTGAATTATGGTGTTGGCAAAGCATATTGGAAGTGCCATGGGCTTCTAAAGGCACAAACTGATGTGTTTGAAAGAAGTATTGCCAGGGGCAAAGAGAGCTCCTTAGACTTTAGTTCACATATTTTGGACATGTCAGCAGAGACCAGTCCCTAGAGAAGGATGTCCTCTTGGTGAAATAGAAGGGCAGAGAAAGAACGGAAAGGCTGCCAAGAGATGGATTGACACAGTGGCCAGAACAATTGACTCCTGCGTAAGAACAATTGTGAGGAAGGTGCAGTACCCTGCAGTGTCTCCTTCTGTTGTACATGGCATCGCTCCGGACATCAACAACAACAACAGCAAGGAGGAGGGAGCTGGTCTCAGAGGTTCTGTCCCTCCACTTCAGCTGGAAAGAGTGAGCTTTTGTCAGGTCTCTGTGTGTATGTTCTTTCTACCGCTTTGTGTGTATACCTGCTATACACAGGTTCTGCTAAGGTTTTGCTTAAATTAAAACATTCTGCTACTATAAACAAAGTAGAAATCTTTTAAAATCACTGGACTCATGGTCTCTGATATTATTTGACATTATTCTCATAATCTGGATCTTGATTTGTTTTGTATGTTACTGTTTTCATTTTTCATTTGGACTTTAATGGATCCTTTTACATTTTAAGACATCTCAGAAACATCCATTTAATAATGAATATGATTTTATATAATGAATTTAGAAGAATATAGTGAAACTTTATTTAAGCATTAAAGGCATCAATGTAATGTATTAACATTTTAGAATAATTCATATTCTGTTATATGCATAACTTAGTTATTTACATTCACTGAGGGAATAACAAATTGAAATATATAACAGATGTCATCTTATTACCACATATCAACCAGAAATATGGTTGAATTTATATTTAAGCTATATGTTCATAGATCTATTGCTGTACACATCCTTAGTTTTGGCGTTTATGCTTCCATCCTGTGTTCTTGCCTGCCTTCTTCCTTCCTACTTTTTAAAAAACATATTTTAATTTATTTTGTACAAGACACTGCTTTGGGATATTCATGGTACAATTGGACTTCAAAAAGTTCATGAAAAAAATAGAATCAAGAGATAATAGAATGCTTTTGTAGACTTTATGAACCCCCTTTGTCTGTGTGTGTAATAGCAGCATTGGTATAGGTATGCTTATTGATAAATAAAAAATATTCACACTCATATTAATCATCTGACCTTTAGTGCAAAAGATGTGAATGTATGTCACATGTTATAAGCCCAGTCTCCTTTAACTGGATAAAAAATCCTCTTCAAAAAAGGTGTTTGTTTACTTGCTTTTGCTCAATATATTTGAAATATAGTTTGTCAATAAAACTGAATTTAAAATACAAGGAAAATATAAGTATAAATGGAAATGTACCAGAAACATTTCTGAAAGAGCTTTTGATAATTAGAGTAAATAATAAAAAAAAAATAGCAAGAACTTGATGTTCATGAAGGCAGGTGTCAACTAACCCAGAAAAATGGGTCCAAAAGGGAAAGGGGAGACACAAGTTGGGTTCAGAGAAATCCAGTTGTTTCTTTATGTGAATTCAGATACATTTCTGTTTTTCAACAAGGATTACATTAAAAAAAATACTGATGCTTGAATGCCCCCCTCTATCAGTACTCAAAACTCCCCGGCAATTGTACAGTGTGGCCAGAACAGACAAGGACTGAGTGACAGTGATTTCTGTAGTCAGGGCATGTTCCACACTAGAGTTCAACCCAGATGCACACTATTTTGCAAGGAGCGGGCAAGTTCTACAAGGAGTTGCTGTGTCACGGGAGGTTAGTGGGGCTCTAATTGGCTCTAATTGACTCTCTCAGCAGCGGAAACATCCTCTACCTGCAGCCAAGTGACACTCCATAAGGGGGGGGGGCTATGCTCCAACCTTTGAAAACATCAGAGGAGTCACTTCCAGCACGGTTCTTACAGTTCAGTGCCCTACAGCTCAGCAGGGCCATGGCCAAGCCCAGCTAAACTGATAGGAAACAGCTTGTGCCAAGTAAGATTTTTATCTATTTCCCTAGATCAGCAGTATGAACAGGGTCGCAGAAAAAGATCTGGGGCAAGGAAGGAGGTGGAGCCCTGACTTCTAACTCAGCATCTGGCTGTTCATGTCCTTAGTTAACTCAATATCTAGGACAGCTAATGCCCCTCTAATGGTGAAAGAAATCTTTAGATACACATACGTAGTTCAGTATGAGTAGTGAAACTTAATATGTAAATGGTTTTTTTTTATACTTACTACATACCATTCAATCAGTCTTTAGTAATTAAAATGGTTCACAAGGGTTCACAGCCTGACTTTTAGTCACATTTTCAATTTCCTCTCTTACAGCACCATGTCACAAACACCTGGGCAATTTTGCTTTCCTTAAATAAGGCTTCAATAGTGCTCATGTGTCTAGGAATTTTCATGGGTTGTTTCTCTAATGAGGGGATTATTTCATTCAATATTTCTCACTCTCTCCTCCTAGACCTGAGATAATTTCTCACCCAGTAGGTCAGATGAGAGGATATTTCCTTCAGAAAGCCTCTAATGGGCTTCTTAACCTCATGAATGTGTGCCTATTGAATATTCAATCTCCTCTTGTTCTACTGCATGATAATTGCCTATATTTTGGCTTATATTCCCCTCTACACAGTCAGTTCAAAGTATGTAAAGCATTTGTTACCCTGCCTATGATGCATTATATGTAATAAGTGTTCAGATATTTTATAAATAAGTGAAAAATATGTGACGGGACAAAGCAATGAAATATTTCCTGATTTTCCGATGGTCTTCAATGCAGGTTAGAAAAGATTCACCATCAGTGTGGTCCTCCACTTCAGGGTGAGAACAGGCTAGTGTGACTGGCAGAGGAGACTTAGAGGTGAGTTTGTCCTTCTGGGTGGTTTGTAGGTTGCTTACTACTGGAAGCACTGCATCCAGTATTATAAATACCACTGGGGTTACCCATGGTGGACAGGGTTCAGTGGAGCTTCAAGTAGAAGATAGATAAGGAAGCAGTAAGAGGTGGTCCACTTCTGAAAAATTAGCCACTGGAACACTACCGAACATTGCCTGATATAGTGCCAGGAAATAACCCGATCAGCTTGGAAGGCTCTATGGAATAATTGGGGAAGAGCTGTGGAAAACTTTTGGAAACTTCGTTGTCTATTGTGGCATGATTCCAACCAATCAGACCTGAGAATGTACAAAGTAAGAATCTAAGAAACTTGGAAGTCATCTTAAATAAAATGGAATGCCTAATGATTGATAGTCTAGGCATTATTGAGTTATAGTAGACTAGTATTGGCCATTTCAAATTAGACAATTATATGGTCTACTATACCTATTACAACACATTATTTGAAATATAATGCTATCAGTGATAGGATAATATACACACATCTACAAAGAAGAACAGCTATTAATTTTATTTTTATTAAATAATTTTATTGGGGGATTTTCCATTTCTTATCACAATCCATATATTCATCCATTGTGTCAAGCACATTTGCATATATGCTGACATCATCATTCTCAAAGCATTCTCTTCCCACTTGAGCCCCTGATAACAGCTCCCCATTTCTTCCCCCTCCCTCCTCCGCCCTCCCTCCCTCATGAACCTTGATATATTATAGATTATTATTTTCATATCTTACATCATCCTCCATTTCCCCTCACTCACTTTTCTGTTGTTTGTCCCCCTGGGAGGAGGTTATAGGTTGATCCTGATGATTGGTTCCCCCTTTCTCTCCGTACCTCCCCTAATCCTCCTGGTATCTCTACTCTCATTGTTGGCCCTGAGGGATTTATCTATCCTGGATTCCCTGTGTTGTGGGCTCTTATCTGTAGCAGTGTGCATGTTCTGGACTAATTAGATTTGTAAGGTAGAATTGAGTTCATGATAGTGGGGGGAAGGAAGCACCAAAGAGCTAGAGGAAAGTTGTGTGTTTCATCAGTGCTATACTGTACTCTGACTGGCTCATCTCTTCCCTGTGACCCCTCTGTGAGGAGCTTGGTGGGCCAGGATGTCCTCCCCTTGCAGTTATTAAAATTTACTCACTAAACATTAAAGCCAGAGATGAAGAAATTGAAGCAAATTATACCAAATTTTTCCAGTCTAAAATTGATCAAACACACAACAAAGATGCCTCAATAATTACCAATGATTGGAATTCAAATGTTGGAAATAAAGAAGGATAAGTCGTTTAAAAATATGGCCTTTGTAATGGGTATGAAGGCAGAGAGCACATGATACAACTACACACGAATGACTGAAAATCAGAAGAGTTGTGAGATGACATCAAAGACAGTATACATGAAGTAAGCAAAAGCCATTACGAGAAGGGAAGAAAGAAAAGAGTAAAGCGAATGTAAGAATAGACTCTGAAACTTGCTTTTGAGTTTAAAACAGCTAAATCAAATCGAAGAACGAAAGTACCGGAACAGAGATGAAAGCACAGCTCAGGAAGACAAATTAAAGTATTGTAATGAAACGTGCAAAGAGCTGGAGTTAGAAAACCAAAAGGGAAAAAAATACATTTGGCATTTCTCAAGCTGAAAGAACTGAAGGAAAAATTCAAGACATGAGTTGAAATCTTGAAGAATACTATGAGCAAAACCAGGAATGTTATGGGCAAAATCTGTGATCAAACATGCAACCAAGATATAGTGATCATTATTGGTGATTGGACTTCAAAAGTTGAAAACAAAGAGGAAGGGACAATAGTTGGATAAAATGGCCTTGGTGATACAAATTATGCTGGAGATCAAATGATAGGATTTTGAAATTGTTCATAGCAAATATCTCTTTTCAACAATACAAAAGGCGAAACATGGACTTCTCCAGATGGAATACACATAAATCAAATAGACTAACTCATTGGCAAGAGATGCTGGAGAAGCTCAACATCAATCAGCAGCTAAAATCAGGCCAGAAGTTAACTGTGGAGGAGACCATATCTATTGCTCATTTGCAAGTTTAGGTGAAAGCTGAAGAAAATTAAAACAAATCTACGAGAGTGAACATGTGACCTTGAGTCTATTCCACCTAAATGTTGAGAATATCTCAAGACTAGATTTGATATATTGAACATGAATGACAGAACACCTGATGAGCTTTGGGAGGACATCATTCACGAGGAAAGCAAAAGGTCATTGAAAAGCTAGGAAAGAAAGAAAAGACCAAAGTAGATGCCAGAAGAGACTCTGAAACTTGCTGTTAATCCTAGAGTAGATAAAGCAAATGGAAGAAAAGATGACATCAGAGTTGAAGAGAACATTTCAAAGGACAGTTCAAGAAGACAAATCCAAATACGTATTATAATGAAATGTGTATAAACCTAGAATTGGAAAACCAAAAGGGAAGCACAACTTTGCATATCTTAAATGGAAAGAACCAAAAACAAACAAACATTTAAACCTCTAGTTGCAATCTTTAAAGACTCTATGGGCAAAAAAATTGAATGATGCAGGAAACATCCAGAGAACATGGAAAGAATACACAGAGTCTCTGTACCAAGAGGAATGAGTGGACACTCCACCATTTCAAGAGGTAGCATATGAGCAAGAACTAATGGTGCTGAAGGAAAAAGTTCAAGTTGCACTGGAAGCATTAGCTGAAAACAAGACAGGAGTTGATGGACAATCAATTGAAATGTTTCAACAGGTTAATGAAGCCCTGGAAGCACTCATGCATCTATGACAGGAAATTTGTAAGATAGCTAATTGGCCAACTGATTGGAAGGGATCCATAGTTGTACACATTGAAATGAAAGGTGACCCAACAGAATGCTCAAATTATAGAATAATATCATTGATATCACACGCAAATAAAATTTTCCTGAAGATCAACTAACAAAGGTTGTAGCAGTAACTGACAGAGAGCTGCCAGAGGTTCAGAGCAGATTCAGAAGAAGATGTGGAAGAAAGGATATCATTGCTGATGTCAGACGGACCTTGGCTCAAAGTAGAGGTTACCAGAAAGATGTTTACATGTGCTTTATTGACTAGCTAAGGCATTCCCAAGAATGAGCTTTACATACAAGAGCAATTTGATATTGAGAAAACATCCCAACTCAGTCCAGATCAAGTCCATAAGTCCAATTTCAGCCCATATGCCTGATACCAATTTATAAAGTCCTCTTCTGACTCATGAAACACATGCAATGATGCCAAATGCAGAAAGATCACAGGCCAGTAGGTGGGAAGTTTTGTGGATCCAGTGGTGTTGTAAGCATCTCAGAGCTGGCGGGGCTCTCCACTTGGTTCCTTCAGCTCTGAGGCTTTGACTGCCATCAGCCTTTTTCCATGTGTCTTCTCCACAAGGATGTCACTAACAAACTATGGGTATCCTTGAAAAGAATGGGAATTCCAGAGCACTTCATTGTGCCCATGTGGAACTTGTACATGGAACAAGAGGCAGTTGTGCTAACAGAACAAGGGAATACTGCATGGATTAAAATCAGGAAATATATGTCAGTGTTGATTGGAGGAAGGCTTATTAACAGCCTTGGGTATGCAGATAACAGCCTTGCTTGCTGAAAACAAGGAGGACTTGAAACACTTGTTGATAAAGATCAAAGATTCCAGCCTTCAGCATAAATTACAACTCAATGTAAATAAGACCCGAATTCTCACAACTAGACCAATAGTTAACCTCAGATAAATGGAGAGAAGGTTGAAGTTGTTAAGCAAACTTTCTTGCTTGGATCCACAGACAATGCTCATGGAAGCAGCAGTCCAGAGATCAACAGATGAGTTACATTAGATAAATTGTTGCACAAGACCCTTTTAGACTATTGAAAAACACAAATGTTCCTTTGAGGACCAACTAATGGCAATATCAATTGCCTCATATGCATGTGAAAGTTGGACATTGATTAAGGAAGGCTGAAGAAGAATCAATGCATTTGAATCGTGGGGCTGGTGAAAAATGCAGCACGTACCATGGACTGCTGAAAGGAAAAATTGGTGTGTGTTGAAAGTAAGGCCAGAGGACTCCTTAGAGGCAAGGATGGTGGGACTTTCTCCTACGTAATTTGAGCATATTATCAAGAGAGACCAGTCCCTGGAGAGGTCCATCATGTTTGGTAAAATAGTGGGGCAACACCAAAAGGAAAGCCTTCAAGGAGAGGGATGGCTAATGTGGCTCCAACAATGGGCTCAGATATAGGAACAGTTATGAGAAAGGCCCAGAACCGGGCAGTGTTTCATTTTGTTGTGTATAAGACGGGTGGCACCTAACAACTACCACAACAACAACAAGGGCAAAATATTGAATGATGCAAGAAGTATCCAAGGAGATGGGAAGAATACAAAAAGTCACTGTAACCCCGCCCACCACCACCACCAAATTGGTCCATATTCAACCATTACAGGGGGTAGGATAAGATCAAGAACTAATTGCGCTGAAGGGAGAAGCTTAAGCTGCTCTCGAGGTGTCGGTGAAAACCAAGGCACCAGGAATTGACAGAAGGCCGATGTTTGGTAAATGTTTCAATAGACCAGTGCAACACTGAAGGCTCTTCCTCATCTATGCCAACAAACTCGCAAGTTCCCTGACCAACTGACAGGAAGAGATCAATATTTGTGCCTATTTCTAACAAAAGTGGCACCTAAAGGGTGTAGAAATGATCAAACCATAGCATGAATATCACATGCAATACATTTTTGCTGAAGATCATTCAACAATGGCCACAACAGTACATCAATAGGGAGCTACTAGAATTCTAGTCACATGGCATGAGGGGTATTATTGCTCCTGTAGGATGGATCTTGGCTGAAATTTAGTATGGATTGAAACTCAATATTTAGAAAACATCATTTGCATAAATTGCCTGGGGTGGAATGTATGTTGGAAAGTTGTCCATAATCTTGTTCATAATCTTCATACATTCTGCCTCATGGGATGCCGAGAAAGGTAAATAGGAAATTCAGTGTCTAGCAGAAACAGGCATTCCTTTACAATAAATTTAGAATTTGCATCGTAGCTGTACTACTTTGAACAAGTTACTTACTTTCTCTGAGCTTCAGTTTGGATGTAGCAAAAGCAGAAATGCTATTGTAGACTAGATTAGAAAACAACCACAGAACTCAACATAGCACCTGGAACATTGTCAAACTCCAAACTAACTCCCCTGCCGTTGAGTCGATTCCAACTCATAGTTACCTTATGGGACAGGGTAGATGAGAACTGCCCTTGTTGGTATCTGAGACTATAATACGTTATGGGAAGGGAGTAGAAAGCCTGCTCTTTCTCCCATGGAGCAGCTGAGGGTTTAGAATTGCTGACACTGCAGTTAGCAGCCCAATGTGGCTACTCCTCCATGGCCCATAGTTTAAGTGTTCCTCAAGTGTACCTACCACTAATGATCATTGTTATTGTTATCTCTGTAATATCTGAAAGTATCTGAGTAGTATTATTAAGAGCAGCTGGGCACATGATAGCATTGGGCTTTGAAATTTGTGAAACTAAGGATTGTGGAAACTTCATGGAGTAAGTGTAAACACAGGCTTGAAGCTCTAGGAAATGCTGTGGGGATGAGGACTTTCATGGGTAAGTGTAAACACAGGCTTGAAGCTCTAGGAAATGCTGTGGGGATGAGGACTTTGCTACAAAGGTCATTGTGAAACAGGAAGCTCAAGGAACGATTGAGAACACAGAGAGAATGGAGATGTGTACAAAGCCTGAAGGTGGACCTGTGCTTTGGCAGGAAATGGCAGGAAAAGAAAATGTGCATCCAGAAGCCATGACAGCAATTTGGCAGTGAAAATGCACAAACGAAATGGAATAAATGATGGCATGAGCTTTAAAGGAGCATGACATGAAGCCTCAGGGCCTGCTCTCCTGTCCCCTGTGAGAGTTGGCTCAGATATAACTAATGGTACGCAAGGAGTAGAAGGGCACAATGAAGAGAGCAGAAGGAGGGTCCGGGAGGATGCTGGGGAACCTCAGTAAAGGGAAGGGAGTTCAAGCTCAATCCTGGGCCGAATGGACTTCTGGGGAAACCATAAGGCAGAGGTGGACGTATAACAATGAGCTAACGCTAGGTGATGATGAGTTACAGAGTTCTGTTGAGCAGGATACAAAGAGGGATGCCAAGTTGGGGGTCTTGGTAGAAATGTCACTTTGGGTACCATTATGTATTGAATGTATTAAAAATGTGTTGGAATCCTAATTCCTATGCCTGCGGGTGGAATTGTATTTGGGAACAGGCATTCCTTTGTTATGTTAATAATACCATATTAATGTAGGGTGTATTTTAGAAAAAGAGCAGATGAAGTACAGAAAAGGAAGCACACACGGGGCGCAGGGAGATACATGCCACAGCCTCATAGAGATTGCCAAGCAGTCAAAGAATGCCAGGTCTCCAGGCACTGAAAACCATCTTCCCCATTGACATCAGCTAGAGCTTTGCCCGAGAGCCTGTGTTCCGAATTAGGGCCTGTAATGCCCTGTACTATGAGAAAGACATTTTTGGTCCTTAAAGCCAATTCCGTGTGGTTTTCTGTCACAGCAGCACTAAAAATGAAGACACCAATGCCCTGGATGGGCGCCTGGGGTTTGCAGAGGTCCAGGGGACAATGAGATGAAGGTCAGTCCCCGGCTGACTCAGTCTAGCTAGAGTATAGCCTGGGGGTCAGAGGCAGAGGAAGCTGAGGCTGTTCTTGTCTACAGACACACTAAGGCTGATTCAGAGCGCTACAACTGGAGATGCACATTTGGGGCTGGGGCAGAGATGATGACTTCTTAAGAGAAATATGCTATATAAATTCTAGGTTTCCCCTGCCCCCTGCAGTTTGGATGAAGTTCAAGGTTCTGTAAATGCAAACCTAAAACAAGTGTTCTTTCCAACCTTGCGGTAATATTTTGGACAGATGAAAGATACATGTTGTAACCATTGAGTGGCTGAGTTTTAGTTTATGGATTCCAGCACTGTGCCATCATCATGCTTATGGCTGGTTCACATTTCCATTGTCCATTTTAGGGAAAGTGTCTACTTCAATATATGCTGTACTGTTTAGCAAAATTGACAACTGAAGGTAATTTCTTTTGGGAGGTGAAAACTATTATTTTATTAATTGAAAGTGTCTCCAATATAGGAAGCCATAATCATGTGGTAGGAGTACTCAGGTGGTTCTGAGTGGAGTTTGAGAGAGTAGTGAAGGAGTTGGCATATATCCTGGGTTCCGGGACACACGAATCTGACAAATGTCTTCTTCTAAGTCTGGAAGACTAAGGCAGATAGGAATTTCTAAGGCAGAAGTTGCTATTTTTAAAAACCTTGATTTGGGTGAAAGTTTACAGAGCAAATTGGTTTTTCCATTCAGTAATTCATACTTATTTATTTTTTTGACATTGATTGTAACCCCCACAATTTAATAACACTCTTCCCAATTCCTCCCAATGGAACTATTTCCTTCCAGAAGTTCCTAAATTTTGCTGTGTTTTGAATTCATGCATATTGTTTCTAAAATATAGATACCTGACTTCCATTCCCAGAAACTCTGATTTAATGTGGGTTATAGGGTGCAATGTGAACATGAAGACGGATTTAAAGCTCTCTAGATGAATTTTTAAAACTCCCTAGATGATTCTTAAGTGCGGAACATTTGTGAATGACTGGCCCAAGGGTAAAACACAAATAACAAATCATATAAATCTGTATGATCCTGATTTATGGATGACACTGTTGCTCTTATAAGCTGTCAAGTCAGCCCAGTCAGGGCACCTTTATGTACACCAGACGGAGACGTTGCCCTGCCTTGTGTCCCCTTCATGATCTCTGGCATGTTTTCATCCATTGTTGTGACTACGATGCCAGCCCATCTCATGGAGAGTCTTCCATTCCCTCTCTGGTTCTTTACTTTCTCTTTCCATGGATGATTCCTCCTGCTGATGTGTCCCCAGCTATTTGGATAGTGTTTTGTTGTGATCTATAAGATAGGCAGATTTTCAGAAATAGACCACTAGTCTTCCTTTTTAGTTGGTCTTATTCTTTGAGCTTAGCTGCAACCTATCCAACATGAATGACCTTGCTGGTATTTGAAATACTGACGGCATAGCTTCCAGCATCTTAACAACAGGCAAGTCACCAAAATTCTTCACCAACATTATAGTCCAAATGCACCAGCTCTTTTTTTTTTTTTTTTAAACATTTTATTAGGAGCTCATAGCACCAGCTCTTTTACAGTCTTCCTTATACACTGTCAAGTCTTCACATGCACATGAGGTATGATAGTTAGGTGTACTGTGCCAACTAGGCCTCCACAGGAACATGTGGACAGAGTTTAATCAGGTTGCAGCTTGATTGGAGGGCAACAAGATAAATAGCTTTCACCCCTTCTCCCTTCCTCCCTGGTGATCAGGCCAGCATGCTGCTGCTTGGGCTAGTTCTTTGTCTCGACCATATGCTGCATTACCTGTGGGTCAACTCAACCCATGTATCATGTAGGTAGAGCTTGGGCTCCTTTTGACCTGCTTCCCCATGCTGCTGGCACATACATCACTTGAACTTGAGGCTGGTGGGTCCTGTTCCCGTGCATTGCTCGAGTTTGAGAGCCCATTGAGGCCTGCTTCACTAACTTCCCAAGCTGCTGACTGTTGCTGCCCCACCCTGCTGTCTGTTGCCTGCAGGCAGATTCTGCCTGTCTTGCCTGAGAGAAGACTCCGCTTGGACCTGCAGCCCTCGTGAGTTGAAGGATCTTCAGTCTATTAATAGTTCCACAAAAATGAGTTGAACTGAGCCCTCTGTACTGCTGTGTCGACGGATTAGCTGTTATATTCCTTCTCAACTGTATAAACTTATCTATCTATATATAATCATAAGTGTCCTGGTTTTGTTTCTCTAGAGAACCCTGACCAACACATTATGCAATTGAAAATATCATGGACTCAGTAAAACACACTTTAGTCCTCAAAGTGACATCACTTTTCTTTAGTGTAAAGAGATCTTATGCAGCATATTTGTCCAATGCAATATGTCATTTGAGTTTCTGATTGCTATTTCCATGATCACTAATTATGGATCCAAGCAAAATGAAATCCCAGATACCTTCATTTTTCTTTGTTTATCATGCTGTTGTCTATTGGCCCTGTTGAGAGGATTTTGGTTTTCTTTACATTGAGTTGTAATCCATACCCCAAACTGCAATCTTTGATCATCTTCAACAAGTGATTCAAGTCCTCCTTGTTTTCAGCAAGCAAGGTTTGTTATTAGCATATCCAAGGTTGTTAATACACCTTCCCCCCTCTTGCTACTGCATTCTTTTTCATATAGTCTAGTTTCTTGGATTATATGTGTAGGTAGCTTATAGATTCAATAAATATTGTGAAAGGAGCCAACTCTGATACATATCTTTCTTGATTTTAAACCATGCAGTATTCTCTCGTCCTTTTAGAAGGACCAAGTCTTGGTCTATGTACACGTTCTTCATGAGCACAATTAAGTGTTCTGGAATTTCCCTTCTTCATAATGTTGTCTACAGTTTGTTATGATCTACACCTTCACATGCCATCACATAGTCAATAAAACACAAGGAAACATCTTTCTGGTATTCTCTGATTTCAGCCAAGAGCCACCTGATGTCAGGATGTTCATTAATCCCTCATACGATCATTAATTTCATATCTACTCACCTTATATATCCATTAATTCCATACAGGTAGATTATAGAGTTAAATTTAAAATAATGAATCTTTGAACAGTGTAAAAGAATAGTAGATGAACATTTTCCTGTCTCCCAGTTGAGGATAGCCTTTCTTTGCATTGAAATGGGAAAAAAACTCACCCAGGAACAGTTCAATAACTGACTATATGCAATTCTGGTGCTATTAAATTTTTAACGATTTCTTAAGATGAAATAATACTCTGTGGTGGGAGTATAAATTGGAAAAACCTTTCTGGAAATATGTTTGGTAATTTATTTTAAGAGCTTCAACATGTTGATATTCCTTGACTTAATAATTTAACTTTTAGAAACCTGGGAATGAAATCAATAATGGGGTCAAAGATTTATGTCCAAAGATATTCATTACAGGATATTTGTTATAATGAAAAAGCATGGAATCACTTAAATACGTAGCAATAGGAGAATGATTCAAGAAATGAGGGACCTCCATTATGAGAGCATTATGGTTCAATTTAGAATGGAGATTTAAAACACTTTTCAATGGAAACATGCTGGCAAAAATTAAGTAAAAAGTGCAGGATATAAAAGTACCTCTTCAGACATTTTGTTCAATCAATTTTTCCTGCTTATTTAAACTTCTTGTTTTTCTTCTGAAAAAAATTTAGTATATGCAATGCATTTAGTTTTAAATAATATTATAAAAATTCATAATATGCTAATAAGTAGAACTGTTGGTATTTTGTTTTCATTATTTTAAATAAAATCAGGTGTTTCACACTATTTTAGGAGTATATTAATAATATACACTTTCTATTAATAATACTAATTTGTGAACAATAAACACTATTTTCAGATTTATATTATAATGTACATTATTTTTTTAAACCACGTATCATCTGTTGAGATTTGAAAATCATAATGGCCTTGATCTTGCAGATTGAATGGCTTTGAGACTGAGAATAAAACTATGTCACACACAATGGCAAATCAGGAGGAGAATCTGGTCGTCACACCCAAAGCTCCATGAACTCAGGTGGACAAAACATGGCTGTGAAGGATCAGGGTTCTTCTCATGTCCTCGGTCTGAGCCACGCTGTGAGTAGTCATACAAAGGAATCTTGAAAGGAATCTTTATTCATTTCTTAAGATATCCAGTTCGTTAGCTGTGTTCTTACAACTAACTCTACAGAGACCATGGCACATAGGACATTTGGGTCCAAGGAGAGTACTTTGGGAAGACAGTTGTGGGGGGAAAAAAAACAAAACAGAGCAAGAACAGCCTGGGTGAACACACAAGGAGCTGCTGGAGAGAATCCTAGTTCTAATCCACTCCAATGTTTGCTGACACGTAGGCACCCACTTTCTGGTGGTCTACTGGGCAGGCTCTGGGGACAGCTGCTCCTCTGCGCTGTGGTCCAGTCAGCACATCGCTCTCTGCAGAGGGCAACTTGAAATGGGAGCATTAAAAATAGCCCCAGTCTATTTCTATCGCTACACAAAATTAGGTGGGCTTGTATGCAAATCCCGTCTAGTCAGTTCCAAGCTACTGAGATTTCATCCTGGCCTGGAGAAGTGACCTTTTACAAATTAAAATATGCTTGCAACAAAACCCATAATCTCAATCATTGAGAAGGAAATTTTGAGAGACTTGATTGTCCAGACCAGAAAAAAAGCCTCTGTGGAGACGACAAATTTTGATTGAAATGATTCCTCCACAGTTAGGTTTTCTCTAGTCTTTTCCTTTCTCTCTAAAATGTTCCGGTCTAACTATTTGAAGGAAAAAAATATCAGAAAAGAGAAAGCAGATTTACTCAGACTGGTGCTTTGATGAATCACTAATTGAAATGTAGAGGCATGCAGGAATATTTTATTTCTCTTTTTTAAAAAACATACCCTTTTTAGCATTCTGACATCATTTATTTTCGAAAAAGCCAAAGATGTAAGCAAGCGTGGTACCAGTTCGTTTCTCCTTTTAATCCTAAGATCACTTGCTTTCCATGCAGTACAGGACTGGGCCCACGTGTCATTACTAGAATTGGAAATAGCCTGTCTGCTAGTATTGTTTCCATTTTTTCTTTGAACTCTGTCAGTCCCTTTTCTGTATTTTATTCTGCTCTTTCCTATTTTAAGTGTATTAAAGACTACACTGATGCCGATTTCCATCACTACCGTTGAGTCCATTCTGATTCTTAGTGACCTGGTAGTACAGAGTAGAAGTGCCCCTGTGGGTTTCCAAAGCTGTAAAACGTGATTGGAGCAGAAAAGCCTCATCTATCACCAGAGGAGCGGCTGGTGGCTTTCAACAGTCAACCTGTGGTTACCAGCCCAACACATAACCCACCAGGGCTCCAGGCATGCTTTCTCGCATGAGGGCTAGCTAGCAAGTGAGAGGTAGGTGGTTTTCACGATGTGCAGTGATGTTTTAGAAGTATATAATTAAATCATGAGTGGTACCTTTATGCTTCTGAAAACTTCTCCTCTGATTGGATTCTGAACCATTGGCAACAACGTGGTTCTATTGGATGAATAGTTTGCCCTTGGAGCATATCTGTCTCCAGGTTCTGGGAGTTTTCTATGGAATTGGAACTAAATTGGATTTGGTTAAAGCAAAGGAAAATCCTGCATGCTTTCCCCCACTGACTCCAGCAGGCACAAGGACCCAAATCAATGAGCGAACAATGTGGAGAAGCGAGGGGAAAGGGAAGCAATCTGTTCTGGTGTCTGTCATCCTGATCCTTGGACGAGGACTCCTGAACCTCTCTGCGCCCAAGCGTTCTCGTATGGGGAAAGTGTCCTTTTAAAGATTAGTCTTCAGCATTCTGTCAATTACGGCCTCCAAATCTGACTGAGTAATTAAATGCCAGCTGACAGTAAATATCAAACTGCTTGGGAGATGTAGCAAGATATAGACAAGTGGATTCGGTGTGATTGCTTTGGTAATTTGCTTCTTAATCTTTAATACCAATTAAACACAGAAGAACCGAAGCCCATGTGCTGCCCAGATGAGGGCTAGCAGCTGATGCCTGAATCTGCCCAGCGTGCTTTCTCTCAGCTCCAGTGACTGCAGCACCTCCCTCCTTGGGGGGCAGGGAGGTCTGGCTGGCAGTGACTAGTGGGCCCTGTGCCGTCAGTGTCCTTGGATTCTGTGACTACAATGGCAGAGATGCTCCAGCCGTCACGGCCCTCGAGGTCGGCATGTTCCTGAAGGCTTAAGGTCAATTTCTAAAGTGGGCTTTCTCCCCTCAGTTGTCCCCAGCACTGATGTGGGTCCGTTTTAAGGCCTGATTATTTTTCTAAACATTCTGCTTTGGGTTGGGAGAGGGGAGGAAGAGAAGCAACACCTGTTGAATCTATCAGAGTCCGTGGTTTCTACCAAGACACCAAATGAGCATAATTAAAGGCTCATCAACCCCAAATAAACTACCATAAATTTATACTCTGAAATCATAGGGAGCTCTGGTGATGTAGTGCTTTATGCTTTGGGCCAATAACCACAAGGTGGGCAGTTCAAATCAGCCAGCTGCTCCTAGGGAGAAAGATGAAGCTTTCTGTTCCAGTAAAGATTTACAGCATTGGAAAGCTATTTACAGCTACAGAAACCTAGTTCTACTCTGTGGTAGGGGTCACTATGAGGCTAAACAGACTCGATGGCTCTCTGACTGGTTTTTTGGTTGGAAGAGATATTTGGAAATGTCTGGGGAAGCTCTTGGTTGTCATCATGAGGAAGAATGCCTTTAGCTTCTAGTAGATATAGATCATAAATGCTACTAAATTTGCTACAGTGTATGGACACCCCCTCACAACAAATAATTATCTGGCACCAACCTGGCAATGGCGCTGAGATACAACAAAACAAAACAAAAAAACAAAAATCCCAAACTGGTTATAGAGAGAAAATGGGAACTTACAAAACAGAATTTTTTTGAGGTTATAGGGATTTTTATTTTTGAACTTGTGTATGTGGGGGGCATGGTGGCTTTGCCTTAGAGCAGGGCAGCCAGACCAGTGGTGGCAGGATAAGAACCTGGAATTCTGTTATTTTTCTTCTCCCTCCACCAGTGCCATGGAGCTCTGCTGGGGTAGTGGTTACAAGTGGGGCTCTGATCTTCCTGGTCAGCAGTTCAAGACCATCAGCAGGTCTGCAGGAGAAAGACTGCACTTTCTACTCCTGAAGACAGTGGTGGTCCCAGAAATCCACAGCGGGTGCTCTGAGTCAGCATTGACTCGATAGCAGTGTGTCTGAGTTTTGAGCTCCATCACTGCCGTAAGAACTGCAGAGCCTGCTCCATGTCTCGGGCAGTTCAAGTTCCACTCCAGGTGTTTTTAAGAATGCATATATTTGCAGAGTGGAGAGGCAAGGATATCCTCCAAACTTTATTAATAACACAGGAGAAATAAAAATTTTATGGCAGAGATGCCTGGGCAACATTATCTTCATCAAATGATCAATGTTATCCTTACCAGCACTAAGATGTATCACAATTATTTATCACTGATGTGATGTACTAGGAAAGGTACATTATTTCTGTGGGAGGATTCACCAAAGTCTATAACTTTAATAAAATTATAAGAAAACATCAGATAAATCCAAATTAAAGACATGTACAAAATACTTCCCATTTTGCTCTTTGAGGAAAGTATTTTAGGAGCAAAATGGTTGGAAAATATGCCCTTGCTGATAGAAATGAAGATGGAAACCGCATGATAGAATTTTTCAAGACCAACAACTTGTTCATCACAAATACCTGTTTCCAAACACAAACAGTGACTATACCCATGGACGTTTCCATGTGAAATACATAGAAATCAAATTGACTACATCTGTGGGAAGAGACAATAGAGAAACTCAATATCAGTGTCTAAAACCAGGCCAGGGGCTGATGGTGGAATATATCATCAATTGCTCCTATGTAAGTTCAAGATAAAGTTGAAGAAAACTTTTAAAATGTCCACTAGAGTCAAAATTTCAGGAACATCTCAAGAACTGATTTGACTCATGGATCAATAACGATGAAAAACCCGATGAGCTATGGAATGACATTAAGAACATCATACGTGAAGAAAGCACAAGGTCATTAAAAAGACAGGAGGGAAGGAAAAGCTCAACGTGGACATTAGAAGACTCCGAAGCGTGTGCTTCATTGTAGAGTACCTAAGGCAAGTGGAAGAAATGATGAAGTCAAAGAGCTGAACACAGCATGTCAAAGAGCAGCTCAAAAAGACCAAGTAAAGTATTGTAACGAAATGGACAGAAACCTAGAGTTAAAAATCCAAAAAAGGAAGAACTTACTGAGGATATCTTAAACACAATAAACTCAAGGAAAAAATTTCAGGGCTTGAGTTGCAATATTGAAAGATTCTATGGGCAGAATATTGAATGATGCAGGAAACATCAAAAGAAGATGGAAACAATACATGGTCACTGTAACAAAAAGAAATAGTGGACATGCCACCATTTCAGGAGGTAGTATATGAGTAGAAACCAATGGTGCTGAAGGAAGAAGTTCAAGTTGCAATGAAAGCACTAGATGAAAACGAGGATACAGAAATTGATGAAATACCAATGGAAATATTTCAACAGGTTAATGAAACACTGGAAGCACTTCCTTATCTATACCAAGAAATTTGGAAGACAGCTACCTGGCCAACTGACTGGAAGGGATCCATATTTGTACCCATTCCAAAGAAAAGTGACACAAAAGAATATAGAAATTATGAAACAATATCATTGATATCACATGCAAGTAAAGTTTGCTGAAGGTCAATTAACAATGGTTCTAGCAGTATATTGACAGGGAACTTGCAGACAGTCAGGCCAGATTCAGAAGAGGATGTGGAACAAGGGATATCATTGCTGATGTCAGGTGGATCTTGGCTCAAAGCAGAGTGTATCAGAAAGATGTCTACTTGTGTTTTATTGATGCTTCAAAGGCCTTGGACTTTTTGGATCACAACAAACATGGATGAGAATAGGAATTCCAGAACATGTCATCGTACTCATGTGGAACCTGTAAATGGATCAAGAGACCATTGTGGCAGCAGAACAAAGGAATGCTGCTCTTGTAAAGAGAGGTGTGTGTCAGGGTTTTATCCTCTCACCAAACTTATTCAATCTGTTTCCATATCATATAATCAGAGATGCCTGACAGGAAAAATGTGGCATCAGAATTTGAGGATGGTTTATTAACAGCCTGCGTTATGCACATGACATAATCCTGCTTGCTGAAAGTGGAGAGGAGGGCTGGGGACACTTCCTGGTGAAAATCAAGGATTACAGCCTTCCCTGTGGATTACAAATTACTGTGAATAAAACAAAAGTCTCACAAGTGGACCTTTAAGTAAAAATATGATAAATCGAGCGAAGAGGATTTCATTTTACTTAGATTTACAATCAATTCTCATGGAAGCAGCATTTTTGAAATCAAAGGATAGGGTTAATCTACTGCACAGACCTGCTTAGAGTACTAAGGGCACTGCACACAGTCCAGGGTATTTTCAGTTGCCTCATTTCATGTGAAAGCTGGATATTAAATAAAGAAGACCGAAAAACAATCAGCACATTCGAATTATGTTGCTGGCAAAGCATATTGAACGTATCATGGACTGCCAAACGAACAAAGCTGTCTTTCAAGAAGTGCAGCCAGAACATCAGAACAAAAAATCTTACCATAGTGAATGATGGGGGGAGTGC
>NW_022109491.1:51958371-51962319 GCF_000313985.2 Echinops telfairi
AGAAAATGTTTTGAGAAACGATGTACAAATGCGCTTTACACAATTGATGTGTGTATGGATTGGGATAACAGTTGTATGAGCCCCAAATAAAATGATTTTTTTTTTAAAGAAAAAAAAAAAAGAAAATAAATCTTACAGCAAGGAGATAAACAAGGAAAAAATAAAAAATAAACATATCACTTTAAATGGGAAAAAAAAAAAAAAAGAAGTGCAGCCAGAAGGCTCTTTAGAAGCAAAGATGGCGAGACTTCATCTCACATACTTTGGCCCTGTTATCCCTCAAGGAGGATCTCACGCTTCGTAAAGTAGAGGTGCGGTGCAAACACGGAAGATCCTTGGCAAGACGGATTGACACAGCGCTGCAAGGATGGCTCGGACGTAACAAGAGTTGTGAGGACGGCAAGGGCTGGGCAGTGTTTCATTCTGTTGTGCATAAGGATCACGAAGAGTCAGAACCAACCGGGCAGCACCTAGCAACAAGAGCATAAAAAACCTGGATTGAGCAAAACTGCGTTACAGACCTCTTTAAAGTGTTAAAGAGGAAATATGTGACTGAAGGCTACGGTATGCCTGACACAAGCTGTGTTATTTTCAGTTGCCTCGTATGTAGATGAAAGCTGGATAATGAATCCAGAGGGCTGGAGAATGAGTACATTTCGCTTATGGTTTTGGCAAAGAATATTGAAATAACCATGGATTGCCAGAAGAGCAAATAAATCTGTCTGGGATGAAATACAGTCAGGATGCTCCTTAGACATGGGGACGGTGGACATGTTAGCCGGATGGACCAGTTCCTGGAAAAGACATCGTGCTTGGTGAAGGGAAAGGTCAGCCAAAATGAAATGGATTGACGTACTGACGGCAGCAATGGGCTCCAACCTTACAACCATCAAGGACGGTGCAGGCATGGGCAATGCTTGGTACTGCTGTACCCTGGGTTGCTGGGAGCTGGAATTGCCTCCGGGGCACCTAGCAACAGCAACAATATAAAATACCTGACTAGTGTTTTCCCAAAGTATGCAGGTCATGAAGGACTCAGGAAGTATCACATATCTTCCCCCGAGGAGACTCAAGTATATCAATGTAGCACTGGACATTACGTCATTTTATTAAACAAGAAGTGCCATGAATTGGAACCGTTCCCATGGCAACTAACAACACATGACGTGAAAATGCAATGTGGAACTGGGGAGTGGATCCTGCAACAACAAATGGACATTAATAGGAAAATTGGTGGAATCGGAATAATAGCTGTAGGTAAGCCAGTAATACGATACCATCATTCATTCTGTTAATTTTACTATAACGTGTAAAATGTTAATCTGTATAATGGGACAGGGAAAATTTGTACTATTATTTTAAGCCTTTTGTACATCCAGAAAACCAAACCAAACTCACTGCCATTGAGTCGATGCTGATTCACAGCAATCGTATAGGACAGGGCAGAATTGCCCCTGTGGGTTTTAGAGACGGTAAATCTTTACCAGAGTAAAAAGCCTCATCTTTTTTTCCTGAAGAGCCAGTGGTGGTTTCAAACTGCTTACCTTGTGGTCAGCAACCCAACATGTATTAATTACTACACTACCAGGGCTCCTCATCCATCTAAAGATATTTCAAAAAAACAAAAATGTGAAAAACAATCCCTTGTTTCCAGTCTTGAAACTATTGATGACAAAATAACTGACGAGTGCTGCAGTTGTTCCACATCTTCACCAAAATTTGGAAGGGATGATGTTTAGGGTTTTGGAAATTCTAATTGATGTGTAGAAGTTCCTGGATAGCACAAATGGTTAAGCTGAGGGGTTGACAGTTGTCTCAAATGACAAGGCGGCTATCTGCTTCCAAAAGGTTACAACCTTGAAAACCCTGTAGAACAGCCCTACCCAGCCAATATGGGTTTGCTATGATTTGGAATTGACTCAACCGCAACTAACAACAACAAGTACACATGTAGCGGCTGTTGCTGTTGTTAGGTGCCATCAATTGTCTCGGACTCATATCAACCCTACGCACAACAGAAGGAAACCCTAATCTGTCCTGCACCGTTCGTGCAATTGTTCCTCAACCTGAGCGCAGTGATGCAGCCACTGCGTCAGTCCATAGCGTGGTGGGCCTTCCTCTCCCCACCCCCACCCCCCACTCCCCCAGACCTCATGTCCTTCTCCAGAGACTGGTCTCTCCTGACAATATGTCCAAAGATGAAGGCTGGCCACCCTTGCCGCTAAAGAGTTCCCTGGCCGTACTTCTATGTAATGGCATCTTGTTGTAATTTTGATTTGCATTCCCTAATGACAAGATTTGGAGGCGTCTCACCATATCCTTGATGGGGTATCAGTTTAGATCTTTTGCCTGTTTACATTTTTTTCCTTTAATAATTGTGCTTTTCGTATTCTTATTTTCTGAAACAAGTTTTTTATTCAAATCAAACCAAACCAAAGTAACTGCCATCGAGTTATTGCTGACTCCTAGTGACCCTCTGTGGGTTTCCAAGATTGTAACTGTTCACGCAGGAGAAAGCCCTGTCTCTCACCCACATAACTGCTGGCTGTTGTGAACTGCTGACTATTTGGATCGCAGCCCAACATATAATTACTACATCATTGGTACTTTTTATCAGGTTTATTATTTATAAATATTCTAAAAGATAGGAGAAAAAAATGTGCCCCATCGTGTTCAAAGGGACATCATTATTGATGTCAGATGGATCTTGGCTGAAAGCAGAGAATACCAGAAAGATATTTACTTGTATTTTATTGATTATGCAAAGGCAATTAGCTATGTGGGTCATAACCAACTATGGATAGCCTTGAGAAGAATGAGGTTTCCAGAATACTTCATAGTGCTCCTGTGTCATTTGCACATAGACCGAGAGAGTGGTTGGTGAATGAACAAGGGAATGGATGTTGCATGGTTTTAAAGTAGAAAAGGTGGGCATCAGAGTTGTATCCCCACATCATATTTATTCAACCTGTGGATGGAGCAAATTGGATAAGTTGCAGCACACGACCTCTTTAGAGTATTTGAAAAGCAGGGAAGTTATTTTGAGGACTAAGGTGTGTAATGCAAGCCATGGTATTTTCAATTTCTCAAGTGCTTGTGAAAGTTGGATATGAAATAAAGTAAACCAAAGAAAAATTGATGTATTTGAATTATGGTGCTGACAAATAATACTGAAAGTGCCAAGAGAACAAAAAAACATGTTTTGGCAAAAGTAAAGCCTGAATGCTTCCTAGAGGCAAGGATGGAGAGACGCCATCTCATATCATTTGGACGTACTCTCAGGAGACACCAGTCCCTGGAGAAGGGCATTAATACTTGGTCAAGGGGCAGTGAAAAAGAGGAAGACCCTCAAGGAGATGGATTGACACAGTGGCTGCAACAATGGGATAAAGCAGATTGGCAGTGTTTTTGTGTTAGTCTGGGTGGATTAGAGAAACAAATTCATAGACACTCGTGTATAAGAAATTACAAATTCATAGACTCTCATATAAAGAGTAATTGTACATTAAGAAAACATCCCAACCCAGTCCAGATCAAATCCCTAAGTCCAATATTAGCCCATATGTCCAATACCAATCTATAAATTCCTTTTCAGACTCATGCAAAACATGCAATGACACTGAATGCAGGATGATCACAGGCCAGTGGGTGGAGAATCTTGTGGATCCAGTGGCAGTGCAAGCATCTCTATGCTGGCAAGTGTCTCCACATTGCTCCTTCAGCTCCAGGGCTCTGCCTCCATCAGTGTGTCCCCATGTGGCTTGTCAATAGGAATGTCTCACAGGATGACATGCAGAGAGTGTCTGTCTGGCCTCCAGTGAGCTGTTTATATCCGTAGAACCTCCAAATGAGATTGTCAATCTGCGACCTGATTGACAGGCTAGACTCCACTCCTTCACAAGTTGACGGGAGATTATGTAACTGCCACTGATTTCTTCCATTGTGCCA
>NW_022109491.1:51962472-51964248 GCF_000313985.2 Echinops telfairi
CTATTTTCTTCATAACAATTTTTTCTATTTTCGTTTTATTTCAGAGCCTTGCGGGCCACAAAAAATTACCTTGAGGGCCGCCAGTTTGACCCCCCTGCATTGTGCATAGGGTTGCTACAGATTGGAAAGGACTTGATGATACCGAACAGAAGCATCCATTGTCTTCATGCCCTAATTTCTGGGATCTCTAGTCTAAGCTTCCACCACTTCAGACAGAGATTTGAACATGTTCTTCTTTCCATGGTGCTGGGATTTCTTTATGACAGAGATGGCTCTTACACACATAGGCATGGCTTCGATGGAGATACGGTTTTTGTCTTTTAGCGGAGCATATCTCCAAGGAGATGAAGGGTGTGGCTCGGTTCATACCCTCGACTAAGGTCAAGACTTAATTCCACCTTAATTCTGTCATTGATCAGGTGCATAGACATTTATTATGGTTTTGCTTTCTTGTTCAGTGGAACTTTAATCATTCTACAATCCTGTATTTGTCTTTTATACTAGATTTTGCCTTGAAATCTATTGTATCAGAAATGAATATAGCCTCTCCTGCACTTTTTTGATTCCCATTAGCTCTAGATGTATATATGTGTGTGTTTAATACTTTAATTTTTAGTCTATTTTTGTCTTTTTGTTTCTTGTAAGCAGCATATTGATGGGGGCTGTTTTCTTATACACTCTGTTACTTTGTTTAGTGACTGACACATTTATCTCATTTATAGTCACTGTAATTATTGATAGGCATGAATTTATTGTCATTTTTATGTGCATACTTTTGTTGTGATGCGCTTTTTTTTCTCATTTATTGTTACATATTTTTTACCCAGTGGGAATAGAATTCTAGGTCGACTCTATTTCTTTCAGAAGTTTGATTATATCACTTCATTGTTTTACTGCTCTAATGCTACCTGAAGAAAAGTGTGATATAATTCTTCTGTTTGTTCTTCTACATATCATATATCTATTTTCCCATATGACTGTAAAAGTTTTATTTTCCATTTTGTTTGCACCACTCTGTGCCATGATGAGGCTTGCTGTCTGTTTGCTTGTTTTAAATTGATGTTTATCATTTTTGGTGTTGTCTCAGCTTTTTAGATTTGTGGTTTGGAGTCATTACTCTGGGGACACACATTATTTCTTTAAATATTTCATTTGCACCATTCTCTGTTCTCCTCTTGGCATTCCAGTCGTACTATTTGTTAGATCATTTATTTGACTACGAATTCTGAAAGCTCTGTTTACTTTTCCTCTCACTATAATGAAATTTTTTTGCTTTAATCAAGTTCTAGCATCTTTTTTTGGTCTTTTAAAATCTATTGATGAACCAATTGAAAGCATTCTTTTCTTTTGTTACTGTGGTTTTTTTTTAAGTTCCATATATATTTTTAAAAATCATTTTATTGGAGCTTATACAATGCTTATCACAATCCACACATACATCCATTGTGTCAAGCACATCTGTACATCTGTTGCCATCATCATTCCCAAAACATTTGCTTTCTACTTGAGCCCTTGGTATCAGTTCCTCATTTAAAAAATGTTTCCTCTTCCTCCCCATTCCCCACTCCCTCATGAACCTTTGATAATTTATAAAGTATTATTATTTTGTCATATGTTCTACTGCCTGACGTCTCCCTTCACCCACTTCTCTGTTGTATGTCCCCCAGAGAGGAGCCATATGTAGATCCTTGTAATCCATTCTTCCCTTCTACCCCACCTTCGCTCCACCCTCCTGGTATCGCCACTCTCGCCACTGGTCCTGAAGGGTTTATCTGT
>NW_022109491.1:51965682-51967083 GCF_000313985.2 Echinops telfairi
TCTCTTTCTCTTCCTCCCTCCCTGCATGCCTCCGTGTGGGTGTGGCATGCTGGCCCCTCTCCCCAACCTGTTCCTGTGTTTTTAATTTCTAACATTTTCATTTTTCCCCCTATAACTTCATTTTTCTGGTAACTTTGCACATTGAATCCTGAATGTCACTTATTTCTTCTACTAGAACCCTTACCATCTGAAAGCTAGTTATTTTAATTCCTTGGTAGATATGACATCTGTGTCATATTTGAGTGTGGTTCTGACAATTGCATTGGGGATGGATGCTACTACTTTTTTTTTTCAACCTCTCTATATGCATTGTAATTGTTTTTTGAAACACAGATATCATGTGCAATACAGTAGAGATTGAAGCAAGTATTTTTTCATGCTTAAAAATAGTCATATTTTTCCTTCTGCCAGGACTGTAATGCAGGGGTTTGAGTTCACCTAATTAAGAATTGGGGTGGGTTTGTAGCTATGGCTACAATATATTCAGTAATAATTCATAACAGTTGCATAGACTTAAGTGCTTAATTAATAGCCCCAAAGTTGGTGATTTGAATCTCCCCAGAAGTATTTTGGAAGAAAGGCCTGGTAAGCTGTTTTGGAAAAGTCACAATTTATCACAACTCTATAGAACATAGTTCTACTTTGTCACGCGTTAAATTGTTTTATAGCAGCCAGTAGTGCATTACAAATATCTAATTTCCCTTGTGTTTATGGTGGATATTGGTTTGTCAGAGGTTTTCTTCTTCCTCTTCCTCTTCCTCTTCTTCATGCCTCTTCCCCCTAGCCATGACGGGTGACAGGTGTTGTTTTGTTTTGATGAAGCTTCCATATTTGGCAGGCATGCAAGGTGGCCTTGAGTTCAACTAGACTCAATGGCAGTGGGGTTAGTTTTGTGTTGATGTCCTTCAATCTCAGAGATGTAGCCTTTGAGCACTCTTAACCCACTTCCAGTATTGTCCAGCATTGAGGTTTTTTGGTTTCCTTGTATCTTTCCCTGACAGGAGCCCTGGTGGTGTAGTGGTTACACACTGGACTGCATTGACAGTTCGAAACTACCAGCAGTTCCGCAGGAGAAAGACTGGGCTTTCTACTTCCACAAAGAGTTACAGTCTCAGAAATCCACATCAGAGGGTTGTTATGAGTCCCCACTGATTGGATGGCAGTGAGGCTTTTTTTTTGTGGGGGGGGGGGCGTATTTTCCCTGCTTACTATGGCATCTATTGCCAGTTAAAAAGGGTGACTGTGCTTATTGTTCATTCCCTCCACAGATAAAATATATTTTTCCAGGGGTAAAAAATGTTCATGGTGGTAGTTTTGTCTCTCCTGCTGTCTCTGGTCTTCCCTTCCTTGGAGCCTCGCAGGCTGATAGAGAAAAAGTCCACAAGAATGTGTCCACTTTTC
>NW_022109491.1:51969032-51971231 GCF_000313985.2 Echinops telfairi
GGATATGATATTAATGATACTGTGTTGGGTCATCTCTCTCTGGAGTGGGCACAAATATGTATCTCTTCCTGTCAGTTGGCCTGGGAGGTGTCTTCCAAATTTCTTGGCAGAAATGAATGAGTGTTTTCAGTGTTGCATCAATTTTCAGAAACACTTCAACTGGTATTCCAGCACACCTACAGCCTAGTTTTTCATTGATGCCTTCAATGCAGTTGAGCTTCTTTCTTCAGTATCAGCAGTTCTTGATCATGTGCACCTCATAAGAGGGTTGACTCATAGTGACTCTGTAAGACAGAGTAGAAAAGCTCCTGTGGGTTTCCAAGGCTGTGAATCTAGAAGGGAGCAGAAAGTCTCGTCTTTCTCCTCCTGGGTGGCTGATGGTTTCAAATCACTGTCCTTGTGGTTAGGAGTTCAGCATGTAGCACACTGTGAGACCAGGGCTTCTGGAGAGTTGCTTATGAATTGGAATCAATTCAAAGGCAGTGCCTGAGTAAGATGGTTGAATGTAAAGCAATTCTTCCATCTTCTTTAGATTCTTGATTTTTTTCTTCAGTTATTTCAGCTTGAGATGTATGGAATAGTTTCTCACCTTTTGGGGTTCTAATTCTTGGTTTCTTCACATATCATTGTAATGCTTTACTTTGTCTTCTTGAGCCATCTTTTAAAATGGTCTGTTTAGCTCTTTCATTTCATCTTTTTTTTCCCCATCTTCTTTAGCTACTGTATGTTT
Source organism: Echinops telfairi (assembly GCF_000313985.2). Classification (NCBI taxonomy): domain Eukaryota; kingdom Metazoa; phylum Chordata; class Mammalia; order Afrosoricida; family Tenrecidae; genus Echinops; species Echinops telfairi. Next base: position 51,969,763 of record NW_022109491.1, read on the forward strand.
AAGATCAAGCTTCAGAATCTCTTTCGATATCCATTTTGGTCCTTTCTCTCCTTTTAAAATTTTATTCAAATGACCTTTTACTTTCTTTATGTATCATTTGCTTGATAATATCCCACAACTCATCTGGTCTTCCAGTCATTAGTGTTGAATGCATCAAACATATTCTTGACATGTTTTTGAAATTAAGGTAGGATATAATCAAGATTATATTTTGCCTTTCATGTATTTGTTTTAATTTTCTTGAGTTTCAGCCTGAATTTGCATATGAGCAGTTGAGGGTCTTTTCTATAGTCAGCAGCTGGTCTTGTTTTGACTGGTGATAGTGTGCTTCTCCATCTTCTGGTCCCAGAGATGTAGTCAATTTGATTCTTGTGTATTCCCTGGATCAAAATGCTAAATGTATGATTTAGAATATAAAGATCCTCAATGGAAGTATAGGGGAAAACTTAAGTTTCCCCGAAGCATGGCATAAATACACTGTCGGATGTAATGCAAAACACACAAACAGCAGAAGATAAACTAGATGAAAAACTTGGCAGTGACACATCAGACCAGATTTTTAATCTCTAAAATTTATAGAAAACTTCAACACCTCAGCAAGAAAAAGACAAATTGAAAATTGGCAGAGAATATAAACATATACTTCACTAAAGAAATCTTTCATGTAGTCAATAAATATATTGTGATAGGTAGATCTATTGTGCCAACCTGGCCAATAAGAACATGTGGGATTAATAAGGTCACAGTTTGATTGGAGGGCAAAGAGATAAGTGGCTTGGTGAGCCCACCTCTCTCCTCTTGCTCTTTGGTGATTGGAGCAACGTGCAGCTGCCTTAACTAGTTCTCTGCTTCAACTTGCCAGCTACACTGCCTGTGGGACACCCAACCCATGGATCATGTCACCAGAGCTTGAGATTACTTTGAGACCTGCTTTGCCATACTGCTGGTATATACATCGCTTGAGCTGGGGACTGTTTGATCCTGTCATCTGTCTGACTGTTGGTGACCCACCCTGCTGTTTTCTGCCTGTGGCCAGACTGCCTGTATTTCCAGAAGACTGAGCTGTCTGCTTCCTTGGCCTTGGACCCAGCAGCCCTTGTGAGTTGAAGGACTTCGAGTATATTAACTGCTTCACAGAAGTGAATTGAACTAAGCCCTCTGTACTGCTGTGTGAACTAATTAGCTGTTATATTCCTTTGTACTGTATATATCTGTCCTGGTTTTGTTTCTTTAGACAATCCTTTGTAACACACATATGAAGAATGATCATGGTCATTAGGTATTAGAAAAATGTAAATCAAAACAATGAAATATCAATATCATTTCAGTCCAGTGTTAATAGCAAAGTTGAAAACAACAACAACCCAGAAAACATAAATTCTGGTGGGGTGCATAGACACTGAAAATCTATACATAGTTGTTGGAACTGTAAAATGATACATCTACTGTGGAAAACCTTTTGTAAAAAA
>NW_022109491.1:51973553-51974749 GCF_000313985.2 Echinops telfairi
ATGTTTTCCCAGTCTGTGGGCTCTCTTATTACTCTCGTGGTGAATTCTTTCATGTACACAGGTGTTTTATCTTCAGTATATCCTGCTTTTCAATTTGTGCCTCCTCTGTGTTTGTGTCCTTCCCTATTTCTGATAGCCTATGTACTCCCTTCACCAAAGTTCTTAGGTTTTTCTGAATTCGCTTAATATTAGATCTAATAGTTTGGGGGTTTACCTCGAGGTCTGTGATCCACCTTGAGTTTATTGTTGGGGTGAAGTAACGGTCTTGCTTCATTTTTATGCAGGTAGATATCCATGTTTTCCAGCACCACTTGTTGAAGAGGGCATCTGCTTCCTGTGTGATATTTTTTGGGTCCCTATCAAAGATCAGTTGTCTGTATGCTGATGATTTCATTTCTGGGTTTTCAGTTCTTTTCCATTGGTCTGAATTTCTGTCATTTTACCAGTACCACACTGTGTGGACCTACTGTGGAAAACCTTATCATGCTCCCTGAAAAAGTTGAAAATAGAACTGTTACATGATCCATCAATACTTTGACTTGGTAAATATCCTAGAGAAATAAGGGCTGTGGCATGAATAGATGTGTATGCCCACTCATGTTTATCAAAGTACTAATCACAAAAGCAAAAATATGTAAAAACCTAAATGCCCATCAATGAAGGAATAAATACGTAAACATTGGTACATGCGCACAGTGGAAGACTACGTAATGCTAAAGAATAATGATGGGTGTGGTAGATGATTTTATGTCAACCTGAAATCTTATGAAAGTGCAGGGGTGGAGTCCAGCCTGTCAATCAAGTCAGAGCCTGATGATGCCTCCTCGGGGGTGTGGCCTTCTTACATGAAGAAACTGGGAAACTTCTGTTTCTTTGTGACTTTACCTTTCTGCTTGCTGGCACTCTGCCTCCCAGGGTGACCCCATGTTGGGCCGCCTAACTCTGAGAGCTGTCAGTGTCCTGCTGACCTTGGACCATGCAACTCTGCACATACTGCCCTGTGAACTTCCTGCTTCATGACCTTTCCGGGTCATCAGCCTCCAGCCTCCATGAGTTTGAAGAGGGACCTAGCTTTCTTTTTTTTTTTAACATTTTATTAGGGGCTCATACAACTGTTATCCCAACCCATACACACATCAATTGTGTAAAGCATTTGTACATCGTTTCTCAAAACATTTTCTCTCCATTTAAACCCC
>NW_022109491.1:51976403-51977856 GCF_000313985.2 Echinops telfairi
TCACTGTTGGCTGCAGCACAGCCGGAGCAGACAGGAAGTATGAGGTCTCTTTTAATAACACAATGAAACAATAAACAATAAATGTATATCATATTCTTCTTCATGGAAAAATAAGACCTAGCGCACCTTTGGGGGCAAAAATTAATATAAGACACTTTCTTATTTTGGGGGAAACAGTATATATGTATGCATAGAGGGGTGTGTGTGTATATGTGTGTGTGTGTGTGTATTTGACAAAGGCTATTTGAACATGGGCATTTACTTTTGCTGCAAATATATATCCATCAGTGTGATGGAACATACTTGAAATAAAGTTATGAAAACTTGTTAGACATTACCAAATGTCTTGAAGGGATTTATAATTGGACCAGGGGACTTAAAACCAGGGGACACCAAGGTCAATTGGCATAATATAGCCACATCCTGATTTGATGGGTAGTGTTAGGGTTCTTAAAAGCTTATGATCTTTTATAAGTTTCATCTCAGGTGAGGCTATTTGATCCTATCTGCCTGGATGAAAGTCATAGATGTATGGAAACAATTAGTTCAATGGACTAAAGCATTTCTGGACGATCATTCTTCATGACCCTGAGATCATGAGAACTGGATGGTGCTCAGCTACTACTGCCAATGGCTCTGAAAGCAATCACATTAGAAGGTCTTGGACTGAATGGGAGAAGATATTCATATTTGTACCCAATCCCAAAGAAAGCTGAGCCAACAGACTGCGCAAATGCTACAACAGTATCATTGATATCACATGCAAGTAAAATGTTGCTGAAGGTCACCCAACAATGGTTGCAGCAGTATATTGACAGGGAACTGCCAGAGGTTCAGTCTGAATTCAGAGGAGGACTTGGAAAAGGGGATATCATTGCTGATGTCAGATGAATCTTGGCTCAAAGCAGAAAATCCCAGAAAGATGTTTACTTGTGTTTTATTGACTATCCCAAGGCATTTGACTGTGTGGGACATTAATATATATATATAGATAGATAGATAGATAGATAGATAGATAGATAGATAGATAGATAATCTTGAGGAGAACGTGAATTCCAAAACAATTCATTGTGCTCCTGTGGAACTTGTACATGGAACAAGAGACCATTGTGATAACAAAACAAGGTCATACTCCATGGTTTGAAGTCAGGAAAACTGTGTGTCAGGGTTGTGATTTCTCACCATACTTACTCAATCTGTATGTTGAGCAAATAATCAGAGAAGTTGGGTTATATGAAGAAGAATGCAGCATCAGTATTGAAGGAAGGCTTATTTATCACCTGCAATGTGCAGATAACACAACCTTGCTGGCCGAAAGTGAGGAGGATTTGAGGCATTTGCCAATAAAGACAAAGAATTGCAAGCTTCAGTATGGACTGAAACTCAACATAAGGAAGACCAGCATCCTCACAGCTGAACCAGAAGGTAACATCATGATAAACGGAGAAAAAAT
>NW_022109491.1:51978776-51998940 GCF_000313985.2 Echinops telfairi
TAACGATACTGTTCCTTCACACCTAATTCATGATGTAGTAATGTCTGTCTCTCTTGTGCTCTTTCAAGGCTTTATGTCTCTTATCCCCTACTTGCGCAGGGAGTTTCTCTCTTTTTGACCCATGTTAGACATCTTACTTTTTTATCTAATACATTTTACCTGGTTAAATTCCGCTAATAATTTCAGCCAATTAGTCACCCATTCTATCATCCAGTGTTTTCCCTGTGTGACTCAGCTATAGATCACTTATAAACTCATCAACCACATTTTTGCACGATGGATTAAAAATTATGGAGTACAGGAAGAGACAGGCCTAAGTCCTGACGTTAGCCATGAAATTCAATCTCCATTGGTCTCCTTTGGACTCAAGTCCCTAAAATAATCCTTTCAAAATTGTAGAAAAGTATTTAGGAACATCAGAGTCCTGGTGGCACTGTTGGGCAAGCATTCAACTGCTATCCACAAAGTTGGTGGTTCATACCCACTGGCTACTCCAAGGGAGAATGATGTGTCTGCTCTTGTAACCATTTGCAGTCTGAGGTTCTGTATAGGATCATATGAGTCAGAATCGATTTGATGGCAGTGGATCCTGGGAACATTGGGGACAAATGTGCTATCTTTGGGGGTAATGTTGCGATCTCATAAGGACTTTTCCTATCTTTCTTTGCAAGAATTGAAAACTACCCTTTCCTTTAATGGAGAAAAATTTTGGGGATAAGATCTCTTCAGTTAGTTTATAAGACATGAATCACAGAGAGAACTGAGTTAAAGGGACCCATCTTCCTTGGTAACGTGATGGACAAGCGTAGACAAAGAATGTGCCTCCTTGGTGACAGCTGGGAGGGAGAGGTCAAGATCACAGTAAAAGAAAGGTCTCACTTCACAGCACAAGGAAACCATTCAATGAGTTGCCAACAGTCTTTTTATAGTTGAAATTACATTAAGGGAAATCGAGATTCAAGAGAGAGCTTTTGACTCCCTAATAAATGAAAATACTAGAATGAATGCTGACTGTCCATTGTCTTGGAAAATCTGTTCCCAGCAAGAAAAACATAGCAACATAGCCAATGAGGACATATTAAGGGCCTTGTAGAACTAGCAACTAACCAAGCAAGGTGCTGCCTGGGGAGGTGAGACAGGAGAATCTGAATCCCGGAGAAGCAGGTTTGTTTCTCTTCTTTTCCTCAAGCCCCTCTTTGCCTTACCCTTCCGGTTGCTGTGCCACCCAGCTAGGAACGGAATTTAGAAGCGATGAAGTACAGTTATATCTGACTTCCAGGGCTGCCTTGTGGGAGGCTGGGGAGAAGGCAGTTACCTGAGAAGGAACCTCTCGTGGGCTAGGGAAAGGTGGGCATGTCCGCATGTGGAATCTTCATCCAGAGGAGGAGAAGAGAGGCAGAGTGGACATCCATGCATTGTCTTTTGCCCTTTCTTATGGTAATGGAACTCACCACCCCTCCTCTGAGGAAAGGTATTTACTTAATTCCCCATACTATGGGTGGGATAAATTCAAAATCCAAGCCAGGTCTCTTGAGACAGATCATCTGTCTTCAACTGAGCAGACAAAAATGGTTAGCGTTAAGGTCTCAGAAGAGCACCCACAGGAGATGGGCTAGGAATCATTAAGATGTTGCTTCCTAGCCTTGGGCCTCGGCTCAGATGTTGAGCATGTCTACCGGGAGAGCGAAGGATGTTTGCTCCTTCCTAAAAAAAAATACCTCTTCTCTCTTAAACTTAACTAATGGCCATTTCTTTTGTTTTCAACAAAGAAACTTATCTGATATTAGTGAAGAGGTTTAACACTATGATCTAAAGAGAAAACTTTAGCCAGAAATATAGCCACGTGATTTCGAATCATTTCTTTTTTTCTCCCCAAACCTCTATATTCAGAGGTAATACAGATATCACATCATTCAATAGTTCCATTACATCAAGCAGTATGGCACAATTGCTACCACAATCAGTTTCAAAGCGTTCTCTTTTCTTAACTCCTCGATGACACGTGTGCCGTAGAGAGTGTTGCTCCACAGTACTTTCAACACGGTGACTTTTCATAGAAGAAGATGGCTAAGACTTGCTTCTGAGGTGCCCATAGATAGATTTGAACCCCCAGTCTTTCTGCTAACAGTCAAGTCATGCAACCCGGGGAGAAACAGAGCATTTTACTTTTATTGTGCCTTCTTTGCCCAGAGTGCAAGGCAGTTATCCTGCTCCTGGGCCCCTGCTTTAGAATTTGGTTCATTGTGCAAGAGGAGCATTCACAGGACCAGTGCTTTCTGTCTTCAAGGATACTATTTGAGTAAATAAAACATTATGAAATGCTTTTTAAAACTTTGAAAAAATAATTAAAATTCATTCAAGGTAATAGAAAAATCTGGGCCTAGCCAATTGAGCCATCTCAGGGGCTCTCAAAATATCTGATGAGGACTCATAAGATGATGGTGCTTTTTACATTTCTTGTTCTGTCCCACATTTCCCTATTGATTTGCCAATCTGGTCTAAAAAGAAAGGAAAACACACAGACAAAAACGCTCTGAAGCTAATTAATTGTCTTCCATTTGAGAAGAAACTGAAAAAAAAAACAAACCTTTAAAACTAAATAACAAAATTTTTTAAAGGAATCCAACCAACCCCTTCTTAAAGCAGATATGTTGTTGCTGGTAGGAGGCAGCCGATTTACTAACGTGCTGAAACCTCTCCAAATTTGCATGTAAAAAATAGGGACAAACCCTCCTACACAAATAATTTTAATTTTTAATTGCTTTTCTTCAGAACTTTTAAATTATATCTGTATAAATGTTGTTAGGTTCTGGCTCCAGAGTTCCAACTCATAGTGACCGTACTTACAATAGAAGGAGACAATGTTCAGTTCTGCGCCTCCTTCCCAAATGATTGCTGGATTTGAACCCATTGTTGCAGCCACTCAGTCAGTCCTTTACTAAACATTGTGTGCTTCTCTGTGGATGGGTCCTCCCTGAAAACATATCCAAAGTATGTGAGACAAAATCACCATCCTTGCTTCTAAGGAATATTCACATACATATATGTATATGCTGCTACAAAATTATAGAAACCTTTCTTTTTAAAAATCTCAAAATGTGGAACTCCGTCTAGGTCTATATGAAGGCAGTGGTTGCCTCTGTAAGCCTTCCTTGAAGAATTCTGACCACATCAGAAGAGCAGTTTGGGCATGCATGGAGTACTTGAAGTATGTTCTTGTCACATACTTTTCGAGTTTCAGGGAACAAAAGACATCTGAAGGGGCAAGATGAGGGGTGTGAAATGAGTGAGGTCAGGTTTTCCAATGATATCCTTGTAGGACAGTCTTTGCTGCTCTTGAAAAATAAGCAGGTGCATTGTTGTGATGGTTAAGAAAGGAAAGTAATTCTCACTGTAGCTCTCTTGGCTTTTTTGCCATCAATGCACATTATGATTTTCTTAAAATGTCTTCATAATAAGCTCCCATAATTTTCCTGTGTTGTTCAAGCGAATCTATTGACATTATCTCTTTGGAATACCATAACCTTCCGAGCTCACCCCTTTGCCTTGAATTGAAGTGGCCCAACAGAGCCCATACAGCCATGATATTTTAAAAATGAAAAACAATCCCTTGTATCTTGTAGCTTCTGTGGATCTAATGTGGGGACCACTCCGTGGGGTGGTTGTGTCTCTGTCCCTGATGCAGTTGCACCCAATCAGTGGCAAGAGCTAGAACTGGGTGAGGTAAGAACTGGAGCAGAGCCCTTAATCCTTCAAAAACAAAACAACAAAACCCAAGGTTTTAATTGAAAACTGGGAGCAAGTTGGCAGAGCTGATCCGTGTCTCACTTAACATTCATACCCATTCTGTTTCATCTCATTCAACGTACCGTCACGTGTCCCCTTTCCTCCCTGTGTTGCCTATTTCCGTTCAGTTTTTTTTCCTTAACACTTCTGAATTTTGTCTTTGGGTAAGTGCTGATCTTTAGATCCCACATGTTTAATTTGAAGGTGTGTGTATCTCCCTAAGCCATCTCTGGTGGCACAGTGGGTTAAGCATTGGGCTGCTTACTGCAAGGTTGCAATTCAGAACCACAAGCTGCTCAACAGGAGAAAGATGAGATTTTCTGTTCTGGTCAAGATTTACAATCTGACCTCTACTCCAACCTATAAGGTCACTATGAGTCAGAATTGACTTAATGACAGTGAGTTTAGTGCCTCCATAGTGTTATCTCTGCCCTCCCCTAGAACTGTCTGGTCTGCCCCAGGTGGAGCTCTGGGACTGAGTCCCTTTCCAGACTTACATTCAAGAGTTACTAAAGGTCAAAGTAGTGGGCATTCCCTAAGTCTCAGTCTACCAGTAAGCCTGGTATTTTTTGTGATTGTGAGTTTGTACCCTATTTTTCTCCCACACTATGCATGATATTCTATTGTGATCCCTTTCCAAGCAGTTGGTATTGGTAACTGAGCACCATCTACTACTAATCTTAGGATTGTAGACTGGTGTTTTCATGGCCCATTATTCCATTGTCCTAATTGTTTCCATTAGTCATCATTTCCTTCACTCTTCTGTTGTTTAGGCAGTGTGTTAGACAGGGTTTTCGAGAGAAACAAAACCCGGACACTTATGATTTTGTATAGATAGACAGGTATATAGATACAGTACGAAGGAATTTAACAGCTAATTAGTCCATATAGCAGTACAGAGGTCTCTGTTCAACTCACTTCCATAACAGTTAATATACTGGAAGTCCTTCAACTCACGATGGATGCTGGGCCCAAGGTCAAGGAAGCAGACAGCTGAGCCTTCCTTAAGACAAAGCAGGCAGTTCTGCCACAGACAGCCAACAGCAGGGCAGGTCACCAACAGTCCGCAGCTCAGGAACTTAGTGAAGAAGGCTGGATGGGATATCGAACTCAACCAATGCAAGATGATAGGATCTGACAGCCTCAAACTCAAGCAATGTATACACCAGCAGTATGGTGAAGCAGGTCTCAAATAAACCTCAAGCTCTAGCAACTCAATCCATGGGTTGACTGTCCCACAGGTAGGGTAGCTTACAAGTTGAGGCAGAGAACTAGCTAAAGCAGCCGCATGCTGGTCCGATCACCAGAGAGCAAGAGAGAGAAGGGTGGGGCTTGCCGAGCCATTTATCTCTTTGCCCTCCAATCAAACTATGACCTTTTTAACTATGACCTTATTAATCACACATGTTCCTATTGGCCAGGTTGGCACAGACGGGAAAAACAAAACAATTATTTCACTTTAACTGAGATTTTAACACCATGGTCACTACTAAACAAAGTTGGATGTAGAGCATTGCTTTTGTGTTTATGTATGCTAGTTAACCTTGATGTCCCCTCAGACCATGATCCTGAGTTCCCTGGCCAGTTATTCATCCTTTCAAGGTGTTTGGTTATGTCTGACAGGTTTTCACAACTTTACTTCATATGTGCGGCACCACATTCATGGATATATTTGCAGCAAAAGTAAAAACCTATGAACAAATATTCTGTCAAGCTTATAAATCCTTGTGGGTATACTCTCACTCTCTCTCCCACACTCATTTATCCATGAATCTACTTACATATCATCAGTACTTTAGGATCATGTATACAACAGTATTTACCTCCATTTATGTTGACGCTTGTAGTCTTTCCCACGTTTCTCTCTGTCTCCTCTATTTTTGCTCTAAATTTAGATCACCTTTACCTTCACCCAAGTTAGAACGTGTTTACCTTCTAGCAAGAAATCTACCCTCTTTCCCCCTCCAAATCCTGGAAACAAAGAATATTTCTTGGAGTGCAAATTTTTTTCTGATTTAAAAAAAAATATTATTCTCACACAATATTTGTCCTTTGGTGATTGATTTAAGTCAATCCAGATTTGCCCATGTTATGAGGCATTTAGCAGATTTATTGCCACTCTGTAATGTTGCATAATATTCTATTGTGTGTATATCTCATAGCTTGCTTGTCTACTCTTTTGCTGATATGTGTTTAGATTGTTTCCATATTTTCCTATTGCAAATATTGCTATGGAGGTGAGTATACATACATTTATTTATGCCATTTTCTTATTTCTGTAGAATATATTCAAAACACAACGATTACTGTATCATATGCTATTTCTATTTCCAGATTTTTAAGCCAGCACCATTTTGTCACCCACAGTGTTTGAACCAGGTATTTTTCCATCACACTAGGAGTGTGAAGATTCAGTCTCTGCACACACTCATTAGTATTTGTAGTTTTCATTGTTTAATTTTGTTACATTAACTAAAAGTATTAAATCTCATTATTGTTTTGAATCCTATCTCATTAAAAACTATTGAACACAGACATTTCTCATTAAATCTCATTATGGTTTTGAATCTCATCTCTTTAATAACTATTGAACACAGACATTTCTTCATATGTATCTGTTCATGCCCCCTCGTCATTATTTAATTGATTATTTGTCTTTTTCTTGTTGAGGTGTTGAAGTTTTCCAAAAATTTTAGAGCTTAGCCACTTGTGTGATGCCACTGCCATTCCCCCCACCCCACCCCCAGCTTGAGAGCTCTCTTTATAAATCTTTTGGGGAAAACCTTGATATAATGAAGTGTCTAATATTTAGAAATTCCTAGTCATCTAGCTTGTCTTTGACTCATCTGTTTTTCATTCTCCTTGACAGTGTATTTAAGCCACATAATGGAATCCCTAAGTTTTTTTCTATATTTTCATTGATAATCTTTATAGGTTATAGGTTTTGTATTTAGATTTTTGATCCATCTTGAGTTTTCTTTGATATATAGTAAGAGATGTGGGTCACATTGTATTTCATTTTTCTGCATATGAATATCTGGTTTTGCTGGCATCCTTTGATAAAGAGACTATCTCTTCCCTAATTAATGCCCCCCACCCATCTTTGTCAAAGATCATCTGTTCATAGATGGATGAGTTTCCTTCTAGGCTCTCAATTTTGTTCCATTGGTCTATGTGTTTTCTCTTGTACCACTACCAGGCTATTTTGATGACAATGATTGTGTCATTGGGCTTGATCTACCAGCATGTGTTTAACCTTCTAACACTTACCTGTCAGTGCCGCTGTTCAGGAGGCTTATGAGAAATATTGGTGTGTAATTTCTTTTCCTTGGTGATGGCTTTGCTTGTTTTTATGCTCACTTCCTAAAATGAATTTTAGAGTGTTCCACCCTTTTTTATACTCCAGAAAATATTGAATTAACGTCAGCTCTTTTCTAAATGTTTGATAAAAGTCTGGGCTATCGAAAGATATAGCATATGGGGTCTTAAAGGCTTGAAGGTAAACAAGCGGCCATCTAGCTCAGAAGCAACAAAGTCCACATGGAAGAAGCACACCAGCCTGTGTGATCACGAGGTGCTGAAGGGATCAGTTATCAGGCATCAAAGAACAAAATATCATATCATTGTGTGCTCACCTTCCTGATACGATCGCTGAAGACAAATGGGTGCATAAGCAAATGTGGTGAAGAAAGCTGATGGTGCCCGGATATCAAAAGATATAGCGTCTGGGGTCTTAAAGGCTTGAAGGTAAACAAGTGGCCATCTAGCTCAGAAGCAACCAAACCCACATGGCCATCTAGCTCAGAAGCAACAAAACCCATAGCTTGCATGATCACGAGGTGTCGAAGGGATCAGGTATCAGGCATCATCAGAACAAAAAATCATATCATTGTGAATGAGGAGGAGTGCGGAATGGAGACCCAAAGCCCATTTGTAGGCAACTGGACAACCTCTTACAGAAGGGTCTCAGGGAGGAGACGGGCCAGTCAGGGTGCAGTGTAGCAACAGTGAAACATACAACTTTCCTCTAGTTCCTAAATGCTTCCTCCCCCACCCCCACCCCACTATCATGATCCCATTTCTACGTTATAAATGTGGCTAGACTAGAGGATGTACACTGGTACAGATAGGAACTGGAAACACAGCGAATCCATGGCGGATGATCCCCTCAGGACCAGTGGTGTGAGTGGTGATACTGGTAGGGTGGAGGGAGGGTGGACTGGAAAGGGGGAACCAATGACAAGGATTTACATGTGACCTCCTCCCTGGGGGATAGACAACAGAAAAGTGAGTGAAGGGAGATGTCGGACAGGGCAAGATATGACAAAATAATAATTTATAAATTATCAAGGGTCCATGAGGGAGGGGGGAGCAGGAAAGGAGGGGGAAAAATGAGGACCCGATGCCAGGGGCATAGGTGGAGAGCAAATGTTTTGAGAATGATGAGGGCAATGAATGTACAAATGTACTTTACACATTGATGTATGTATGGATTGTGATAAGAGTTGTATGATCCCCTAATAAAGCGATTTAAAAAAAAGTAACTTGTGAAGTTATCTGGGCCTGGACTTTTGTTGATGTTATTGGGAGTTTGAAAATGACCTGGTCAAATTTTTTGTTTGTTATGCCTCTGGTTTGATAATTGCATTCATCTTCTCACGAATCAGTTTCTAGTCTTGTTGATTCTGTCTATTGTCTTTGTGTTTCATGGATTCCTGCTCTCCTATTTATTTATTTATTTAGTTATTTACTGGTGTCAGTAGGCTTATTTTGTTTCTCTTTTCTAATTGTTGGAGAAGTTGGGTTAAGATGTTTATTTTGATTCTTTCTTCTTCTCCTTCTTCTTTTTTTTTTGGTGTGGGTGCATTTATTGGTATAAATTACCCCCTGAGCATTTCAATTGCTATCCCAAAGATTCTGGCATGTTGTGTTTTAATTTCCACTTGATTTGAAGAATTTTTAAAATTTTACTTTTTCTTCTATTATTTGGTAGTTTTTTTTTAAAGCAGGGTGTTAGTCCTTGTATGTTACTTTTCATCCATAACTTCCTATTATTGTTTTCTGATTTTATTGCATTATAAGCTGCTTTCTATTATTTCTATGTTTTAAAATTTATTGAGGATTGCTTGTGGCTTAACATAGTCTATTCTAGAAAATGTTCCATGTGTGGTGGAGAAGAATGCATATTGTGTTGTTGTTGAGTGGACTGTTACATGTATGCCTGCTAGGTCAAGTTAACAGATTATGTTGTTTAGTTCTGTGTCATTGTTGAATTTCTTTCTAGTTATTCTGTCATTCATCAAAAATGCTATTTATTAAGTTTCCTATTTTTATTGTAGTTGTCTATTTCTCTCCTTAATTATTTTAGATGTTGACTTACCCATTTGAGTCTTTTATGACTTTGCCCTCTTGTTCATTTGACCGTTTAATCATTAAATAATATCTTAATTTTTAGTATGCTAGTTTTTCCTTTAAAGTCTATTTTATCAAAAATTAATATTACCATGGCTGCCCTGTTTGGATTGCCATTAGCTTGGTGTATTATTTCTATCCTTTGGTTTTTAGTCTATTTATGTCTTGGTGTCTAGTGTAGGTTTTTTTTCCTAAAGAGCACATTGGTAGGTCTTATTTTCTTAACCATTCTGCTACTCTTTATTCAGACTGTTGCATTTTAACCCAATTACATTCAGCATTTATTATCCATAGTGTGAATTTATTACTATCATTTTACTATGTATGTTTGCATGTGTGCTTGTGTGTGGTGCTGTTGATTTCTTCCACATAATTTTCCGGTGAATTAATTTTTTGAGGATTCTCCTGTCATTTTATTTATTGCTATTTAATTATTTATAAATCTTACTAAGTGATTTTCCTCTGTTTTATTTTGATACAAGATTTTCTTTCATTTCTTTGCTGTTATCTTGCAATTTACTAATCTCCTCCCATGTTTAAAAGTCTTCTCTAGCTTGTAATTGACTTGACTTCTTCTGTGGAAGTTCTATAGCTACACTGTTTATACATTCTTTTTCTTTTATAATTTTCTTCATTTATAAATATTTGGTACCTTTTATTTCCTATTTTCAGTCTTGTAGTTTAGTTTTATTTTGGGCACTTCTATATTTTAGTAGATTCTGGGTGGTTTGGGGATGCATATTCATCTTACATCTTACATTGTCTGCTATTGGTTTTCTTCCATTTGGAGAACTTTAGTATTGCTTTTAAGGTTGGTCTAGATTTTTAAAGTTCCTTTATTTTTTGTTTATGTGGGAAAGTCCTAATTTTGCCTAATCATGGGACAATTTTGCTGGGTATATAGTCCTTGACTGTCATTTTTTTATTTCAAAATTTTATATGCATCATCTTATTGCTTTCTTGCTTCCAAGTATAATGACAATTGATCAGACCTTGGTCATATTTATTCTCTGTTGTGAGTAACTTTTTGTTTTTTTAATGACCTGTTTCCAGGATTCTTTCATTGTCTTTGGTTTAATGTAATTGAAAAGGATGTTTCCTTGGGGGCATGGCTTAATTCTTATATAAATGGATGCTTTGGAGAAACTGGTGGTGTAGTGGGTTATGCATTACACTGCTAACCTCAAGGTCAGCAGTTTGAAACACCCAGTTGTTTTGCCAGAGAAAGATGAAGCTTTCTGCTTCCATGAAGAGTTATCTCATAAACCTACAGGGGCAGTTCTATCCTGTCCTATAAGGTCTCTATGGGGTTTTTGTTGTTGTTTTGGTTTTATGGAGAAATGGCTTGCTTCTTGCTGTGTCTAGATCTTGATCTAGCTCATCAACCTCTGGCTCCTTGGACATGAGCCATATTGCCTGCTGAGTCTGGGAGCCATCAATAACTTGACATCTGACTTGCTATGTAACCTGCCCACTTTGGACCTTTGGACTCTGCAGCCATAAGCCTGATCTGCTGAATTTGATTTCATCTGCCTTTGCATCCACCAGTCTATACTTTCTCTACTTCATCATCCTACTTCCTGGTTGATCTTTTTGCTTCCTTTCAGAGTCAGGAGAAGCCTCCAATTTAACATCTGTTCCAGGAGCTTGCATTAGATTGAAACTTACCCTCTTCTCCAATTCTATGAACCATTTTCTTGATATAAATTTCTCTCTATATATACATTAATGTCACTGGTTTTAATTTTCTAGATAACCCAGCCTAGCACATTGCTGTTTTCCTGGGATATTTCTCTGTAACTGCCTTGCTTGAACCTGACCCCTCATTGCCATTTCCCTCAGACAACTTTTTACATGCCTGCTCCTTCATACGCTTAGCTCTGAGTGCGCTGGTTGCTTGACAAGGCTCTCCAGGGAAGATGCTGGAAGAATTCACACACCTGAATTCACTTTAAGAATAATCTTTACTATTTGAATGCATTCTTTCCTCTTTCTATCCCTCTTTCCTCAATCATCTTTAGTCTTCTTAAACAAGAGGCACAGCTGCCAGCAACCCTAAACTTGGAGTTGGCCCCAGCTATAAATAATTCTATGAAGATTGGGTGTGGTAGGAAAGACAGTTGTAAAACTCAACAAAGGTCATTGTGGTCTGTTGTTTGATTTCCTGATGGTGTGGGCATGAACATTTATGAGGCAGAAGCAAGAGAGGGTAGGAAATAGGTGTGAGGTAAGATCAGAAGGAAGAGTAGGGTGAGGAAGAGATAGGGGAAAGAGGGGGAGTAGGACCAGGAGGAAAAACTGAGAAAAAAGAAACATTGTTCAAACTTTCATCAATTTATTCTTAAATGCATGAAGTTATTGAGCATCACTTCCCTCCGTTTATTAATGCCACTCTAGTATTTATGCATAGAGTTTACACTACAGTGTTTTCCATTTGTTAATCTGTTCCATATGTAGTGGTGTTCTGGTTGTTGTCATATGTAAATATTTTATCTTCTCAACTGCATGCGAGCACAGTCCTTTGTGTCGAGTGAAGTATTCAACAAATGCTTGACAAATAAATGTGTGCATTCACAGCCCTCCTCCTTTTCCACAGCTTAGTTCACTCTGATTCCCCAACTCTAGTAACAATGCACCTGATTTGTCTTGCTGTCCAGATTCACATTTTATCTCCTCTGCTCCTCTTGCTCCTTCATCCCTTAAGGTCCTCAGGTTTTATTGTTTACTTGTTTTTAATCCATCACATCTCTCTCTCTCTTTTTCCATCACTTTAGTTGAGTTTTGCATCACTTCATACTCAGACAATTGACATTTTCTCTTCACAGTTATTTCTTCTGCCACCCATTTAATTTCCCTAAGAAGTTGATGTCCTTAGAGCACTGTGGAGAAACAGCCTAGATAGGTTCCATCTCTGCAGCTAGTCTGACATTCAAACCCCCCCAAACTTAGTTTTCACCGCTGCTTATGACATAATCCCTCTTTTATTTTTCCCAATTAGTAACCCCCTTCCTCTCACAAAAATGTTAACACACTCTCTTCATACAAAGAACAGTATTAATTTAATGATAGCTTTAGCTGTGATACATGGTGGGGGCATCACTCCACTCCCTTCCATCCATCCATCCATCCATCCATCCATCCATCCATCCATCTATCCATCCACCCATATTCTCTAAAGTCTTTTCTCATCTGTGAAACCTAAGTTATCTGTATGCCACAGAATCCTCTCTGTTCTGATCTCTGACACATATTTACTCTAGGATTAAAGTGAATCTGTTCACAGAAGTATTCAAATGTTTCATGTATATCCTTCTATAATAACAAAAATGCACACGTGTTGTGAACAGACACCATGTCATGGTGTACAACAGCCTTTTAACACCATTTATTAAGTTTTATCCAAGAGTTAGAGAGTAACTTAGGTACGCAGAATAGAGATGAGTGACCATATAATGGTATATACTCTTTATTCTTTAATCTGTATTTGACTTTAGCAAGACCTAAGGGCAAGTTCTGCTCTGTCATTTACCAGGAAATTATGTAGCACACCTCAGATTCAAATTTATTTATTAGCTAAATATTATTTTAAAAATATATAAAAGTAATTAGATAATGTGTGTTAGGTTCCTATTATGATGCTTGATGTGTAAAAATTTATCAATAAATTCCTTTCTTCTGACATTGACAAAGTTACTGTCAGTGGTGGCTGCAGCTTCACAGAGCGTCTAGTCAATTCCTTACTCATAATCTATATAGTATCATTTGAAGAAGGAAAAGAAGATAAAAATCCCAAAGTCTAGTTTTCCAGTTGAAAGTAGAATGAAAATCGCCCACCAGTGTGGGCTGATCTCCTGGGTGAACCATACGGGACAGTACTCTGCTAGTGCCCAGGTTATGGGCTCATAGATTTCCCACTTAGTTGTGCTTCAGTCCTTTGCATCAGCTTCTGGTCCTTTCATTCCTTTTCTTGTCCCTTTCTCCTCTAGGCAGCACTAACAATCCAGTAAGCCCATCATGAATACTTCCCAGAAGGAGCTTGGGCTTGTCAACGTGGCCGAGGAGAGGAATGTGATGGAGCTGGTGGCTAGGAAGGATGCCTCTAAAGTAGGGGAGCCTCCACCTCTATTGAGCCATCTGCTTTTGTATCTCTCTAATGTGTCTCCCTCCTTCCTCTTTCCATTTTGCATGTCCTATCCCACCTAGAGGTTCAAATCGATCATGACTCCATGAAAGCACCCTATGTGCACCTGATGGGAAGCAAAGTGGCAGGTAGCAATATGTGGGTGTGGAGGGAGTAGGAGAGTGGGGTGGTTGGTGGAGGATATACAAATAAAAGTAAGTGGTAAACTCTGAGGGTGGAATGAATTGAAACAGAGGAATGACCAAAGCAAGAAGAAGATAGGTGTAAGAGATGGAATCCAAAGGTTGGATGAGGATTAAATGAATGGGGTTTGGAGAAAATTTCTTTGTGGATGGGTGGGAGAGAGTCCAGAGACAGGAAGGGAAGGAGAAAGAAAGAAAGAGAGACAGAGAGAGAGAGAGAGAGAGAGAGAGACTGAGAGACAGGGAGAAAGAAAGAAAAGGAGAGTAAGAAATGGACATTCCATTGGGCAGGTAGGGTCTGCATTTAGCAATTGGAATTGCAGGGCAAAGGGCAAAGACTAAAAGCAGGGCACAGCAGGAGTACACACTAGACAGAAATAACTCTTCAGTTGCCAGGAGCTTGGAAGCGGAATCTTGGACACAGTTTTCTCTGGAATTGGAGGTCACTGTCCTCCCAGTCAGTGCCTCATGGCACCAGGTTTGATCTTGGGCACTTTGCCCTTTCTCTGGTATGGGGCTGAGAGAGACCAGCATGAGTGTACTCCATTTTTGGAATAGGTGTTGTCGAGTACATCAGTGGTATCTCCTCAGGAGGATATCACATTTTTGACAAAAGATTGGTCTCTACATAACCAACCCCCCAAAATTATCCTTCAGCTTGGGATCCCCAGTTGCTTTCTGTAGGCATCTGGCCCATTGAGTGGTCCTAAGAAATCTAATACATCATAACCACTGCTCCTCTCCTCTAAACCAACTTAATCCTAGCAGCAGGAAATTATCACCTGCCGGAGCGTCTGCACTTAGCATCTGTAGACTTCGGTGAGCCTGAAGACCTCAGATATCACCGTCCAAAGCCGGTTTGGAGCTGGTACCTGGAGAGCCAAGAAGCCCTGGTGACATAATGGTTATGTGTTTGCTTACCAATCGACAAGTTTGTAGTTTGAACACTTTCAGTGCCTCCTTGGGAGAAATGAGCTAGTGATCTTCTCTAGTAAGACTATAGATAAGGAAACTCTAGGAGGCAGTTCCACCCCGTCATATAGGGTTGCTTTGAGGCAGAATATACTAAAGGGCACACAACAGCCACAGAATTGACCCCCTACAATTTGTTTATCTCCCTCAGAGATCTGAACTTGTCTTTTTCTCAAAAAAGCTCCATTCACTGAACCAAGAATGATTCAGAGAGAGTCTGTGGTTACACGCTGAAGAGAAATATGTGCCTAGTGTGACCTGCTACTGGCCTGGAGGCACTGGTTCCTAGAAGGCTGGAGAACCTTGGCCCTTGCTTCCAGATTTGAGGCTAAGCAATTCGCTTTGGTCACCACCAGCCATCCAGTTCTCTTTTCTTGAACTTTCTGCAGTATCCTAGGCTCACTAGGAGGCTCACCTCATGCCCCTCACTGTCGGTGGTGGAGACATTTGAATAATGAATTCTGTTTAAGACTGAAAACCTTGAAGTTCCATCTGTAACAAGACTCGAAATAATTACAGATGATGATTGCCTGGTACACTCAGCCAGAAAAAACAGAACAGCTTTTGGCCGCCAGCAATTGCAAGCAGCACCAGCTTCAGCGCAGACAGAACTTTTAAATGAATACATGAATATATTGCTGAAGATCAGACAGCAGGAGAGACTTCGAGAGCTGGATGGAGTGGGGGAGGGCTGAATGTGGGAGCAGAAGGTGGGGTGAGGTGAGTTGGTAAAAAGTGAATGACGTTGCCCCACCCCCACCCTATGAGAGAGAGAGAGAGAAGATGGCTGAGGCGGGATAGAACCCCTTTCCCTTTTTCCCCACCCTTTGTCCATTCCACTATGCAACTAGGAAATAGCCAAAAGTTGACCTGGAATGGAATGTTGCCCAAACCCAAACCAAACTAGTTGCCAGGCAGTCGACTCCAATGCTTGGAGATTCCATGTGTTCGGCTTCCTCCCAGCGGCACTGTCCCACGGGCGAGTGAAATAATAGACTGTCAGGAACGCGGTTTGGAGCACAGAGTGGAGGGATTGTCTTTTTTGCACAGTGAAGGGGCTATGATGCCTGCTTTAGAATGAGACCTGGGCTCAAAAGCCAGTGTCGCTACAGCTGCTCTCTTGCATAGCCTCTTGTCTCCACTGAGCCTCAGTTTCTCATCTGGAAGATGGGTAGTAAGTGCCTTCTTCAGTGGGCTCTCATATGATGAAATGGGATAATGTTTAAAAAATATCTAAGTTGCACTATGATCTGAAAAAACAAATCTTCAGTAGATGTGGGTCTCTGCCTGTCCCTCTCGTGATCTAGTTCTGAAGGGCTCACCGTGCCTTTCCTGTTAGTCTGAACCGATATCCTCAATCCCTGCTCCTATTGAATGGATCTATCTAATCTCATACATCCATATTTTAGAACAGTGATTCTCAACCTTCCTAATGCGGCGACCCTTTAATACAGTTCCTCATGTTGTGGTGACCACCCAACCATAACATTATTTTCGTTGCTACTTCATCACTGTCATTTTGCTAGTTATGAATCAGGCGACACCTGTGAAAGGGCCATTCCACCCACAGGTTGAGAACCGCTGATTTAGAAGACCCAGGCTACTAAATACTTAAAAAACGTTGGCTCACCATTAGCTTGGAGACATTGAAGCATGAAACTGTTAGGTTTCTAGGATGGTTACCTACATTCTTGCTTCTCAACCCTGAACGAATTCATGTGACATAAGCACTTTTGTAAATCCAAGTAACTTTTATGAGGGAACGGGAAGTGTTAGGTATTACAGTCTCAGAAAGTATACAATGTCCCTGGAAAGTGTGTGAAGTCGCATGGTTGGGACGTGGGAAAGTTCGTGACTGAAAATGGCTGCTTCAGGGAGCGCTCAAACCCACATGGAAACATGGCCTTTAAGAAGAGTCCACACAGCCCAAAGAGTGTGTGAATGGAAGCAGGAAGAAAAGCTCGGGAGAGAGAGAGTACGGGCCCTGAGAGGGCCCATGTGCACTCTGATCTGCAAGAGAGCACCTGATCTAGGGGGCCCTGCCCTCAGCCTGTGCTATTTATCCCCTCCTATCCCCACTGGCTGGGGGTGTGGGGGGGGCGCTTGAGGGTATTGGGCGATCTCTGTGGCTGAGTTCAGACGCACATGTGTGATGTAATGCTGCTGGTACCTAGTATGGGTATGCCCAGGTGACCTGGGTCTGCGCATGCTCAGATTTGGATTGTCCCATAGGTGTCTAATATGTGCCTGATTTCTTTCTCACCCCTTTATTGTGGCATGGACAGCTAATTTTGTTTAGTGTAAGTAGGTATTTGGTGGACAGCCCCTCCACCCCTAATCTTTCTACCTTTCAAAACCTTGCAAGAACTTTTGAATGAAAGTAGAGAAAGCCAGGCATTGCCTTTCTACCTGCTCCTTCATTCTGTGTGCAGTTACTTTGATTCACCTGTCTGAATCACACATCTGGTCTGGATGTGTAGCTTCAGCCAAAGTGAGGAAGAGAAACTGGAACTCTCAAGACGTTACAGATTCAGAGATGAACTATAGATGTCCTGGTAATCAGACCACTGGCGTGGACATTTTCAACCCAATCTGAAGACTGTGTAATTTAGGGGGCACTTCTACTCCTCAGCAGCTTGCCTGACTCATAGCTCCCACTTCCATCTGTGAGTTCAGGCAAGGTTGAGAGGCTGCTTCCTGTTTTCTCAAAGATGAGAGCCATCTGGCAGGAGTTCAAAGACCAGCCTCTGTGTAAACCCTCAGATGCTTTCTCGGGAATGACCTAAGCACAGCCATTTCTCTTTCCACTTCCCTTTCATTTGTTCATGATCCCTCCCACACTCTCATCAACAAGCACATATGCATGGGCTCTGCTTGCCCTGTGGCCTCTCCTCTCTCTTCTTAAACAAAGAGCATGTTCAAGGAGCCCAGGTTCTCTACCACCTTACTGATGTGATCTGCATGGCCAGGCCTGGAGAGGCCAAAGCATCTCTGATCTGATGGCTATTTTGACTTTTCTCATAGAACCACTAGGAGCCTTATGGGTAGGACAGCTCAGTGATTCATGAGCTCCATTGTGATGCCTTTGGATCATTTCATTTTGGGGGCAAAAAGGGCAGGTAACAATGGAAGAGAAAGAAACAGCATTACCTAAAATGCACACTATGAAGGCAGTGCACAATAGTGAGAGGAGCATTAGACTTGGAATAACACTCTTTCTGTTAGTATTTGGAGTAGGTCAATTGCCCACAATTTGAGCAATCTCAGGTCCTTCGCTTTTTAAAGAGGAGACATGGTGTTGTAGTGTGTTATTCATTAGGCTGAGCTAACTGTAAAGCCAGTGGTTTGAAACCATCAGACACTGCAGAAGAATGTTGAGCTTGCTACTCCCATCAGAGTTATGGACAGGGAAGGTTCTATTGCAGCCTATATAACTCTGTGGTAGTGAATGAATGAACTATTTCAATGGGTGTGTTAAGTAAGGCTTATGTTTCATGATTAAAGCATGTGGGAATGACAATCCTAGTGGGTGCCCAATACGGTGCACCAAAGTCTTTATTTTAATTACCCAAGTTTTTTTTTTTGCTCCACGAGGAACTTCACTTTTATGTGTATTTGAGGGGGGCGGGGATTTGAAAAAAAGGACTAAGGAGGGTTGGCCGTGAGCCTCAACGTCCCCAGTCCTATGAGTGCTCATTGTTTTCCTACCACAGTGATGCTCTCTTGAGGGTGACCCCTCCGAGTGGTGTAAACTTATTATTCGGAGTCCTGTTGAAAGCCCCACACTGCTGGGCACTTTCATAGGCTTCCTAACTGCACAACAGTCTTGGGTTCTGTGAGTGCTGTGGAAGAATGAAGGTATTGGCATGAATGCCAGAAATCATTTCTGTCACTAACTGGTGTATAGCTAATTCCATGTATTTTTAGCCCAAGATTGGACTTACATAAATAAAATAGTAATTTTGGTGATGCTTAATCCTTTTAGGTCTCGCTCTATTTTTTAATTTTAAAGAAAATTTACCTCAAAAGGTAAAATTTAATGCCTTACTCCTTCAACAAAGCAAAAATGTTGCCTTTAAAATAAATCAGAAACACACATAAGTCATAGATATATGAATGGATTTTGAGCTAGCACTTAACTGTAGGCTGAATCTAAGAATAATTCTTTCTTATGACATAGATATGCACAATGCCAGCTCCCATGAAATGAATACTGAAGATATGGGTGCTATGCAAAGTGTGGTGAAGAAAGTAGATGATGCCTGGCAATCAGAAAGAATCGTGTCTAGGTTCTTAAAGGATTGTCTTACAATAAGCAGCCACTTAAGTGAGATGCCAGTTAACACACTAGCCTATGTGACCAAGAGTTGTAAGTAATAAAAACAAAATCTGGAGTGGAGAATGATAGTAGAGCTTAAAATCTGAACATACCATTTGCACAAGGCTATGGATGATAGTGAAAGCCATTTATGGACCTCTCAATGCGGACCAGGCCTCAGCTGAATCCCCTTTGACTATTGACCAGGGATGGGAAGACCTTCCTGTCAGACAGGCTGCATTGTCTGACATATTCCTGAAGTTGAAGCTAGGTCAGATGAAGTGAAGGCCCTTCAAGGACTGCAGCTGTGTTATAGATAGTCCACAAACATTTATTGATCATTAAATAATCATTATTAAGCTAGGTTGGAGACTGCAATGATGAATGATACATAATGCTTACATGAGAGAGGTCTCCAGTTTTAAAACACCAGCTTCTACTTTTTAAATGCCCAAGAAGCTAGGATTGTCCATGTAATATATGAATTTCTCAGTTAATTTTTAGAAATTGACTGATACATGCATCTGTTTTTCTTATAGCAGCTCAGAATGTTGTATAATGTAAGTGGAAATATTACAGGTCAAAGAAATTTCAGTTAAATTTGGTGGAGTGAACCCGAGTTTTCTCTGGCTTCTCCTTTAAACTCCACTAAAATCACAGGAAAGGGTTTAAAAAAAGTACTATTCACCACCTTTGCTTATGCACACATTGGTCTTCAGTGATCATATCAGGAAGGTGGGCACCCACTGGTTTTCAGTTCTTTGATGTCTGGTAACTGGTCCCTTCTGCACCTCGTGATCAGTCAGGCTGGTGTGCTTCTTCCACGTGGGCTTTGATGCTTCTCAGCTGGATGGCCGCTTGCTTATCTTCAAGCCTTTAAGATCCCAGACACTATATCTTTTGATAGCTGGGCACCATTACCTCTCTTCACCACATTTGCTTATGCACACGTTTGTCTTCAGTGGTTGTGTCAGTAAAGCGGGCACATACTGAAATGATTTTCTGTTCTTTGATGTCTGATAACTGATCCCTTCTACACCTCGAGGTCAGACAGGCTGGTGTGCTTCTTCCATGTGGGCTTTGATGCTTCTCAGCTAGATGGCCGCTTGTTTGTCTGTAAGCCTTTAAGACCCCAGACGCTATATCTTTTGGTAGCCAGGCACCATCAGCTTTCTTCACCGCCTTTGCTTATGTTCACATTTTTCTTTAGCAATCATGTTGACGAGGTATATGGTGTTTGGCTATCAAAAGATATAGCATCTGAGGTCTTAAAGACTTGAAGATAAACAAGTGGTCAACTGGCTCAGAAGCAGAAAAGCCCACATGGTAGAAGCACAACAGCGTGTGTGACCA
>NW_022109491.1:51999987-52016674 GCF_000313985.2 Echinops telfairi
GACTACACTGCCCATCCCCTTGCAAAAATGGTGTTTTTCAAAGAGAACGGATAGGGGAGACATTGTTCTGATGATCTAGAAGGACAAAGTGAACATTTATCTACTCAGCAATGGGATTTCCAGAACTATCTCTTATTAAATTCCCAAACCAGGCAACCAATTCTCCTAGGCAGAAGATTGAATGGGTCTTCTATGGGAAAACTGACTGGTGTTCAATAAAAGAGTCCCAGATACTGCATATAGCCCCAACCAAACAAGATCATTGATTCATTAATCTGCAGTGAAGCCTGCCTCCAACAAGCTTAGCACACAGCTTAGGGTAGGCTAGGGTAGAGTATCAATAAGCCATTAATCTTACACCAACAAAATGTACATTTCTTCCCTGGAGTTCCGTATTCATCACAGGTTGACGGGAGGCTACTTCAGTTTTCCCCCATACTGATACTCAGGTTGAAGGAGCAGTCATTACAAAGAGCATTTGCATCATCATGGCATAGGAAAGAGTATGTAGTGGATTTGTGCTTTTCTACTTTTAATTAATTAATTTAACAGTTTTATTGACATATAATTCACAAATACAATTCAATGGTTTGAGTGTATTCAAAAGACTTGTGCAATCACTACGATCAATTTTAGAACATTTCCTTCATTTTGTACTCATTGTTGTTAGCACCCTAATCACCTCCAACCTCCCCTGTCACAACCCTAAGAAACTCTTAAGTCTACACACTTTCCATTGATAAAAGGCAAGTCATGTGGCCACATTTCACTTTATAGGTAGTGGTGGTTGTTAAATGAGCTTGATTTGGAGCACCCCCAAGTGACAGAGCAAAGCTGCCCTATAGGCTTTTCTAGGTTGGAATCTTTATGGGTGAGCTAGCCATAGCTTTCTCTCGTTAAGTCACTGGGTGAGTGGGAACCACCAACCTTTGGGTTTGCAGTCCAAAGCCTCATTGATGCCCTACCAGAGTACTTTGTGGCTCCTGAGGGAATGTAAAAGAGCTTGTGCATAGAAGGAGATGAACCAGAATACTTGTGAACAATTTAGACAATAATCTTCCTATCTGGTCATCAAATGTTATGTTCCCTCACTTCTCACATGCAGAATACAAGGATGTACCCCGCCAAAGCAGAATTCCCCCCCACCCCAAAGCTATAAATGTTTTTTTTTTAAATGAAACAATCTTATCATCTTCAAAGTACTTTACATTATATTTAATATATTGTCAAATCTGCAATTCCATTCTTGGAACATTTTTCAAACTCATCTGTTTGGATGACTGACAGCCTCCTCGTTTTTTTCTTCTCCTTTTCTATGTCATCAGATCACTGTCCTTTCATGACTCTGCATTTGTGGAAACAAAAAGAAGTTGCATGGATGGGGTTAGGTGAGTAAGGTGTGTGGGGCAAGAGAGGGTACACAAGCAGGTGCATTGTCATGATGACAAAACCGTTCCCCATCTGCCAAAAAATCAGGCCTTTTTTTGGTTACACACTGCTACACAATCTTTTCAGAATCTCTAAATGGGAAGCTTAATTAACAGTCTGACTTGGTGGAACAAACTCCAAATGCACTATCCCCCTCAAATCAAAAGAACAAATGAACATCGTCTTGATCTTTGATTTAACTTGATGAGCATTTTGGGGGGGCAAGGTGACAATGGCATCTTCCATTGGCTTGACTGCTGTTTACTTTCAGGGTCCTAAGAATAGCATCATGTCTTGGCAACATTGGAAAAAAGGCTGAATTTCTTCAGAGCTGTTCTTTCACAGCAGGGCATTTTTCCACTTGACACTCTTTTTGTTAGTTAGCCAGAACCCAAGTGTGGTAGTTATATAGTTGTCAATTTGAGAGGATTTTGAGTGAAGGGGTGGAGTCTAGTGTGTCCATCAGATCATACCCAATGAGGCGTCTGTGTGGGCATGGCCTTCTCCTGAGAATTCTGGGAAATCTAATATTTCCTCCTTGGAGGTAAGAGAGACTCTCTGCTCATGCCCTGGGAAGCATAGCAGCTGATAATACACATGGATCCACCCTGATGCAGAGACCCCTGCCAGCACTGAGATGTTTCCAATGCCACTGGATCCAAGGGCTTCCTACTCACTGGCTTGTGATCTTCTATATTTGGCATCATTGTATGTGTTTCATGAGACTGAAGAGGACTTTATAGATTGGTATTGGACAAATGGGCTAATATCTGACTTATGGACTTTATCTGGATTGGGTTGGAATGTTTTCTCAATGTTCAATTGCCCTTGTATATAAATCTCTTTCTTATACACATATGTGCGTCAATGGATTTGTTTCTCTAGTCTACCCATTATGGTACCTTGGGAGTGGGGTACTGGAGAAAAAAACCATAAAGATAGAGAATAGATGTTTGCTTGACCTCCCCCTCATGGTAGAGTTTCTTCTTTGGCTAGTCAGAAGTTAGATATATCCTTGCAGTTTACTGAGTTGTTTTCTGGAAAGAATATGGGAAGTTAAAGTTTTGATTACTATGTTTGGTTGTAGTTTTGAAATGGTGAGAATGAATGTGATTAATGTATGTTTTTAGCTCAGGGGTAGAAACTGCCATTTGAATTCCTCAGAGACCATGCTGGTTAGAGAAAATAGTTGACAGAAGGTCAAAAGGGTTGACAGAAAGCCTCACTCTGTCTTGATGCTCTCAAGAGGTCTAATCCCATATTTTTGTAACAATAGCATATTTTAGATAAGGATTTAGATAAGCTAAATAAGGATTGAACTTGATTGTTTTAAGAATTGAGTTTAGTATCTGATTCTACTTTGTTTATACTGATTTCCTCTGTTTATTTTTATAGATCTAATGATTGGTTGAAATGTTCATCAGGAAGTATGAAAATAGAGAGTTTGTAAGCCCACTGTTGTCAGCCATTAAAATTTGATCATTAGATGAGTTTAGGACACACCAGCAAAGAAGGCTCTGAAAAGATGAGCCCCACCCAGTGCTTTGGAGTACTCAGGATATTTGCATTCCAAGAGACTTGCCTGGGGGCAAGTTTTACAGATTGAAGATTAAAAAAAAAAAGGAACTCTTTGGATTTGAAGTTTGAACTCTAGAAGTTTTTGGCAGAAGCTGGGGAAAAAATCTGGAACCATGAAGAAAACTCTCTAGGACTGAACATTAAAGGAAGCCTGTGGGCAGGCTGAGATGCTTGCTAGGTGACTACCTGGATCTACTTGTTGAGTGGAAGTGGGAGAAATGCAGCAATAAATAGACAGGTTGAGTTTGGCCACTGATACCTGTGGACTTGGTTTACAGGAAAAAGAGGAGAAGATGAGAGCAGGTTGAAGTCTAAAGTTCATGACCTAACATGAAGGGACTAGGATTGTTGAGAATTTGTGATGGGGCCATGGTCTAAGGCAAGGCAACCAATAGACACCCTGGTGAGGCTAAGAGAGGCCGTCCACATTGAGTTGGTCGACCAGAACCCGACCAGATGAAGAGAAGATTTTTGAGCCTGTGAACTGATGCATATTGCTGTTGACTTTATGGATGGCCTATCCTGATTTGACTTTGCCTATGGATGCAGATTTCACAAGGTTCTAACTGAAATGAAGATTCTTCATATCAAAGAATATGATTGTTTCCTCAGAGCACTGGGTTGATGTAAGTGGGCAGTATACCCAAAATTGGGGGGATAAAGGCATGAAGTGGATGGCTTACAAACTTTCATAGGTGGGAGAATATATTCATAGGATTATAGGATTAAGGTGTAGGTGTTACTTAACTGCAGTTGTTAGGCATAGGATATTTTTGTTTTGTTCACTTATAAAAGGTTATGTTTAAATGAGGGTGGCACATGTTGAATTGTATACATTTTAGTTTTATCCTGTTAGGTACAAATATGATTTTATTATTGCTTTTTTGAAAATTGCATATGGTTACAGAGTTATGTGAGTGTCAAATTGACAAGGGTGGTCTGTGGTAGTTATATAATTGTCAATTTGAGAGGATTATGAGTGAAGGGGTAGAGTCTAGTCTGTCAATCTGATCATATCCAATGAGGCGTCTGTGTGGGCATGGCCTTCTGAGAATTCTGGGAAATCTGGTATATCCTCCTTGGAGGCAGGAGAGACTCTCTGCTCACAACCTGGGAGACATAGCAACGGATAAGACACATGGATCCACCCTGATGCAGAGACCCCTGCCAGCACTGAGATGTTTCCAATGACACTGGATCCAAAGACTTTCTACCCACTGGTCTGTGATCTTCTACATTTGGCGTCATTGCATGTGTTTTGTGAGTCTGAGGAGGACTTTATAGATCAGTATCAGACATATGGGCTAAAATCAGACTTATGGACTTGATCTGGACTGGACTGGGATCTTTTCCCAATGTTCAATTGCTCTTGTATATAAATCTCTTTCTTATACACATATATGTGTCCAGGGATTTGTTTCTCTAGTCTACCCAAACTAACACACCGAGGCACAAATTTCACAGAGATCCTCATTCCCAAATCTTCCATTGAAATTTGCTGAACCAAGCTCCAAGATAGTCCAGATAACTGACCATCTCTTCAGTGGTCTATTATTGGTCTTTGAGCACAAGTGCGTGAATTTTGTCTACATTTTCATCCATTGGGGAAGTTGATGGATGTCCAGAACAAGGTTTATCATCAGTTGACATTTCACCTTTTTGAAATGAGAAAACCCCTCTTCATACACTTGAGTTTTCCCCATAATGCTGTTTTCTTGTAAGTTGTGTTCAACATTACAACAGTTTCTGTGGCATTTTCTTGGAGCAGGAAACAAAATTTCACAGCCCCCCACTGTTCTCTTAAATCACCCATCACAAAAAAACGAGGTTGAGTGAAAACTGTTTTTATGAAAAAATTCACTGTGACCAGAGAGAACCTTCCTAGCCTACACCACTGGGTGGACTAACTTGGGAGTTCTAGATGCTCCCCTATTGGGGGAAAATGCCGTACTAAGAATGCTCTGCCCAGCAGAGCTTTTTTTCCCATTTTGGGGGAATAGCCCCTTGTATACTCTTTATCCCTAACATTGTTTGCTCTACTATCTTTGTGTAGTGATGTTATCAAGCTGAAACTACCTTTTATATAGTGATAATATCAAGTTCAAACTTAGGATTTTTGGCACATCTAAAGATGATGGCTCAGGAGTTTCTACTTTAGTTCCAGATGTTGCTCCTAGCAATCTGTTGACCAAAATAATTGAAATCACACACACATACACACACTTAAATAAGTCAAACAACAAGATAAATTATATGCTTCTCTTTTACTCTCCCCATATGTAATATTAGAACAAGGGAACAAGAGCTTCAATAAACAGTCTGTTCAGAGGAATGAGGAAAGGAGACAGGCAATAGTGGTGTCAGCAGTTCTAAAATTCTACTGTGCAATCATGCCGAAGATCCCCTAGATGGAGAAGTAAACATTACTTGATTATGCCCCGAATCCTTTTCTTGAATTCTTCCTATGATCATCACTTCCTATCTCTTCTGTTTTTCATTTTTTATTGTCATTGTCTGTTTTATCTGAATGGACTTGTAATAAGTCTTCTTTTGGAACAAAGATGGTTTTTTAGCCCACTTTCTGTCTGTAGGGTGGCTGTGTGTCAAAATCAACTGGATGACAGTGGGCTTGTTTTTTAGGTTTAAGGCATTATTTCACATTTTGAAGACTGATGATCCATTTTATAATATGATATTGTTAAAGACTTTGCTTATTATCAGTTTGATTATAGTCACCCCACGTGCTACATAGCTACACATACAGTTCTGTTGCCAGAAAAACTTTGTAAATTTGGTGCATTTATTTTTCTTTGACCAGTCCAGGCCTAATGGGAAAGCCACACCTTTAACTACCTCCTACTCCCCTCACCCCACCGCCCCGGCTCTTGTTCTTCGTGGATGGTATAGAGAGTCTGTTCTGAATTACCCTCGCTTCAAAACAGAAGTTGATGTAATCATCTGGAGATTGACTATGTGCCATGGCATAGAGAAAGAGAAGATACATCAATTCTACTCACATGTCCTTGCTCTAAACAAGTCATCTGCCCACAATTAAATCCAAAGAGGTCAGAGAATGTAATCCTGGCATGTACCAGAAAACAGAAGGACTGATACATCTGTGCGTAGTCATAATGACCATTATACAACTCCAGTTCATTCACACAAATTTCCAATCAGTATTGCAGCATTTCCCTCCTAACTATATATACAGCACTGTCTTAGTTAGGGTTATCTATAGAAACAGATTCTATGGCAAGTCCAAAATCTGGAAGTTAAGTGACAAGGAGGAAGTCCCCAGATCTATTTGTAGACCCAGAAGAGGGTAGAGGGAAGACAGGGAGCAAGTTCTGCCAAAATATCTATTATATTATGAAGACAGAACACAACCTAGGGAATATCCTTTTAGAAAAGGTTGCTTACATTACATTAGATAACACCCTATGATGTCATTCCATTCCATTATGGAAACTAATAGCCTGTGGTCAAGTCCAACATGTGATGGAACTACTTCTTGAAAGTAACTAGCTACTATATGATTAAGCAACTGCAAACAATAACCTAGCTCAACTGACATATAAAATTAACTATCCCAAATCACCAGATATTCTAGGAAAGCCTCTAATATGTATGTATGAAAAACACAACCCAAACAAAAAACATGAAAAGAAGAACTAGGAGAAAAAAAATACAATGCAGGAACAGGAGAAAACTAAAACAAATGATCTTCCTAATTGACTTCATCAGAGTAAACATGTATCTCAGAAAGAATAGAATGCTATGAAGATGAATGATCAAAAACAAGGAAGAGATTTAACAAATTGAATATATTATCAAAGAATTTAAAATTTAATGGAGGAGTTAGAAGATATATAAAAGATCAAATAGATCAGATGTATAAAAGCTTTGGGTTAAACCAGGGAGTCCATCCTCAGGTTAAAAGAAGTTAGTAAGTAAAAGAGAGGGAAGCTATTTTTCCACGGAATTATTTTCAAATATATTCTAGAACTGAAGACAATAACATTTCATATGTAGAGGATGGACTAAGTGTCTAATACAATGAATACAAGAAGATTCACCCTAAGGCCCATGATTCAAGTGGTCAGATTACCACAGGGATTTTGATCAAGTCCGGCTTCTTCTGTGAAAACATTTACTTTACAAAATTATGAGAGGGGCCTAGACGATGTCTTAACTCTGTCCCTGCCTTTTAGTTCTAAAAGTCTACAGGGGTTCAAGTATGTATCACAGTCATCCTAAACAGTGTGGCCTTTGTTCTCAGATCACCACTTTAGTTGACCACCCTTAGGGGGTGTATGTGCTCTGTGTCTCCTTCAAAGACAGCCCAGGCCTAGGGTTGGCCAGCACCTGTAAGCGCAG
Organism: Echinops telfairi; assembly: GCF_000313985.2. NCBI lineage: Eukaryota > Metazoa > Chordata > Mammalia > Afrosoricida > Tenrecidae > Echinops > Echinops telfairi. The sequence continues at coordinate 52,007,371 of NW_022109491.1, forward strand.
GCTACGTGTAAGGGCTGGTTGCAGGGGAAGGTGGCTGAGGTGCATGGTTTATTTAGATGCTTTTACTTTTGTATTATGGGGACCCCTCTGTGGTTCCCTGCTGTGTAATGGGGCTGACTAAAGGCTGATCTGGCAGCTCGTTAACACTCAATTAAAGCTCTTCTCTACAGTATAGCATTAACTTTTTAAAAATTTATACATGCAATTGAAGTGGAATTAAAGTGCAACTGTGGTTTCAAAGCAGCTCATGTGAGGGAGACTGTGAAATTGTTCTCATCTGCCCAGTACTCAGTTTTCAAATTTATATGTGCAATTGAGTTGGCAATTAAAGTGCATTTTTTAAGGTGGATGTGAATGTCTTACATGGCACAACATTAAGCATTTTGAATTTATAAGTGTAATTAGAATGGGATTACTTGGGAGTTAAAGAATTACTCCTGATAAGAAGGAAAAGATACTTGCTCTTTATTAGGGATATGCTGTTTTTCCTTTCTTGCTATTAATATTTGTAGAGAATGAACTAAGATTCCCCATGCCCAAAGCAAAGCAAGTTCCTCCTCACACTGATCGCCACCCTTTCTTGTTGCCCTTGCCCCTGTTGAACACCAGGGGTTCTACTTCTGACATGATGTGAGGCGATGGAATTCGTGAACCGCACTATTAACTGAAAGGCTGGGAGTTCAAGACCACCTAGACATGCCTCACAAGAAAGGCCTGTGATCTATTGATGAACACCAGCCCCTGAACATGGCATGGGGCCCAGCTCTGCTCTGACACACATGGGGTCACACAGTTACAAAATCAACTGGTACAACATTCTAGGACTCCTCTAAGGGCAAGGAAAAATATCGCTACAACAGAATAAAACGTCTGATCCTGTGCACTCCTCACATTAATATTATGTTTGAGTTCATTGTGGCAACCAGTGCGTCCATCCACCTACTTGATGGTCTTCCCCCTTTTTTCAGACTGTTCACCAAGGATGATGTCCTTTTCCAGGGACAGGCCTCTCCAAAGACCATGAGATACAGTCTCACCATTCAGGCATCTGAGGAACGTTTTAGCTGTAGTTCTTCCAAGAAGTGGGCTTGTTCTTTGAGTAGTCCATGGGACTTTCAACATTCTTCACCAGCACCATCAGTCCAGCGCATCGATTCTTCTTTGGTCATCCTTGCACATCGTCCAACTTTCCCATGCACTTGATGCAACCGAAAATACTATGATGGCAAAGTGACATCCTTGCTTTTCAACAAAAGAGGCCTTGTACCGATTTTCCCAATGCAATACGTCCCTTGACTTCTTGACTGCTGCTTCAATGAGCACTTTCTGTGGATCCAAGCAAGATGAAATTCTTGAAAACTTCGATGTTTTTCTTGACTTAGCATGATGTTATCTATTGGTCCAGATGTGAGGATTGGGGTTTTCATTACATAGAGTTGCAATCCATACTGAAGGCTGCAGTCCTTGACTTTTATTAGCAAGTACTTCAAGGCCATCTTCCTTTCAGCAACAAAGGCTGTGGAATCTGCATATAGCAGGCTATTAATTAGCCTTCTTCCAATTCTATTGCTGAGTTCTTCTTCATATAACCCAGCTTCTAGGATTATTTGCCCAGCATACAGATTGAATAAGTATGGTGATAAGATGCCATGCTGATACTGTCTTTCCTGAATTTAAAGCACACAATACTCTGTTGTTCTTTAGAAGGACTGTCTTTTGCAAGATGGGTGCATAAGCAAATGTGGTGAGGAAAGCAGATTGTGCCTGGCTATTAGAAGATATAGTGTCTGGGGGCATTAAAGGCTTGAAGTTAAATAAGTGGCCATCTCACAGGGAAGTGACAAAGCCCACATGCAAGAAGCATACCAGCCTGTGTGATCATGAAGTGTCGACAGGATTAGGTATCAGACATCAGAAGACCCAAAACAAGCATATTGATGCGAACGAGGAGGTGTGGGGTGGAATGGTGACCAAAGCCCAGCTGTAGACAATTGGACATCATCTCAGAGAAGGGTCACAAGGAAGGGACAAGCTAGCCAGGATGCAGTATAATCCCAACAAAATTCAACATACCTCTAGTTCTTTAATTCTTCCTCCCCTTCACTATCATGACTCCAGTTCTACTTGTAAATCAAGCTAGACTGGACCATGGACATATCAGGCTAGACTGGAGTACAAATAAGAGCTCTCATCACATGGAATCCAGGACAGATCAACCCCTCAGGAACAGTAATGGTAGTAGCGATACCATGAGAGTAGGGGTGCAGTGGGTGTAGAAGGGGGAGAAAGAGGGAAAAGATAGCAATGATCAATGTATAGCCCTCCTCACCCCCAAAGGGGACGAACAATGGAAACATGGGGGAAAGGAGACAGTGGACAGCGTAAGATAGGAAAATAACAATAATTTATCATTTATCAAGGATTCATGGGGTTGTGAGGGGGTGGGTGAGGGAAAAAAGAGAAGCTGATACCAAAGGCTCAAGTAGAAAGAAAATGCCTTGAAAATGATGATGGCAACATGTGCACAAATGTGCTTGATACAATTAGTGTATGGATTGTTATAAGAGCTGTAAGAGCCCCCAGTGAAATGATTTATAAAAAAATAAAAGAAGAATGACTGTCTTTTGGTCCATGTTCAGGTTATGCATGAATACAATGAAGTGTTCTAGAACTCCCATTATTTTTAATGTTATCCATAGTTTGTTATTATCTACATAGTTGAATACCTTGGCATAGTCAATAAAACAAAAGTAAACATCTTTCTACTATTCTCTGCTCTCAGCCAAGACCCATATGATATCAGCAATGACATTTTTATTTCCATGTACTCTTCTGAACCCAGCTTGAATTTCTGGCAGCACCCTGTCAATGTACTGCTTCAAACATTGTTGTATGCGCTTTAGTAATTTTTATTTGCATGTGATATCAATGATATTGTTCTACAATTTGAGCATTCTGTTGAGTCACCTGCCTTGGGAATGGGTACAAAGATGTATTTATTCCAGACCATTTGTTGGGGAGTTGTCTTCCAAATTTCTTTGGTAAGTGAGTTCTTCCAGTGTTTTATCAGATAGTTGATACATATCAGCTGGTATTTTGTCAATTCCTGAAGTCTTGTTTTTGCTAATGCTTTCAGTGTAGCTTGGACTTCTTTAGTACCATCAATTATTGCTCATATGCGACATCTTGAAATGGTTGAATGTCAACCCGTTCTGTATGGTACAGTGGCTGTGTGTATTACTTCAACCTTCTTTCGATGCTTCCTGCATCGTTCAATATTTTACCCATAGAATCTTTCAATATTTCAACTTGTCACTTGAATTTTCTTTCAGTTCTTTCAACTTGAAATTCCATGTGCTTTTCCTTTTTGATTTTAAAACCATAGGTCTTTGCATATTTCATTAAGATACTTCACTTTTCTATTCTTGACCTACCATTTAACATTTTCTGTTCAGCTTTTTTACTTCATCATTTCTTCCATTTGTTCTAGCTGCTTGAAGTTCAAAAGCTAAAGCTGCTTGAAGTTAACAGTTTCACACATTGGTACATGGGATTCAGGACAGATAAAGCCCTCAGGAAGAGTAGTGGGAGTAAGGATATCAGGAGGGAAGAGGGATGGTCGGGAAGGGAGAAGTGGGTAAAGGGAGAACCCATCACAAGGTTGGATATATTGCCACCCCCTACCCAAAGGGGAAGAACAACAAAATGTGGGAGAAGGGCGACAGCAGACAGTGTAAGATATGAAATAAAAATATATAATTGATCAAGGATTCTTTTTTTTCTTTCTTTTTTAAATCATTTTATTAGGGGCTCATACAATTCTTATCACAATCTATACATACATCAATTGTGTAAAGCACATTTGTATATTCATTGCCCTCATCATTCTCAAGACATTTGCTCTCCACCTAAGCCCCTAGTATCAGCTCTTCATTTTTTCCCCTCCCTCCCTTTTCCCCCTCCCTCATGAACCCTTGATAATTTATAAATTATTATTTTGTCATATCTTGCACTGTCCAACGTCTCCCTTCACTCACTTTTCTGTTCTCCATCCCCCAGGGAGGAGGTCACGTGTAGATAACTGTAATTGGTTCCCCCTTTCCAACCCACCCTCCCTCCACCCATGTAGCATTGCCACTCACACCACTGATCCTGAAGAGATCATCCGCCCAGGATGCCCTGTGTTTCCAGTTCTTAACTGTACCAGTGTACATCCTCTGGTCTAGCCAGACTTGCAAGGTAGAATTGGGATCATGACAGTGGCGGAGTGGGGGCTGGGGTGGGGGAGGAAGCATTTAGGAACTAGAGGAAAGTTGTATTTTTCATTATTGCTAAATTGCACCCTGACTGGCTCATCTCTTTCCCGACACCCTTCTGTAAGGGGTTTTCCAGTGGCCTACAAATGGGCTTTGGGTCTCCACTCCACACTCCCCGCTTCATTCACTAGGGTAAGATTTTTTGTTCTGATGATGCCTCATATCTGATCCCTTCGACACCTCGTGATCGCACTGGCTGGTGTGCTTCTTCCATGTGGGCTTTGTTGCTTCTGAGCTAGATGGCCGCTTGTTTACCTTCAAGCCTTTAAGACCCCAGACGCTATCTCTTTTGATAACTGGGCACCATGAGCTTTCTTCACCATATTTGGTTATTCACCCGCTTTGTCTTCAGCAGTTGTGTCAGGAAGGTGAGCAGCATAGAATGCCAATTTAATAGAAGAAAGTATTCTTGCATTGGGGGAGTACTTGAGTGGAGGCTCAACATCCTTCTGCTACCTTAATAATAAACCTATAAATATATGCACATAGATCTATTTCCCCATCCTAATATATAAATATATTTACATATGTACATGTTTTTTTTCTAGACCTCTATAAATGTCCTTAGCCTCGGAGCTCTGTCCTCTAATTCTTTTGACTATCCTCCTGTCACACTATCATGCTCAGTCCCCACCAGGGTTTCAGCAATTCCTCTGGTTACGTTACCCTTGATCATACCCTACCAGGCATCCTAAACCCTCCTCACCACCAATTTGGGTCACTTGTGTTGTTTCCTTGTCCCTGGGTTTGTTAACGCCACTTCCTTTCCCTCCACCTCCCCCTCTCTCATGTCCCCCCGGAACTGTCAATCCCGTTGTTTTCTCCTCCAGATTGTTCATCCAGCCTATTTTATTTAGACAAACCTGTGGATATATATTTGAATTCATATTTTGGCTCTAGTGGACATGTTTAATTGTATTCAACTTTAACCTGAACTTTCATGTGCCAATCGATGATCTGGTGCACAGTTAGCCCTTGTTTTGGCTGATGATATTCAACTTCTCCATCAAATATTCTGACAAATGTGGTCAATTTGCTTCCTGTGTACGCTAGTTGGTGATGTCCACATGTCGAGTTACAGTTTATGTTGTTGAAATAAAGTATCTGAAATGAAGAAAGTGTTGGTCTTGCAAAATTTTATCTTGCAATCTCCAGCTTCCTTTCTGACACCAAGATCATATTTTCCAACTACTGTTCCTTCCTTTTTGTTTCCAATATCTGAATTCCAATTGCCAATACTTATACATTACAATACGTATGCCAATACAATACGTATGCATTTTGATTACATGTGTAATTAATTTTAGATGAAGAAGTTGATAGAAGTCTTTAATTTTTGCATCACTAGGGCTGGTGGTTGGTGGGCAAATTTGAATAATAGTTGTTGTAAAGTTGCCTTTTATTTGTATATATATTCTCCTATAACAAACAGTATTATACTTCAAGATAAATCTTGAAATTTATTTTTGACGATGACTGCAACATCATTTCTCTTGAATTTGTCATTCCAAGTATTGTAGACTATAGGATTGGCTGATTCAAAATGGCCAATACCAATCTATTTCAGCTCACTGATGATATTTTCATTGATATTTTTGCATTTCATTTCATTTTTGATGACTTCTAATTTTTCCAGGCGCATACTTCATACATTCCAAATCTGTTTATTAATAAATATTTTCAGCTGTTTCTTCTTGTTTTGAGTTGTGCCACATCAGCAGATGAAGAGCCACTCCTCGGTCAGTTTGGCATGCTCCGATGGCTTGCGTGTTGCTAGGATGCTGGCATCTTTGCTATGGGTATTAAAATACCTGTTCACCGTAGTGTCAGCAGAGTTTGCAGACTAAGGACAAACACCGAAGGATTAGACTGTCCAACTCTGAGTAATTAACCACTGAAAACCTTATGACTAGCAGTGGAACATTGTCTGGCATAATGCTAGAAAATGTGCACCTTTGGTGGAAAGGCACTCAAAACACAACAAAGAAAGAGCTGCTTTCTCCAAGTAGAACTGACCATAATGACAGAGCCTTAATAGCCACAAGTTTTGATGAGTGGAACTATGCCTGTGTGTGTCCACTTACCACAATTGTTTTAAAATAAGTGAAGAACAATTCACTATATGATAAGAGGAAATATTTACAAATAATATTCAATGAACTTAGTGATGAAGAAGTAAACCATGAATGCACAAGATTACCTTTTGCCTCAAAAGCCTGTAAGAAAATTTCCAGAAATACATAAAAGAGTACAGATTTTGAAATAATCGTGGAGTTTGAGGTCAAGGGGTAGCTGTGAGTTGCCATCGACTGCATGGCAGAAATTTTGGTTATTTATTTATTTAGGATATAAGGTAAAAAGAAAAAAAATACTTAGACCTGATTTTGGTTGAAAAAACATACATTGTGGTAGAATTTCAAGCTGAAACAACCGATGTGAGCAAGAGAAAGACGGGGCTGGAACTTTCTCTGCAGGCTATGGAAAAGGCCATGGTGGCTTGGGATAATCAGGATGTCTAATGTGGACTAGATGTGTACCAACATCTCCGCTCTGTCATTGTAGGCGTCTGTGTCTTTGCACATTGTTCTGCTTCTCCATTACCTACCTCAATCCAGCATTCCTGTTATGTGTGACATCAGGTGCACCTTCTCCATGGGGAGTTCCTGCACCCATATTGTACACTCTGTCCTTTAGAGCCCACCCTGTATATTTGTTAGTTTAATCCTCCACATTTTCCCTAAGCCAGATAATCATAATTAGATTGTGAGTTTCTACAGTGGATGATTATGGTCACAGCTGTGAGTGCTTGCTTGAGTTACATGTCTGAAGGAAAGATGTAGTGTGTGTGGAAATCTCTCTCTGTGTGTGTATCCTATCTCAGACTGGCTTCTAAGGGCTCTGTGTCCTCGCTCCCTGTAAATAGGAGGTTAAACACAGTGAGATACATTATGGAAATGTGCAGACATTCTAGACACGTCTTTTTCCTTGCTGGGTCACAGTTTCTATATCTGTAAAAGAACTACATGAGATAAATATAATGTCTCTTCCAACGCTAATATGAACAGATCTCTGCCTCCAGACATGGGCATGCACAGGGTCAAACCAAACCAAGAGCAAACTCACTGCCATTGAGTTGATTCTGACTCACAGCAGTCCTATGGGGGACAGGGGAGAACTGGCCTTAGGGGTTTCTGAGACAGTAAATCTTTATGTGAGTAGGAAGCCCTGTCTTTCTACTAACGACCTTGTAGTTAGCAACCCAACACGTAACCACCACACCACCAGGGCTTCCCTGGAAGGAAGAATGGGCAGCTGAAATCTCTGATATGGTTGTGAATCTAGAGTAATGACAGGCTCTTTGTCTTGTCTGTTTTAGAATGAAGCAGCTTGAGGGCAGAGCCCTTGCTTCGGTAGCTGAGGCAATGTTTAGCTTACTGGAAGGTACTTAAACACCTGTTCATCATTATCATGGAGCCTGGCAAATAGTGGCATACTTCCTGCCACCCAACATACGGAAAGGTAATTGCTGCCTTTTAAATTCAAGTCATATCACTGCCACTGAGACAAGAACTGACCATACCTTGAAGCCTTGCAGCTGCTGGAAGCAGCAGGCCAATGTAATTTGCTAGGGCTTTTTATCCTAGCTGCAGATTTTCAGAAAACACATCAAACCTTTATTGGATTTTTTTGAAAGTAAATCTTCTGTTTGAAGGGAGAATGAAAATAAATAAACACTTATTATTCCATTTTTCTTCTTTATCTTTAAATTTGGAGGAGGCAGTACTTAAATGTTTGGGGTTGAGGAGGTGATTTTTCCAAGCAAACGGGTATCATGCTGAGACATCTGATCTGCTCAGGAGTCATGTGGAGTGAATATTAAGTACCAGGTAACAGCAAAAATACATAAGCTGGCTCTTTAAGGCCTATGTAACAATTTTAACTATCTAAAAGGTATTTATGTTTGTGAAGGGTTTGTCCTCCCTCTGCTCCTGGTTGCCCGTGAGTTTGGGATGGTTTTATCAAACATGCCTTTTTAGAGACTCCTGATCTAGCCCAAAAATGTGGGAAGCATCATTTAAGATTTCTGTCCCATTTTTGTCTTGAAGGCTGAGTAATAGGCAATGGTAGGACACCAGTGCCCCTTAGAGAACAATTTGGGCTGGGGTTATCTAGGATGTTGGTGTATGTCATGGTGTTAATCACTGTGTATGTCTGCAGCTAGCCAAAAATGCATTGAATCTGAAACACAGCACAGCCAGGCAAGACAGTAGCCAGATTCCTGTGGTCTGTAACTGTTAGAGTTTCCCTGCTGGAAGGGCTGCTTGGGGAGAAGCAGAGTGGTGGCCTTAATGACAACTGCAGGCAGGTTAACCTCACACTCCCTGGCAGGTGTTGGTCCAATTAGGAAGTGCTAACCAACCCTTCGCTCTATAGGACACTGACCTTGTTTCGCACACCAAGGGTTTCTATACATGGATAAGGAACTTCCTCTTTGCTCCAGGAGTGATGGGTGGAATGAAGGTCAGATTACATAGGTCTTTACTATTGTAACAAATTTGGTTAGACAGGGAACACAGATGGAAAACCACATTGAAAGATACTCTCTAGGGCTGCCATTATGAGAAGCCTGCCTCTGGTCCCTGAGGCCTTGGACCGGTAACAACTGCCTGGTGATCCTGTCCAGCCAACAGTGGGTCCTGGCCACCCCGTGCGTCACAACACAACTCTGCATTTTCAATGACTGAGTTTTCAGACCTGCATCACCAGGCCTTTCTTCTGAAATGCTTCTTTCGGCTGGAATTGAACCTCAACTTTTGGTTTGTATCTGACTGTGTTAATTATTTTATAGACCCCAGGGAACACCAATATTGTGTCAAATGGACATGATTTCCCTTTCCTAGTGAATGTAATGTTTTGGTCATATTTGGAGAGAATACCAAGTTTCACTGAATGCATAGGTGCCTAAAGTCAAATATATATAGACTTTT
>NW_022109491.1:52017542-52025616 GCF_000313985.2 Echinops telfairi
CCCACATGTGTTTATAGGCCAGGTTGGCACATAATTATCTCAATCTACCCCTTGCCAACTTGGCACCTGTACACAATTCTTTAGCCTCAAAATTACAATTAAGTAACACCTACACCTTAATCCTATAATCCTGTAAATATCTTCCCCCACCTATGAAATTTTGTAAGCCAATCACTTCATGCCTTTCCAGTGCTCTGAGGAGACAATCATATTTTTCGACATGAAGAATCTTCATTCCAGTTGGAACCTTGTGAAGTCCGCATCCATAAGCAAAGTCAAATCCGGACAGGCCACCCATAAAGTCAGCAACACTATGCACCAGTTCAAGTATAAAATATATTCAGGGAGAATCTCCGTGGTTATTCCCAGAACTTTCTAGCAAAGTTGGAACCATGATTAGGAATTTAAAGACCAGCAATTAGATGAAAGGATTCCTCCTGGTGCAATGGTTAAGTGCTAGGTTGCTAATCAAAAGGTGGAAACTTAAACCACCTAGGAGGTCCGTGAGAGAAAAGATCTCGTGATCTGCCACAGTGTGTGGAACAAGGACTATCCTTACTGATGTCAGATGGAGATGGACTGAAAGCAGAGAATATTAGAAAGATGTTTACTTGTGTTTTGTTGGCTAGTCAAGGGCATTTGACTGTGTGGACCTTAACAATCTGGATAATATTGAGAAGAAGGAGAATTCCAGAACCCTTCATTGTGCTCATTTGGAACTTGTACATGGATCAAGAGGCAGTTGATGAACAGAACAAGAGAATACTGTGTGGTTTAAAATGAGGAAAGGAGTGAACCAGGGTTGTATCCTCTCACCATACTTGTTCAAATATGCATGCTGAGCAAGTCATCAGAGAAGCTGGTTTATATGAAGAAGAGTGTGGCATCAGCATTGCAGGAAGGTTTATGAACAATCTGTGATATGTAGCTGACACGATTCTGCATGCTGAAAGTGAGGAGGGCTTGAAACATTTGCTGATGAAGATCGGGAATTGTAACCTTCAATAAAAATTATGACTCAATGTAAAGAAGACCGAAATCCTCACAACGTTACCAATAGGTAACATCATAATAAATGGAGAAAAGGTTGAAGTTGTCAAGGATTTCGGTCTTGCTTGGATCCATAATCTATGCTCATGGAAGCAACAATCAAGAGATAAAAGATGCATTGCATTAGGTAAATCTGCTGCACAAGACCTTTTCAGAATATTGAAGAACAAGAATATTACTTTGAGGACTACAGTGGGCCTCACCCAAGCCTCAGTATTCTCCATTGTCTCCTGTGCCTGTGAACCTGGGACATTGAATAAGGAAGACCAAGGAAGAATAGATACATTTCAGTTGTGGTGCTGCAGAACAACATTGAAAATACCACGGCTTGCTAGAAGGCCAGAGTGATCTGTGTTGGAAGAAGAAGGCCAGAGTGCCCCTTAGGGGCAAGGATGATGAGACTTCATCGTACATACTTCGGACACATTGTCAGGAGAGCCCAGTCCCTGGGAAGGTCACCATGCTTCGTAAAGTAGAGGGGCAGCAACAAAAGAGGAAGCCCTTCACCTAGGTGAATTGACCCAGTGGCTGCAACAATGAGCTCAAGCATAGGAATCATTGTGACGATGGTGCAGGACTGTGCAGTGTTTTATTCTGTTGTGCATAGCCCAATGCCTAATCCACAGTGTCACCAGTCCTCTATATCCGATGGGGTTAGTATGAATTGAAATCAGCTCACTTGCACATAACAACAACCATTAGATGCAGGACATAGTAGGGGCTGGTGCTGGAAGGAGGGGCCAGGTATCCCTTTTGTGTGTATGTGTGTCTAGGATTAGGCTTCACAAGTACACACCGACTCTTGCTACCTGGAGCAGATGGAGTGGTGGATCCTGCATCTCAAGCCCTTGTGGAACCCTAGCAATGAAATAGTTGGCACTCCCAGCTCACTTCTCCTTACCGATTTGGGACCCAGGATGGGCCTCTCCTCCTTTCCTGTGTGCCCTGGTCTTTAGAGCACAGGATGGGCATCATCCTGCGAGGAAGTGAACAGGAGCTGTGGGCAGACATGGCTTGTGGAGGACAATATCCGTCTCAGATAACGGAGAAAGGATGGAGGGAAGGTCATGGAGAAGGGGACTGTGGGGAGGCTGTGGTGGCTCATCTTCCTGAAGTGGCAGCTGGAGAGAGACTGCACACATTCTAACAGCCCCTGTGGCTGCCTGTTACTGGACTTGCCGTGCATCTTCTCAAAGCAAAGCAAGCGTGCTCAATTACTGAAAATTACTGAGGGCTTTCCTAATGTTAGACACAGTGGCTATGAACATTTAGGGACACAGGCTTGGCAAATGGTTACAAGTATAGTTGTAACTAAGCTTTCACATGCACCATGTGTGAGCTCTTCAATAGAAATAAATGCCCATTTTAGAAGGCGATCTCACCACGAACTGGACATTACAAAGTCGACTTGGCATCCCCTTCCTTTAAAGCTCATATTTCCTGCCCTGTCCTTTGTGTGTCTTGACCATGGAGACATGGTGATTTTGGAGGACAGCTTTGTGAGACTTAGTACCCTTCGATACAGATGGCGCCATGGCTCTTCTGACTCAGAGGTGGACACAAGGGCAGGGGATAATATAAATCATCTTTCTTAATGGTCCCCTGGCTTTCTCACTTTCTCATTATCCCCCCAAACATCCATCAGCTGTCAAGGAACAGGGATGTCTTAGAGAAGGCCAGGGCCAAGGGTACGAGTACAGAATAGTCCATGTTCCCAATTTGGCAGCCAAATGTCCCCATGTACCAGCATTCTTTCTTCAAGTTCAACTTAATTTCTGTCTGTCCCTGGGCCTTTGAAGCTTCACTTCACTTCTTCCTTGACTTAGATTGTGTTTTTAGGCAGAAATAGACCTTCCATATATGTACATATATGTACAGTATTTTCCCCCCTCAGGAAAATGTATCACTCAATTTGGAGACTCTGGCTTCCAGCCTTGTTCTGAGAAATTGAGAAGAGCTTGGACTCGGTGAATTAAATTGCACCCCAGTTAAAAAAAAATCAAAGGAAAGCTGTTTAGGGTGCAAATTCACTTTGGGTTAAATCTGTTCAAAGCCTCAGAAAAAAATAGCTGGAAATATTTGAAGAGCACAGCAAGTAGCAAGTCTTGCATTTCTTAACCCGTGTCATTTGCGGTTTTGATTCCCTGGAGATCTATAAGCCCTTGTAGTAGATACCTGTGTTCAAGGCTCAGAAATTCTGCATGAACCTTGATAATTTTCCACCAACATTTCTCGAAATAGATGCTTCCACTTCTTGTCTGGTGATAGATACTATGGGTATCACCCCAGCTTGGACTGCTTGGCCATGAGACTATCTCACTGAAAAATAACTTTCCAAAGCAGTGAGGCCAGTGTAGGCCTGAAAGCTTAGGTTCTGAAGTTTCCACGGGCTAGGAAGTTAGGAGAGTGGGCCTAAGACTTTGAGATAAGAAGAGATGCTTCCTGGTACCAATGTGCCAAGCGGGAGAGAGGCAAATGAGCAAAGGGCTGGGGCACCAAGGGAAAGGACTAACAAATGGCAGGACACCGTTGGGAAGAAAGAGGAAATGCAGGTTCTTTAGTGTCCTGCCCAGCCACAGCCTACCAGTCTGGCTAGTAGTGTTGGGCAGCCATTGGGATGAGACAAATGGGACAAGACAGCCAGGAACAGGCTTGTAGTGACAGGTGTTTTCCCTCCAGAACAATTACTGTACAGTAATCACAGGCAGAGGCACACACCTGTTGTAAGCAGATGGGCTTTGTTAGCAGCCTTACAAATTGGTATGTAGAGGTGCATCAGAAGGTCTTCAAGTTCTTAGATGGATGCGTCTTCTCAGGTTGGGACAGAGGCCCGATCACCAGCTTTTGGTTAAGTGTGATCTGGACAGGACCCTGAAGCCACCTGTCTTTTCTTGGTCAAGGAAGAGCTCTGAGAACGGGACAGTTAATGTCAGAAGATGCCATGTCTTCTGAAGACCAGGAGCCCAGGCTTCTGGACACATCTGTTCATGAAGGAGGTCACCAAGATATTCAGGGACAAATGCAAACTCCTTCTCACTTGTGTCACTTTTATCCTCTATAAAGTTACAGTTGGGCTTTCTGATCTCGTAAGCTCTTGAATTTCCTAAGTTGTCATATTTAATCTCTCAGACTGCACCTCTCATCCTTTGTGGGGGTTGGGGGGGTAGGGAAGGGCACAAGGGAAGATGATTGCGCAGTCTTCTGTGTGCAAAGCTCAGAGACATGTGTATCCCTAGAAAAGTCTATCCACCCATCTCTGATTCATTGCTCCTTTCCATGTTCCTCCACTGAGTCTATAACTGTTACTGAGTACTTCTGACATCGCACGCCTGGGAAATGTTTGATCTGAGACCACAGGGTTGGTGGCGTAAACTCATCGGCCATCCTGTGGGAGGAAGTTGGGGCTATCTCTTCACAGAGAGATTGACAACCTTGGAAACCTTACATAAGATGGTGATGAGTTGGTATATACTCGATGGCAGTGAGTGTAGGAGGATCAAATCCAACCCATGGTATTTTAAAGTCGACGGAGGCAAAGACTATGTCCCTTAACCGACTCTGTGTCCTCAGTGCTTGCCAAGTATGAATGCTCAACTCGTTGCCAAATGAGTGAATGAAAGGCTCTGGCAACTACCTGCTTTCCAAGAACAACAGGGTGGGGAGTGGTTCGGCTTTGCTCCCATCCATTTCCCTAATTCCTTGGCAGTTGTACATATTTCAGTGTGAAGTAAATATTTGTGAAAGGAAGGAGGAAGACATCTCTGCAGCTGTGGTTGTTTGTTTGTGTTTGCGTCTTTGGCCATATGCTGTGTGTTGCCTCCCTAGGCAGTGGGATGGAGTGGGGAGCGCAACCGCGGGGCTGGGAGTCGGGGGCTGCCTTCTCCTCCTCACTCTGCTTCAGATCACGTACTGTCTCTGGATCTTTATCTTCTCATTTGCAAAGTGAGAAGTCCCTTTTGGTTCTTCCAGTTTAGAAGTGCATTCTTAGACTATGAAGGTCACAGATCGAAGCACACAGGAAATCCTTAATAAAGGACAGCTGTGATGATTTTAGAAGCAGAGGCTTGTCTTCTGCCTCATGGTATTAAGGAAAGGGTTGTATATCCTTTCAGCATTCAGTACATCCCTCCAAGTTGCAATAGTAAAATAATTGGTAGGTATTTACTTAACAAATGCTTTCACAGGAATGGATTACTAGATGCCAACCCCTGTTATTAATGCATTGTAACCATTAGCTAAGCTAATCTTCAAAAGCACTAAGTGAGATAGTGATTATCATTAGCCCTACTGCACATAACAGAAAACTAGTATGCAGGTATTGAATATCCTGTCTGTAGTTACACAGTGAGCCAGGGGCAGTGCCATCTAAAGCCAGGAATTCAGTTACTAACGCCTGTGGTTGTAACTCTCCCCTGCTGCTGTGTGCTTGACAATCATACTATGTTCTGTGATTGCTAGAAGAGAAATGTAAGTCGTGGTCCCTACCACGAGGTTCTCACAATCTAATTGGCCCATGAAATATTCAGGGAATGAGAGAGTGTGCAATAAACCACAAAGCCTGGTGTAGATCACTGGTGAACAGAAAAGCTCTAATAGGTACCTTACTTGTATATAACACTTTATGCCTTTCTGAGTGTTTTTACATCCATCATCTCATTTTCTCCCCATAATAACTATCATTATTTATTGAGGGCTTGCTATGTGCCAGGCACTGGGCTAAGTGTTTTGCTTATATCATTTCATCCAAGCCTCACAGCAGGCCTATTACAAAGGCATCATTTCTGTTTTAGAGGCAAAAATCCAATGAAACTTGTGCCAATCCATAAGGAATGGAGACGTAGGGCTGCCTTCAAGCACACCTGGTTCCGGGGATCAGATAATGTCACTAAGACATGGTCTGTTTCCTTCTTCCCTACCTCCCCCTTCCTTTCCCACCTACTCTGCTCTTCTCAGCCCCGTCTTCACTCTCGGACAAGTTCCTTCCATCGGGTTGTCTCAGAAAGTCCTGGGGTAATATTCTTACGACACATGATCTTGGTAGATGGCAACAGAGATTCTGGAATTAAGTTCTGTGAATGGGTTTTAGGTCAGTGCCTATTCCTAAGCTAATTATTTTGGCCAGAAAACTGGCTGGATCTGGGTCCCAAGGTCTTTTCC
The DNA here is from genome assembly GCF_000313985.2 of Echinops telfairi. Taxonomy (NCBI): domain Eukaryota; kingdom Metazoa; phylum Chordata; class Mammalia; order Afrosoricida; family Tenrecidae; genus Echinops; species Echinops telfairi. The sequence goes on from NW_022109491.1 coordinate 52,023,750, forward strand.
GGAAGGAATGGGCTCCATTTGATCTTAGGGTGACACCAGGCCACAAGCTACGGAAAAGCCCCACCACTGAAGATAGGATTCCCCTACCTCACAGAAAAATGGGTTGCCCACCAGTTCTACTCAGCAGTCCTGCAAGATATGATGTGCACAGAGTAGCCTGGTATAGTTGAGGCATGTATGTGTGCCTCAGGGGTAGGCTAAGTGGTAGGCATCGTGATCTTGTTCTTCCCTCATACCCCTGTCCTCCTGGCATCTCTGCCTTCCATTCTTATGCCCTGTTCCCTGGAGTGTGTGAGCACAAGTGCCTGCAGCAGTAGTCTGACCTCTCTCTGCCCCCCACACCGTTAACATTAACCTCAGACCTGAACTCAAACCACAGGGCAGGGGCAAGATTCGGTTATAACTGACCCAGACTCAAATTTATGTGCCTTCCACTGGGCAAGCGTGAATAACCTTCTTAAACATTCGCCACCTCAGTTTTCAGGCCCGTTCTCATAAAGAACAAGTCAGGTAACATTGGCAAATACTTGCGTATCATCAGCAACAACCTCATCAGCATCTTTTTATTATTATTATTATTAGATTATGAGTTGCGAGGCCTCCACGTGCCTTCCAGGATGAGGCCTCTGAATACTTGTCTGTGTCTGACTCTGGCGGGGCTGGCAGAGGAGGCTGAGTCTCACACAGCTGCACTCAATTACAGCTCCTGGGGCTCCCTTGAGATGAGTCCCTCCTCACCTGCCACTTTTCATCTCCTTCGCGACTCTTTCCAACTCAGCAGTCCGTCCTGCTCTGATCCCTCAGGTCTTCCTTTTTTAAAATCCCCTTACTTACCCTTTGTTCTGTCTTCACTGAGCTGTTTGTACCGAGGATAATAAGGAACCCTCAGCAGACAGCTCCTGGCTCAGTAGGATGCAACCCCCCTTGCCCCTACCAGGGCATTTCCAGAAAATGAAAGCTGTACCATGCCACATCCTTCCTGGCCTGGCCATTGTTAAAGGCTTCCTTGTCTTCCATGCCCCCTTCCTAGCCTCTCTCTGCAGGATCTTCTCCCCCTCCATGTCTCCTTCTGCTTTCCCACAGGCATCCAACTCCTCTTCTCAGCCATCTTTAGAATGCCCTGTTGGGATTCTGGGGCATTACTGACTTCTTTTTCTTTAACCATGATGCTTTTCGACACTGAGTTTTCTCTTGGAGGGGGTTCTCAAAATATAAAAGGTGAGTGGAAGTTTCTTGCTCAGTCAACTCTTCCTTTAATCCTTTATGTGCCCAGGAATACAGCCCGAGGATCTCAGCAGAAGGCAACATGTGTATTTTCTTTCTTTTTTTTATTAGTGGGATCTAATGTACCATATCATTCCATATTTCAATCAGATCAAGTAGAATTGTACAATTGTTACCACAGTTTACAAACAATCTTCCTCAACATGGACTCCTTGATATTGTCTCCCTTTTATCTCCCCCCCCCACTATACCCCCTGAACCTGGAACCCCTTATTCTACTTGTTGTGCTGATGGGTTCATCAGCCCTGGGTTTCATAAACCGAAATTTGAAAAAGCATATAACACAGTTTCCATAGGGTGACCTCCATGGACATAACATCTCTGAGATACACTCTCATAAGAACAAACAAAAACCAAACCAAACAATACAAATCAAAAGTACAGAACATTTTGGAAAGCAGGTCATGCCCAGCCTGCATCAATGGGGGAATCTACTGACAAAGTTAGAACGGTTCAGGTCCAATTTATGCCTTTGCTCTTCTCTGCTCCTCCCTCCCAAGCACTCTGTTTAGTGATGACTTTCCTCCCATCCCTCAGTCTTAGATGTGGGAGTTCTCTGGAGGCTTATTTCTTTTTCTTTTTT
>NW_022109491.1:52027437-52038314 GCF_000313985.2 Echinops telfairi
CCAGGGCTGCATCGGGATAGGTCCATGTAGCTTCTCCTTGGGGATGTCTTGTAGGAAGTCAATCTTGCAAGCTGAAGTAGGGAACTACTAAGGCAGCTGCACCGGTGCAACCATCACAAAGCAAGAGACCCGAGAACTAGAAAGGCGAAGCTCACCACCCATTTATCCCTCAGCCTTTCAATTAGCCCCACATGTGATTATCAGCCATGCTGGCACAATTAACTAACTCAGTGTATTATTCCATAGTTCAATCATGTCAGACAATTGTACAATTGCTTCCATAATCAGTCTCCAAACATAGTTTTTCTTCCTGGACTTCTTGACGTCATCTCCTTTTTGTCTCCCCACCCCTCGATACACTGCCCCTGAAATCCTTGTAATATTTGATTTCCCTATAAGCTCAGTGTCCCTGGGTTTCATATACCAAAAGACAGAGAAACAAATGACAGCTTCAAGAGGGTGACCCCCAGTGTCGACACACCTCTGAGATACACCCTAATTGCATATTTTCTTATGTTGTATTTCTCACTTCAATACAGGTGGTTGTCCCTGCCCACAGCCAGGTTTCCCACATGTACATCAGTGTTTTAGTGTGGGTCAAAAAAAAATTCTCTACCAGCACATTACACTCAAAAACCAGACTCACTGCCATCGAGTCAATGCTGACTCATACAATCTCATTTTCTGAGATCGTCGCTGTCTGGGGAGTAGAACGCTCCGTCTTGCACCCATGGAGCTACTGGTGGTATCACACTACTGACAACGAGGATCACAGCCCAACTGGTAACCACTACACCACCAGGGCTCCACTATACTCTGGATCCCACTTTAGACTCTCTTAATGAATATATGAGATTTTATTCCCCGAGCATGTGGACACTGGCTGTCCAAGGGCCCTGGGCCATGTGTTGCATTGTTCCATAGTTTACCATTGGCAGTAGGAGAGTACGGACTTACATTAGAGTTCTGGGCCTACCCCTCCATCCAGCCCTCTTCCTGTTCTTAGGCATGTCACCGAAATGCTCAGGGCCTTGTCTGGAAGAGGGGCTCAGGGCCAGACTGCAGTAGATGTCTTCAAGCATACTTGGCACGGAGCTGCCTTATATGGTGCATAGTGTTATACACATGGTCATCCTAAATTGATACTTTACCCAGCACTGGTAATTCCAATGAAAAAAACCCAAACCAAACTCACTGCTAGGGAGCCAACTCCAATTCACAGCCGCCTTTAGGAGAGGGCAGAAATGCTCTTGCAGGTTTCTGAGCCTGCAACTTTTTATGGGAGTAGAGAGCCTCCTCTTTTTCCTTTGGACCCACTGGTGGTTTTGAACTGCTGAACTGGCAGCTAGCCGCCCAATGTGTAACCACTAGGATACCAGGTCACCCTATAATCACAATGGAGAGGGGCTGTTCAAAAGATGCATGGGAGAATCGCCATGAGACTCGTTTCCAACAGTTCCAAGACTAGATCTACTCTGAGCACCTCAGGCAGAAGACCAGGACTGAGAGCAGGCCACTTTGACTCGAATCTGACAAGTCAACGCCAAGACACAGTCTCAGGGATGCAGGCCTGGATCAGACTTGAGGCACTCCTGGTTGTGAAAATGTAGCACAGTGGGGATTCTAGGCAGAGTGGAAAAGGCTGAGAGCCATAACAATGAAATATGAGGGGCATCCCCCTAAAAAAACCAGCTGTGATGTGAGGGGGATGATGCATTTGGAGTCCACTGCAACAGGGCAGACTGTTCCTCAAGCTTTCTATTTAGAGGTTCTGAAAAGATTGTGTAAGAGTGTGTGACAAAAAAGGCCTGATTTGTGGCAGACAGAGGACTGGTTTTGCCACCACGACAATGCACCTGCTCACACAACCATCTCAGTGCACCAGTTTTTGGCATTAAAACAGCATGCATCTCTTGTCCCATGCACCTGACTCATCTGACCTTCTTCCTGTGACTTCTTTTTGTTTCCCTGAATGAAGAGGGACCTCAAAGGACAGCGATTTGATGACATAGAAGGAAAAAAACGAGGGAGATGCTGTCAGCCGTCCAAACTGATGAGTTTGAAAAACGTTTCCAAGAATAGGATCACAGATTTGACAAATGTATTAAGTGTAATAGAGAGTACTTCAAAGACAATAAGGTTGTTGTGTAAAAAAAATTAAATACAGCTTTGGAAGGAAAAAATATCCGTTTTGGGGGAGTACCCTTTCATAGTTCCTAACATCTCAAGATTCCATCCCTTTTCCTTTGTCCAAATGGCTGCCACCATCGTTTATCTGCCAGCCATTTCAGGCAGCTTTGAGAATTTCTGACCCTACCCATGTCATGATAACCCACTCAGGTCTACCGCTTACCTTCCTTTGACACGCTAACTTTCATACCAAGTTTCAGCTTAGATGTTGATTCTTTGAGGAAGTCTTACCTGACCTGTACTTCCTGCCTTCCACCACCACCCACCCCACATGTCCCCGTTGGTGAGAGCTTCTTCTACCTGCTCTCCTAGATCCCGAACTCCCCTATCACAGCACTTGTCTCACTAAGTTGCAATCACTTGTTTATCAAAGGTCTCCTTGTGATTATATGTTCCCCGAGGATAGGAAACGGTATGTTTGTTCATCATGGTACCTATCTTTAGCATCATAGAACAGTGCCTAGCACAGCGTTGACAATTTGTAAACACATCTTGAATGAATGAGACAGCGGGCAGTAGCAGTGAAGGTGAGGCACATTGGAAATTGCTTTTCTGACAAATCACAGCAATGGGATGGATGGAGAAGTGAGGTCTCTCACATTAGAAATGTTCGACGAAGGTGTTCTGAGTCAGTTAAGGAAGTGGACCAGGTGATCCCAGAAATGTGTCCACCTCAAATCTCTGACAATTCAACGGCTCTAAGAATGGTTCCTTGTATTTGGCCCAGGTCATTTCTCATGCCAGTGGAAACACTGCAGGGACCCAGGTACTGAGGTAGGATTCTTTAATCTCCCAGGCTGTGCTCTTACAGAAGTTAATCTAGTAATGCATTACCGGTGTGGCCTTGTCACTAATCACCTCCTTCCCAGGGGAAGCCAGGGGGAAGGAGGATATGGGTGGGGGCCGAGAGGATTCTGCTGTCTTATGTGGCATTATCGAGAAGCAGAGGAAGATAGGATCATCTAGTGGCTTCGACACTGAGACGGAGAGGGGAGAAAAAGCAGAAGAAATTGTGCTCTTCACCCAAAGAACTCAAAGTGCTTCCAGGTATAAGACTATTGCCCTTCATTTTGAGAGAAAGATGGGGCTGTCTGCCCCTGTAAAGAGAGCAGCATGGACCACTCCGTGGGGCAGTGCCACTCTGTCACTTGGGTTAGAATGGGTTCAGTGGCACAGAACAATAAACACATGGTCCTCTCGATGCCTTTCAGGTAGACAGTATCTTTTATAGGAAGATAATCAGATGTAATATGACTTGCCAGGTAGCTGGCCCCTATTTTGGTGAACAGTTCAGGCCTCTTTATCTAGAGTTGCAATTTCTCTTCGCATGTCAGGAATTGATATGCGGGCAGGGATGGTGGATGCGTGTCAGGACAGGGAACTGGGAGACCAGGTAAAGGGCCTTAAAACCTCATTACTCTTTCTGATTTCTTACCAAGTGCCCAGAGCCCACTTTGGTTTTGTTTTTCAGGAATAGTTTTCCTTTGGCTTCCTTCTGAAAGTCATTTGTTGCTCCCTTGTGAGCTGAGCCTCAAAGGGGGCAGTTCAACCTGCAACGCTTTTATGCTGGGAACCCTGGCGTGTTCAGTAAGCTGTTTTCTTTCACGTTCCTCACACTCTGAATTTTCCCCCCTTTATGCCATGCATGTAAAAGGCCCTTTCATCGGACAAACGCCTCCCTCCCCTCACCTCCCATTCACTGCCTCCCTCCTCCAACATACATACACTTTCTCTTTAGTTTCTTTCTTTCCTCCTCCCTTTGGACACCAAAAAATGAGAGGTGGAGAGCACAAGGCAGCCATGCGCACAGACACCGAGTCATAAAGGAACACAGAGAAGGAAACAATTTAAATACCACCCAGCACGGATAGGGGGCCGGAAAGCAGAGAGATGAGGGGAAGAAAATGCAGATCAAACAAAGGCAGAGAGAGAGCAGACAGGAGTCCGCTGGGCAGCAGAGTTTCGGAGAACAGAGGCATAGCGTGATTGTAAAATAATTATGCCCTCCTCGTGAAGTCCTCGGCCACATCCTGGCCGGCTGTGCCAAGTCCGCCAGCCCTCACTCGCTGAAGCGGTATTTTATCTTCTGGCGAAAGCCCTCCTGCACCCACAGTGGAGAGGACTTGATTAATTAGCGGAGATCTCTTCCAAACAGACAGCGAGCTCTGTGGAGAAGGTTGGAGCTATTTAAGGATGAAGACATGCGGTGCTGCCAACGGCACCTGCCCCCACTCCCCCCCATCTCCCCCATTCCCCCCCACCCCCGCGCCACCACACCCGTACCTGCTACGGGGGCCCTGTGAACACGCACGTGCACAGCCACATGGATTCGCCCTCTTCTCCGTTTGCCAAGGCAACATCCATTTCTTTCCTTCGGTTATTTCAAAGGACCTGAAAATGAGACCTTTTGGAAGAAATAGCGATCTCTGTTGGAAAACAGAGTGTGATGACTGAAGTGCCAATGTTGGATTCTGTGGGAGAGAAGGTGGGGCCCTTCTAGCACTTGAACCTGGAAACGCACCAAACGTTCCCTGTAACATGTCACATGAGACCAAGAGCAAGAAAGGCGGATGAGAAGGTAGCTCATCTCGTGCCTCCCTCTCCGGCCAGGCAAAGAAGAACTTTCTGCTCTTTAACCCACTTTGTCTACTTCTTAATAACTTTGCTCTGTAGATGAGTCTGGAGAGCTCTAGGCTTGCCCTTTTGAGAACAAATGCTTCCACCTGCGGTGCTCCGAAAGGGGCGTCTTTCACTGCTAAGCTCATTAAGAGCAAGCCTTGCCTTGGGGTGGCACAGGTAATGAAGTGGTGGTGGGGTGCCTGCCGGCTCTAATAGGCTGGAAGGAACCGAAGGAAAACATTAACCTGTCAGGATGCGTTCACTCCAGAGCAAGCTGCTGGAATCGCCTCTGAAAATGGTGCCAGGAATCTTAAGCATACTCATTTCTCAGGGTGAGCCCTGACTGGGGTGAGCACACCTGGCCAGGCTGGGCCAGCAAAGTCAAATGGTGCTGCAGGCCCAGTTGGGCTCAGCATGGCCAGATCTTGGACAGAGTCTCTACGAGTGTGAAGCTGAATTGCTACCGCACAGCCTTGGCGCCTCCCTGCTGTGTTCAACTCACGTTCATTACCAGTGCTAATAGCTTTACTAGGGCTGGTGGGGGGAGGAGAGAGGACAGTGGGCTCTTTCATGCCACGCTGCCTTTGATTACACCAGGATGACTTTGGTATCAACCCCACACTTGAAATTGCAGACGTTGGCATGCCAGTTCTGATCCCAATTCAAATCTCTCTTCAGTCAAGGGAGAAGGGGTGATAAGAGAAACTATCACAGCACAACTCTACAAGGTGAAAGGGATTGTCATTCAATATTCAGTTGTGTGCTTGCTCCATGCCAGAGACTTTGCGTGCTGGTTAGCGACGCAAATAAGATATTCCTTCCACCCAAAAGGAAGTCAGAGACTGTACGGAAGTGATAGGAGCCTACAACCAATTCTAGTCATGTGCCTAAAGGCATCCTGAACCACACAGGCAGAATCAATTCATTCTGCTTGAAAAAAGGAGCAAGGAGGGAGTTCAGAAACAGGTTTCTCAAATTCTCTATCTCCGTATGCTGTTGTATCAAACCAGTCAGAGGTTCAGAGAGTGTGGGACTTGGGTGGAGGGATGGGAGGCTGTGTCAGACTCCCAGTGGATCTCAGCCTTTGTCATTCGTTAGAATGACAGCTTTCCAGGTCACTACGCAAGCCTGAATGCATCAGCATTTCCAGGGCAGGAGGCCCTGTATCTCCAGTTAGATAAGCATCCCAGGTGATTCTAAGGAGCTCCATATGAGATACACTAAAGGAGATCATAGTCCCTGGATGGTGCACATGGTAAAGGCACTCATTTGGCAGCTAACCTAAATATTAGAGATGCAAATCCACCCAGAGGCATGCCAAAAGAAAAAGCCGATAATCTGCTTCCAGAAGCACATCCATCCCACTCACCACGAAGCACAGTTCTACCTTGATATACATTGGGAAGGCACGAGTTGGAGCCGACTTAAGGGCAACTAGAGATTAGACAACTGGAAATCCATTTTATAGAGGCAAATCAGACTCCGCGACATGGGGTGGGGTGGGTAGCCACCAGCTCAGGACAATTATCTGAGGAATAACAGTAAGAGTTGAGTTCAGATTTGCTTCTGTCCAAATACGGTACACTTTTAACCAAGGAGACTGCACAATTTGTGTACAACCTGTGCATTCTGTAACCCAGCAAAGGCTTTGGCGGGGCTTGAGACACATATTCATGAAGGGGGGAGGGGAGGAATTAAACACATTTCCACTTGCTTCTAACTCTCAATGGCTATATCCTCTGTTAGCTCCACTCCTGCCTCACTCCTGGAAGGTGATTGCAAAATCTGCACGGGGCCACAATTGACCACCTCTAACCGCACGAAGGAGGAGAGCCCATCTGCACACCAGTCCAAGGCCCATTGCCACAAGGCGAAGAGGTCAAGCACGCTCTCCTCTTCATCTCTGGACACCGGCTGTTCCTCCCACAACACTCAACTTTTCTGCTGGGTCCAAAAATTCATTGCAATGGCCACACAGAATTGACAGACAAAAGTCACCTTCTAGGGGTTTGGGGAATTTGACAGATTACCACCAGTCAGGATCATAAAATATTAAGGACACAATCTTTGGTCCACAGCAGCACCCCTGCCTTAGCCAGACAGCAAAGTCTTTCTCTGGCCCTCCGTCTCTCAGCCACACAGTTGCTTGCCTCCGCCTTGTTCTATGGATGGGAGAATCCACCACTGCTTTGCCTGTCAGCCTCATGCTCTCTGGTCTCAGCACTGTGGCTCCTCTGCTCTGGTGCCTTGCCTCTGGTCTTGGTATGGCATGACTTTGCTGACGCCATCACTTCAGGTAGGGGTCTGGAAAGAACACAATCCACTGGTAGTTCTTGATAGTCCTAGGGAATCTCTCTGTTTCAAAGAGCAGGAGCTCTGGTGGCAAAATGGTTACACTTCGGGCTGCTAACTGCAAGCCCCGTGGTTCTAAACCACTAGGGTTTCTGAATCCAGCAGGTAACGGAGGGCGTTAGAGTCTCAGAAACTCACAGGGACAATTCTCCCTGGCCTCCAGGGCCTCTGTGAGTTGGCACTAACTTGATTGCAGTGCATTTGGTTTGGGTTTGGGTTTTCAAGAGAATTATACAGAGAGGAATGGCTGTCAAAACGGAGCAATGCCCTCGATTGGTGTTTCACATGTTGTTGTTAGGGGCCATGGAGTCAGTTCTGACCTCATAGCAACCCTGCGTACAAAAGAATGAAACTTCACTCGTTCCCGCGCCATCCTCACAATGTTCTAATTGCCTATTTGCTGAGAGTTGGTGAGAGTTACAGAAACAAGGATGGGAAAGTGGTGATAAGACATTTCACTTCACCACAGTCATGTTTTCCTACTGGCAGGCAAACAAACTCATCCTCTAAGCACAGACGATGCCCTTTGGCAGAGAATAAAGCCTTACACAGAAAGATGTCAAAATCTTGTTTCTGGAGAGGACACTTTGAGAAAGTAAAAAAGAAGTGTAACTTAACAGCTTTCCTAAGAAAGCGCATATATCTTTTTCTCCTGGGGTGATGCCCTTTGTAAAACCTTTCACTGGTTAAGCAAGGAGCTACAGGTGCCTGCCAGTGCATGGCTGTGGCTCACCACTCATCTTGTATTCAATATGACAAAAGAAATAGGTTTCCACCGAGTCTGCCTCTTGTGACATCTAAGCCAAAAAATGTTCTCTGGTTTCACAAGGCAAGTACAAAAGCCTAGCTTCCAAATTGTCTTCAATCTGATCAACCCCAGCATCTACCTCTGCCTCCCTCCGTTCCTCCCGTCCTCCCTCTACATCAGCGGTTCTCAACCTTCCTAATGCCTTGACCCTTTCATACAGTTCCTCATGTGGTGGTGACCCCCAACCATAAAATGATTTTCCTTGCTGCTTCATAACTGTAATTTTGCTACTGTTATGAATCATCATGTAAAATCTGGTATGCAGGATGTATTTTCATTGTTACAAATTGAACATAATTAAAGCATAGTGATGAATCACAAAATAATATGTAATTATACATTGTGAAATATTTATTTCTAATCACAAATAAATGAAATTTTGTCTTGAAGCATGGTGCAGTATGGGTAACAGTTTTCATGCCGAATACTGTATGTGGGCGTATCTGCATGTGGGCGGACGTGCCTGGAGATGGATAGAGGAGTGGTGAGGTAGTTAGTTTATTGTGCCAACCTGGCCAATAAACACATGTGGGGTTAATTGAAGGGCAGAGGGATACATGGCTCAGTGAGCCTCGCCTTTCTAGTTCTCGGGTCTCTTGCTTTCTGATGGTCGGACCAGGGTGCAGCTGCCTTAGCCAGTTCCCTCCTTCAACTGACAAGGCTCACTTCCTGCAAGACATCCCTGAGGAGAAGCCACATAGACCTACCCTGATATAGCCCTGGGTGCTAGAGCAGCCATGTGGAGACCCCTGCCAGCGCTGAGATGCTTACACGTTCACTGACTCAACTTTCCACCTGTGGTCGGCACCATTGCATGTGTTTTGTGAGATGGAGGACTTTGTGGATTGGTATTGGACATATGGGTTAATGGGTTAATGTTGGACTTGTGGTCTTGGGCAGGACTGGGTTGGGATGTTTTCTTGATGTGCACTTAACCTTTATATAAAACTCCTATACATGAGTTTCTGTTTTCTGATGGTCTTAGGCAACCCCTGTGAAAGGGTCTTTCAACCCCCAAAGGGGTTATGACCCACAGGTTGAGAACCACTGTGCTAGATGGAGGAGATGTGGAGAAAAACTCCACAAGAAGTTCTTCTATTTAAGTGGCTGGTGGATTTGAACCACTGACCTGGTTAGCAGCCCAAAGCCTAGCTCACAGTGCCAGAAGCCACAAATATACCTGGTAACCTGGGAACCATTGTCATCTGTTGTTGCCGATTGCCTATTAGAAGCATCCCTGGTAAATATGCAATTATTGGGAGTATGGATAATGAATTCCTTGATGGGACCCTTCTGATCGTAGTCTTTGTAACATGAATTAAATGCTTTTTCCTGATGGGTCTGGGTAAGAGAAGGTGGGGGAGATGCTGATAGGATTATATGATTCAGACTGTTAACAGAGCTAACTGTGATTATAAAACCTTGGACCACTACTGTGGGGATTGACCAGTTTCACCATCCTGCTACTTTTAACATGACGCATCTTAGCAGCAAAGGAGAGGTTGTACTACTAACATCAAGAGAGAAGAGCCAAGGAGTGAAGTTTGTCTTTTGGACCCCAAGATCCTTTTGCATTGAACCTTTTCAGCTCAAGGTCAAAATTGTTGCAAGGAGTGGCAGGAGTTTGGCAGCCCTAGAACCAAGAGCTAGAGCCTGCGGCAGATGCTTGATTGCCCTGCTGATGGAGAGACTAAAGCTGAGTGGCTTGAGGCAGGAGGTTCGCTTGTGGACCGGGTGCCATCGCACACTTAACTGGAGGAGCTAGGTTTGCTCACCCAGGGACCTCTAGCCAAGGGCCTTCAGGCTGAGGCTTATGGCAGAATGCCACCTGTTGGGAATACATCGTGTGCTTCAAAGAGCTTTGTAACTTGACTGGAGTGAGACAGAAGCCAAAGACCAAAGTGTGGTCACCCTGCAGGCATGGGTGGGAAAAGTGGTCATGAACAAAGAACTGTTCCTGGAGCATTTCTGACCCTGAATTATAACCTACTAACTTCCTAAAATCACTAGTACTGTCTGTGAGTTCTATGTCTGTTGTAGTGAATTATTGAACCTCATTGAGAGGTGGAGGGCTGTGAGAAAGCTGGGTAGTGTCCGAAGCAGCCAAAGCGGAAAGAGGCTGGAGGCATGTGTGATACTTGCCTCAGAGAAACTGGCCTTTGGCTGGTAGTTATGCTCCTCTTGCCCCTTGTGAAATGACAAGCGGTACGATGTTGCCTCTGTGTCATTCTCTCCAAGGAGAAAGCAAGGGACCCGGCCACATCTGCATACCAAGGCAAGATAGCTTATTCCCTGCTACTGGTAGCAATTTCTCGACTGCACTCGTGTGGGAGCAAGGAGAGCCTTTTCTATCAACCATCTCTATTCCAGACAATATTATTGGAGATGGCTTAAGAAACAAGAAGTAATTCATCCCCAAATAACCCTCCCTTGGCTCCCAGCTGCTCAGAACAGCTGGATTGCTTTTTCCTAGCCAGAGAGCTTCTGTCTCTAAACTAATAGCACGGGGAGAAGCCAAACATGTTGAAATATGCTAAATGGGGTCATCAGTTTTAATTCCCATAGGAAGATGAACTCCCTTGGATTTCTGTATGCAGATTTTCAGTTGAAAGTTTTCAGCTCTGTGCTCAGCGTTGGGGGGGCCTAGACCACAGAGTCACAAAGTGACCGCCCTCGTGAAACGTCTGAACCAGCTGCACGGAGGGAAAAGATGGCATACATTACCAATTAGCAGACAATATGCAGTGCCTAATTAAGCACTAAATAGTGTCAACCAGGATCAGAGTGGATGGAGGGCTGGAGTGATTGGGAAAGCCTTCTTGGAGGATTCTCAAGCTACATCTGGAAGGATCTAGAAAGCTGCAGAAAAGGCCAGGCTGTCTAGATGGGGAGAAATATTAGCAAACTG
>NW_022109491.1:52038414-52059435 GCF_000313985.2 Echinops telfairi
TTAAGCACTAAATAGTGTCAACCAGGATCAGAGTGGATGGAGGGCTGGAGTGATTGGGAAAGCCTTCTTGGAGGATTCTCAAGCTACATCTGGAAGGATCTAGAAAGCTGCAGAAAAGGCCAGGCTGTCTAGATGGGGAGAAATATTAGCAAACTGGTTACGAGGACCAGAAGACATTTTAAACTAAACTATCTGCATTTTAGTCTGAAATGTACTATTTAAACAATGAAAGACACGCGCGCACACACACACAGTCTCTGTGAGTTAGAATTGGTTCATTGGCAGTGGGTCTGGCTTTGACTGATATTGCTTATTCACAGCTTTCAGCACACTCTCAGTGAGGACGAGAGTAGATGTGTGTAAATAGACAGGTTTATTGTAGTGTGGTTAATGCTTGGAAGGAGATCATCAAAGTTATCAAGAATAGTGGTGGGAGGGTGTGGGTGTAGGTAAGCTTGACTGCATACAGGTGGTCATGGAAGGCGCCCGGTGAAGATGGCATTTCACTGAAAGTCAAAAGATGAAAGCACCAAGCACAGAATTATGGGAAAGAACCAGATGGGAAGACAAATGGGATCATGCGGCCAATGCTGGAATACTTGTAGAGGACTGAACAGGGGTCACCTCGACTAGGGTTGAGAGGGTGTGCATGCTTGGCAAGAGGCAAGGGAGAGGGGCTTGCATAAACCACAAAGGGCTGGTACATATGGCCAGGGATGCTTGAGTCTTATTCACAGTGTGATGGGAAGCTCGGGAGGTCCGTAGACAGAAGAAGTTGCTAGCTAAAGTGCTTTCAAGAAATATGTGCTGAGACCACTGTGTAAAGGTAGTTGGTGGTGAGGTTGGGGGCAGGAATGGGGAAAGAGGCCAGAGTTCTATGAGAAGCTATTTCATAGTCCAGCTGGTTTTCCCTGGGGCGGTGCAGTGATAGGTGTGGCAGGAAGAGGATGGAGAGTGGACACAGGATCCAGACTTGTGCTGGAGCTCGATAGGCCTTGCGCTGAGTTGCGGCTGAGTGCTATATGAACGGGAAGACTCAAGGGTGTATCGCTGGCTTCGAGCCTTGATAAGGTTAGAATGGATTATGTGGGGTTGGGGGCTGGCCTGGTAGAAATCAAGAGCTGAATTCCACATATGTAACATCCAACAGAAAATGATATTTATCAATTATTTTTCCATCTGCTACATATTGTGCACCTATTTTGTGTTAGGCCCTGGGGATATTGGTGTAAGCAAAACCAGGTTTTTTTGTTGGTTTGGTTTTCCTCAGGGCGCATGTCAACTTGGGTGCTCTGCGCTAACACAGTATGGACAACACCGTGATGGAATCTGCCGTGACTCAGCCCAGCAGTTGGGGGAGCACAGATCTCCTTAATCTGGTCACAGCCTTGACAGGGTTCATTCCGCATGTGGCCTCATCTTAGTATAAATTGACATTTGGATCCTGCATCTGGTTCATCAACCTGCTGTTATTTTGCGTATGGCTACTAAGGAGCCTTTAGCAAACTGTCAACCTTGGATTCATTTTCTAGAAGTATTTTTCTAGATAACAACTAGTGGGGACTAGGATGGTGTGGGATGGTTGGCGTCCGAACCGGATAAAGAAGGACGGAGGGTATAGACATGTGTGGACTCTGCTGTGACAATCAGCTTTGGGCCAGTGTGGAATTGGTTTCTTCTTTGTGTGGACTGAGGCAATAAGACATAGCGCCTACACCACTGTCTCCATTGTGGTCCACGCACAGTAGGGTGATGCTCAGTGAGACTCGAGCAGGGGGAAAGAGATCAGGGCGGTAAATGTCAGATCTGTAAGGGGAGGGGGTAGGGCAGGCCTGGAAGAGTAGAGTGAAGGCCTTTGACTGAGCCGGACTCAGTGAGGAGTTCCAAGTAGAGAACTGACACCTCTTTGTCACCTTTTGACCTGTGAAACACCCCTGACACTTTTTGACTTATTAAACATCACTTTGATGACCATGTTGAGAATAGACTGTGTAAACAGCAGAAGCAGGGAAAGGGGCCAGTAGCTTTTTGCAATAATTCCAGTGGGGCCTCCTGTCGTTTGGACTGTTTTTTCCCAGGCATGCTTGGTTGACTGCTTGTTTTAAGACAAGCCTTTAGGACCCTGGATGCTATTCTTTCTGATATCCAGGTGCCATCTGGTTTCTTCACCACACTGTGCTTTAGCACCCATATCTTCAGTGATCTCTTCTTGAGGGTGAGTATCGAGTAGGGCCATATAACTAATTGTTCTTACATTAGGCTAGTTGTAAGTGCTCACCCACTTTTTTATTGCCTTTTGCTTGATATACAAATACTAATTCTAGTGTATCACCCTATTTTATGGGGGTAGATATATATATGTATAGTATATCGATATATATACATAAGTGTATATATAGTGGTATCTTAAATTTACACATAACCATATTTTAAATACCATGACCTCACTTTTCCCAGTTAGAAGCCTCACAAATGGAAAAACATACAAATATGACAAAGCAACTTCTTAGATCACAACTCTATAAAATTAGAAATCATCTACAGGAAGATCAAGAGAAAATAAAATCAAACTCATGGAAACTGAATAACAACATGCTGCTTAAAAATGATTGGGCAATTGAAGAAATACAAAGATAAAAAGAAAAAGTTCTTTGAATATTAAAATTAACACGGGATTCAGAAAATTTTTGCACAAAGGGAATGCTGCCTGCTGCATTTTTCTTTTGTTTTAATTTAATTTTGTTTTCCTCTCTTTTTGGCAGCCTTCTAAAAAAGTAGATAGAAAAGGGAAGAGCAGAGCGTGGAGGAATGCAGAGAGTAGAAATGGTTTTCTCGGTAAAGAGATGCCCGGGGTGCTGAGATAACACGCATGAAGGTGCTTTGTAAACTGTAACTGGAGGTGTTCTTGTTAAAGAAATTCTGTGTGCTAACATGACATTGACATTCTGAGAAATGTGAATTCTCAGGACGGACCAGATATCTTTTGAAGAATGTCTGCTCCTCGAGATTGATAATTGTAGGAAGCCTGCAACTTGAGAGACAAGCAGACAGGGAGACAGGCTTCTTCCAAGGCGTTTGCACTGTCCTTGAATCCCTAGCTGATGGCAGGCTTAGATGTGTCACATTACTTGAAACAACTGCAGTCAGAGGATATGTGAGGTCTGCTTGAGCAAAATCAAATCCCATTTTCACATGACTACCCACGTCCTTTTAAGGGGGATGAGGATCCGGAATATGTGCTTTGAATAGTGACTTCACATGGTAACATTACCTTTGGACCAGTATCACTAAAATAGACCCTTCTCCAAATTGACGGGGGAAAGAAGGATCTTTGTACTCCTGTCAACAGTTAGTTTAGGAAACCTCTAAGGGCAATTCTATGGGGTTGCTATAGTAAGTATCTATGGGGTCGCTATGAGTCAATATCAACTAATAGGGCAGTTGCCTCAATGGCAGTGAGTTGCAAATTGACAGTCAACACATTCTCCAGGGCAAAATGAGGCGTTTGGTCTTTGAGACCTCTGAGGGGTTTCATTCTCCGGGGGTTCTGCTTCTGGCCCAAGCCTACATGAAGCATAAACTGTTCTTTAAACAAGAATGTCTGAAGTTTCTAATCACTGACTGAGAAGGCACTTATGAGATGGAAAATAAGTAGACCCGAGATAAGGAAAACGGGTCAGGATATTTGACTCACAATTCCCGCCCACTACTCCATACCTCCCCCTTCTAAGAATATTCTCAGAACCAATATCCTTTGGGGAGAGAGGAAGGTGACATTTCACTAATCAGTGTATCTTGAACAAGATGAGGCTAAAACAATCATTGCACTAGGAGAGATTAGAGATAGACACATTTATTTTCCCCCAGTAGCTTGTAAGGAAGGTTGTGAGAAAATTCAAACTAAGCACGCTAAGCTCATCTCCTTCTACCTTAAAAATGTAGACGTGGCAGCTGGGGCAGCAGCCGGGTGGGTGGAGGGCAGTAGGGCCATCAGGAAGGCCAAGTTGGCTGTGACATACCCAGAGCCAAGAGTTGGGGAAGGGTCTTCTGGAGGCCCTAGGTGTCCCATGGAGCCAACAGGCCCACGTGCTGAGCTGGCAGCGGGAAAGCTCTGAACTGTTTTCTCCTAGGAGCGCCGCAGGTTTGCTCTCCCTTTGCATACAAGATGCATACTAATTTGAACCTCTCTGCGGAGGAGCACTCTTCCTGACAGATTCTTTAAGAATAGATGCAGGATTTGAAAACCCAAGATGGCATTGCTTGTAATTATAATGTAATTGGTGTAATTGAGAGCTCAGGGTCTCATGCAAATCATAGCTCCTGTTTTTAACTTTACATCAAGACTATTTAACTTTATGTCAAGTGCAAAAAAAAAATGCACTTGAGTGTTTCATTTGTGCACTTGTACACTTGGTCCAGATAGAGCCCCAGTGCGGAATACCCGTGGGGAGAGATTAGTCTAGGCATGAAGACTACACCACCTCCTCTGCCATGTGTCTTGCGGATGGATGGTCACAGACTCTCAGAGCCTTGGCTCTCTTTATCTGTTCGAAGGGGGTAATGATCAGAGTCATCCCATATTGTTTACCCTCAAACCAAACTCGCTGCAGCAAGTCAGTTGTGACTCAGAAGATTAAGTTAGATAATATGCAGGTACAAACCTTCCAAACTCAAGAAGCGCTATTCACAACCACCCGAAGGCTTCTGCATGTTATTTCTCTTGCTTTTGTTTGAAACGTGTGTGTAGTCAAGTGGAAGGGGCAGGACTCACGTAGCAGGGTGAAGTCTCAGATCTTCTATTTGGAAGCTTTAGCTGTTACCCTACTTTTGCTCTTGTATACAATGGAGGTGGGGTAGGGCATCAGGTGGTCATGTGGCAATGATTCATGGGAAGGCCCATTGAAAAATGGCAGGTGTTTTTGAAATACTTGTTCAATCAGTGGTCCAACTAGCTCTACTTTTTCTTTTTACCAGGATCTGTTTGTGAGCAGTTATGGTGGCTGCTATGAATGACCACATCTGACATAAGCAAGTCTATAATCTTCCATCATGAGATATCAGGAGCCCGATGTAGGAGTTATATTAGGTTCCTGTGGCCACTGTAATAAGTTACCACAACTCTGTGCCTTTAAACAACAGAAATGTATTCTCACAGAGCTCTGGAGGGCAGACGTCCAATATCTGGCTGAGTGCACACTCTCTGGGGGCTCTAGAAAAATTCCCATCCTTATCTCTAATGACTTCCTTGGCCCTCTAATTTCTACATGTGCTTGGTCTTCTCGTTTCGGTCTGTGTGCATCACCTCTGCCTTTCTATTGGAAGGCCAGGGTATTGTTATTTCAAAATCTTTAACTTGACATCGACGAAGATTCTTTTTCCACATGTGATGACAAACATTTACAAGATTCAGGAATGAGGACTTGCTATCTTTGGGTTCACTTTGAGTCGGAAAAGGAGTGACGGCTCCTTGGCACCAGATTGTCCAGGTTACAACCGTAGCTTCACTGCTTCCTAGCAGTCTGGCTTCAGGTACATTACTTCACCTTTATATGTCTTGGTTTCCTCCTCTGTCAAGTGGGGGAAATAATAGAGCCAACCTCAGCGAGTAGTGGTGAGGGTTAAATACACTGATCTACATAAAACCTGTAGGAGCGTCTGGCATATGGTCAACTCTCGCGAATGTTCACTATTATCTCTGGCTTTTCCTTGTTGTTGGTTGCCATCAAATCAATTCTGACTTGCTTATAGATTTGCCAACGTAGCTGCAGCTACTCTCTTTCAGAATTTGATTATTTTTAACTGTCACAAACTTTTTGGTGTTCTTTTTTGTGCTTAAAAGACTAATCACCTCTAGAAATTCATATACAACTATTTTATGATATGGTCTGTTTTTTGCTTTCTTCTTTATTTATGATTTTATAGAATAGAATAGAATTTTGAGCAGACGTTAATTATATTTTTTCTACAGTAAAGAAACAAAATCATAGCATATGTACAAGATCACAAAAACATCACTTAAGGGTTCAAACCTTGTCACTTGATCCTGTCTCCGGTACACGTTGGGCCTGATCTGGTTTTCAACATTTTCTGTGTGTTTGTTTGTTTCCTATTGGGGTTTACCTCCGATGTATTTTGTCACTGTAAGTAGCTCTCTTGAATTTTTGTTATATGTTCTCCTATTTTTCCACAGATGAAACCCAGGATTGATAAGCCTATCGAGACAGCACGTAGAATAAGGATGCCCGGGGGCTGCAGTGGGGGAAGGATGGCAAAGAGATCCCTTATCAAGGAGTTAGAGAAGGAAGAAGTTTTGAAACTGGTTGTGGTAGCCATTGTACAGCACTGCTTGATGGGATTAAATGCTGGCATGACATGGTATCTGCATTAGCTCCCAATACAATGGTTTTGAGGGGAAAAAAAGTACTGCGCTCATTGTACATCCTCTATCTTAGTATTTTGAATACCAGGTTTCCATCATCATTTCCTCCTTTCATTGTCTTCCCCTCACAACCAATCGCCATGAACCACAGGTTTTGAAACCCTTTGCTTTTGCTAGAAATATCATTTATGAAGTACTAACTTAGTTCTCATTGATTAAAAAAAAGTGTGAGCTGCCCACCAGCTGTCTTTTAAGCTGATTGGACATGCTTGTAGCAAAAGGCATTCCGGAATGTTGTTGAAGTAGTATGCCAAGCCCTTTCTCCGCCGAGGGTCTTTGAGACGAGAGGACATGCTGTCAGACCTGAGGCATTCAGCTCTTGTCACAGGTTCTTCGTGGATCACAAGCTCTGTAGCCCCCAGTGCCCATTTTATGAATGAGGAGATGATGCTGTCTTGCAAGGGCTTGGTTGGTAAGGGATTATGACCCTGGTGTTGGGTCATCAGGACAGCATTGAGGATGTAGTGCCCACTCAGTAAGAGGAAATAGAAGTTCAAGTGGTAGATCACGTGCCTATAATGGGGACATTCTGCTGAAGACCCTCCAGAATCAAGGACTCAAGTGTGGTCTACATTTTGCCACCGTGAGTACTCACAAAAACATACCAAGTCTCTTACATGTGCTGTGCCGGGTCCTGGGATGAAGATACATTCCTTCAAGTTGCTTACAGGCTTGTTGGGGAAATGAGGCATACATATCTAAATAAAGGAAATAATTAATAGTTCAAGACAACAATAGCTGAACCATCACAGACAATTTATGATTAACTGTCAAATCAATTGAAGAGACACTAATTGCTGGATGAGTGCTCAGCAGGGTGTGATCCCTTGAGGCTGGCTGGTGGCTGGGAAAGGGGAAAATGCCTAGGAGTTGATGTTTAAGATGTGAAGAGACCAGAGCTGGGCTTTGAACCCAGCCTGTCGTTTATTGTGAACCCAAGGACAAGTTTTGATTTCTTTAGGCTTCCATTTTCTTCATTGTAATCTAGGGTAATGGCACTGCTGTCACACGGATTGTTCTGCAGTCAATGTGCAGGGGGTATTTGATTAGCAAACTACTGGATGCGTTTGGCATGCATACAATGTCAATGCCAAGAAGAAGGCATTAGGGTTGGGTCTTGAAGGTAGAGTAAATGGACTAGAGTAGAAAGGACACTTCAGGAATGAACAAGTTCAACTGGCTGGGTGTGTTTGGGAGCAGAGGTAGTAAGCGTGCTTAGCATAAAAGTTCTCTTTCTCTTACAGTTTTCCTTTTTCTGCAGAGAGAAAGTTCTAGAGTGCTTGCCCCAGGGCTGGAGGAAGAAATATGAACTGGCACAGTCATGGAAAGACCGGCTTTGAAGTAAGAGCCCCAGATATGGGCACACACTCTCTGGGGTCCTGGCCTCTTTGACCAATCTGCTCTGGAAGATGCTAGAACAGAATAAAAGTTGAGACATTCCGTTTGGATGCCACGGATGATCTGGAAACATCCTATATTAGTGTGCAAAACACTATCCTGGCAAAATAGTTTTCAAATGTTTGTTCGTTCATCAGAAATCTAATGAGAAGGAAAGAACCCAATTTCCGCCTCCTCAAATGAGACGGGACTTTTGGCAGATATCTGGGATTTCCAAAAGGTGCAATGCAAGGCCCCACGTTACCTTGCAAGAACAACTTGTGAATATGGTAAAATGGTAAATGACTAGCACTTACTTTGAAGATAGATATTTATTTTGTTGCTTTTCTTAAGAAGATACACAAGAAACCATATGAATTTAACAGTTTCTACATGTTCAGTGCAGGGATATTTGTTATATTCTTTGAGTTTTCCAGTCCTTCTCCCGCTCCTTTCCTGAGTTGCCCCTCACACATTAGCCTATACTCCCTGCCCCCAAAGGTTCCTATCTAATCTTTTCAGTTGCTGTTGTTAACATTGTCTCATATAATTAGTTCTTAAGTGAGTGTTATGCTCAAAGCAGACTTTTTTACTAGTTAAACTAAATTACTGTTTGGTTTTAAAAAAGACTTCAGGGGATATTTTTAGTTTAATATTTAAGCAGTATCTTGGGGCATGTTTCAGGAGTTCACCCAATCTCCTGGCTCCTGAAAATCTGTAGTGCATGAGAGTTTGAAAATCTGCTCTGTGTTTCCCCACATCTGATTAGGATTCTTTTTTAGGATCTTTGATCAAAATGTCGGGCAAGAGGAAGTGAGCGCCGTCCAGTTCTTCTGTTTTCACGACAAAGGAGGCAGTGTCCATGGAAGCCATCAGAGGTACATTTCATGCCTTCTTTCTATTCTTGACATGTATTATTTTTCTCCATTGCTCCAGACAAATAGAAACCTACTGCTGTGCCTCAGATGGCCTCTTGGAAGCTTTTAAGACCCCAGACATTATGCAATGAACTGGAAGGTGGATCATAAGCACTAACCATGTTGTTAGGCTAATAACTGGGGTGTTGCTTGAAGCCTAGACCCTAAACCTCCAGACCAAGAAACCAAATTCCATGAGTTTTTTGTATGTCCATAAAGAGCCTCAGCAGCCACTCCTTTCCCCAACTATTGTAAACACATCTATCACAAAACTTCTGTCACTCCTTTCCCCAACTATTGTAAACACATCTATCACAAAACTTCTGTCAATTCAACTTTTTAAGGGTGAATGACTGGAAACCAGTTATAATAATTGGCAATGTAATTCTATCTTAATCAAAGTGTCATTTTTATTGCTGATAACAACCCTCTCATTCCTGGTAACCACAAATATACTGTGTTCAATATATACAAACAGATGCATTGGCCTGTTCTCATCTTTTTATATAGCTGAGGATATATAACATTGGCCCTTTTGTGTCTGGCTTATTTCATTCAGCACAATGTCTTCCAGCTCCAACTATATCGGAGCATGTACTTAGACTTTTCGTTCCTCAAGGAATAAACTTACCACAATCTTAAGGAATTCAGCTGACTGTAGATATGTGGGTTTATTTTTGGACCCCCAATTCAATTCCAGTAGTCTATGTGGCTATTGTTATACCAGTGCCAGGCTGTTTTGATTACTGTAGCTGTTTGCACATTAGAAAGTGTGAGTCCTCTTCATGCATATTTTCAATAAAGTTTTAGATAGTTAGATCTTCTTGGCATTCCAAATACATTTAAGAATTAGTTTATCTATTTTCATTAAGAAGGCTGATGGAATTTTGATCAGGATTGTCCTAAATCTATATGTTGCCTTGGGTAGTATTAATATCGTAACAATATTCAGTATTTCAATCCAATAACATGGAACATCTTTTCATTTATTTAAGTCATATTTAATCTTTTTTGGCAGTATTTTATAGTTTAGAGCCCTTCATGCTTATGGGTATTCTGAATTTATTCCTATGTATTTTATGCTCTTAGATGCTATTATAAATGGAATTTCTCCCTAATTTACCTTTCAGATTTCTTAGTCCCAGTGTGTGAGAATCACAGGATTCTTGCTTGTTGACCTTGGACCCTGCAACCTTGCTTCACGTCTCTATTAGTGGTAGAAGCTTCCTTGTAGAGTCATTGGGATTTTCTCTATACATGGTCATATTATCTATAGAAGTAACATCACTTCTTTGTTTCCAGTCTGGATGTTGTTTATTGCTTCTCTTGTCTCGGTGTTCTAGCTAGGACTTTTAATGCAATATTGAATAGAAGTGATGATAATAGACCCCTTTGCCCTTTGCCCAATTTCAAGGGGAAAGCTTTTGATCATTCCCCACTACGTATGTTGGAAGTTGGCTTTTCATATGCGCTGCGAGTGATATTGAGAAACTTAGCTTGTATTCAAATCTTTTTCAGATTTCTCTTTATCAGGAAATGGTATTGGATTTTATCAAATGCATCTTCCACACCCATAGAAATGATTCTTTTCCTTTGTTCTATTGATAAAGTGTGTTATGTTGATTGATTTTCTAATCCTTTCATTTCTAGAATAAATCCCAATTGGTCAATATTTAGTGTACCGTTGCTTTCTGTTTGCTAGTACTTTGTTGACGATGTTTGCATCTCCTATATGCATGAGCTATTGGCCTGTAATTTTATATTCTTGTGGAGTTTTTGTCTGGCTTTGGTTTCATAGCTATGTTTGCTCCAGGAAATGAATTAGGGAGTATTACTAAGACTTAATTTTAAAGTGGAAAAATGAGCCAAGATTATCCCATATGTCGTATATAGTGATTTTTGCACATATTTCCGTAAAATCGTGATGCATTTAAATTATGGCATTGGCAAAGAAAACTGAATATACCATGGACTATCAGAAGAACGAGCAAATCTGTGTTGGAAGAAGTACAGCCAGAATGTTCTTTAGAAGCAAATGTCTCAAAACTTTGTCTCACATACTTTGGACATGTTATCAGAGGGGTTCAGTCTCTGTAGAAAGACATCATGCTTGGTCTTGTTATTCTCTGAAATTATCTTCCTTCTGTGATTTAAGACTATTGAGATAATTAATTTATTTTTGTGGTTTCATAGAAGATTGTTGATCTTGCTTTTCTCAATGGAGAAAACTCCATTGAGTTTTGATCAGGGAGACCAAGAATTTGATTATAATATTTTTTATCTCACTAAGGTCCCTTCCAAGACACAACCCATGATAGTATAATTGTGGTCTGAAGGCGAGGCTTAAGGAAGGGGTCTTAGGTAATCATGGCACTGATGCAACAGTGAGGACACTGATAATCATGGCACCGATGGATAGATAATCATAGATAATCATGGCACCGATGGATAGATAATCATAGATAATCATGGCACCGATGGATAGATAATCATAGATAATCATGGCACTGATGGATAGATAATCATGGCACATGCAATAGTGAGGACACTGGTTGCTCGATGCCCCTTCCTGCTTCTTCTCTTCTATGACCCTTCATTTTTCTAACCTCCGTTTAAACTCCCACTTATTCAGCCTTGTTCTTCCTGCTTTATCCCGTCAGCCTTTCAGGAATATCTGGGACCGTGACTGTGCCATACTGTCTTTAGCAACATGTAGGGTCTCAAAGTGCTGACCTTAAGCCTAGCGTTAGCATGGACTACTGAGTGCTCTTGATTTCATTCACTCCCAGGTTCTCTACTGCAGCCCAGGCCACATCCAACTGCGGTCACATAACCCCTCTGATGCCAATCCTGTCATTCACAAGTTAAAAATTATTTGAGATGCATTAGTATATTTTTTTACAAACAAATGGAATCACCATTATCCGAGTAATATCTTTTTTAAATTTCCATTTTACTTCAGAGCCACGTGTACATATCAAAATAACTGCAGAGGGCTCCAGAGCCCTCTGCAGACCCCTGGCCTCGAGGGTTTGGAATGGAGTGAGCAAAGAGGAAAATTAGAGATGACATGTGGGCTTCCGGGCCAGGTGATGGTTTCTATCCCTTTGGCAAAGATTGAGCTGAAAGATGTTCCATCTTCCTTTTGATAAAGCCACTTCACTGATGTCTTTTCATCAGCCTGCTAATATTTTTCTGAGGGAGGCAAGAAGAGGCATCTAAGTTCTCTTTACCACTTCGCATCCACTTTCCATTCCTTGGCAATTGTATCCTGCCCTCCCTCCGTGGAACCTATTTCTTCCCTAAACTTAGCCCTTGTATGCAACTTAGAGGTGGAGCATGTCCCTAAACCTCCACCAATGAACACACTGTATCCCCTGTATCCCCTTTGTTATACTGGATGAAGAGTCACCTGATTCAGTCTGTGCCAATGAGACAAAATGACAGGATGGGCTGAGAAAAGAGACTTGCTTTTTTTCATCAAGAGAGTATACATTATAGAATGACCATAGAGATCTTGATTCCATAGCAGAGCCATCTGTTTCAGATTGGAGCCCCTTCCGGAGATGCAGCCGAGGAGAAGAGAAATGGTGTCCTGGTGAAACAAATGGGTCTTTGCCTCCAACCATCCATGAAAAATGGAATAACATCCCTAATGTTCTTTGTGAGACAACCAATTCTTGAATAGCTTAAGATACCAGGAGAGTTGTTTTTGTTTATTTCATTTGTAGTAAGAGGAGCTTGACTGATACAAGATGGTCCAATTAAGGGATTCAGACCCTGAACTCTGGAGGCAGCATGGATTCCACGTTACCTCTTTGGGCAAGGTTCTTAACCAATCTAGTCATAAATTAAAAAGCAAAACAAAACAAAAGAAAGAAAATCAAAATAAAAACTGCTGCCATTGAATTGATTCTGACTCCGGGTGGCCGTTCAGGACCAAGAAGAATTTCCTCACAGGTTATTCAGGCAGCCCCGTCTTCTCCCCCCACATAGCTGGTGGTTTCCAACCTCTGACTTTTAATTGGTAGTAATATGCTTAAGCACTGCACCACCAGGGCACTTTTGGCAAACATTTACTCATCTGTGGAATAGGAGTCACAGTAGCATCTATTTCAAGATGAGAGTCTAAATTATTTGCATGCACATACTTTGGAAGCACATAATACATACTTTATAAGTCTTAGCTGCTGTTGTTTCTTTTCCACCCTCACTTTGTAAAAGAAGAACTCTGAGGCTAGACTATTTTGAGTGATTTACCCAGTCGGCAGAGCTGGAGCTGAGATTAGATGCAGGACGCTTAGGGGTGGTCAAGGGCTGTTACAGACCCATCTCAGACGCTCCTCAGGGCTTGTCACCCTCCAGATTCCTGCTAGCTACTGGACTGTGAACATGGATTGCAAACTGGGCCAGAACACGGATCGCTTTTTCAGTAACTGTTTTCTTCCATCCCCATTAAAGGGGAGTGAGTGAGAAATTACTGGTGTTGACTAACCTCCTCCCACTACCCAGTCTCCCTGGAGGGAAGACCTTTTTTGCAGACAGTTTACGTGGGAATCAGTGATCCAGATAAAATGGACACCCCTCCCCGTGAGGCAATGTCCGCCTCACTTGACCGCCTTACTCCCTGACCTGGAGGTTGGTAAAGCCACAGGGCTGGGGCTTTGCGTGTCTGCTCCCAGCCTGCCTTGACATCTGCTTCAGCAACTTGCTCTTCACCTCATGATAAATTCATTACCAGAAAATGAAGCTGGAGTTTCCTACTGACATAAAATATTGATGAGAGAAATAAGGACTAAGATACATTATCAAGTGCTTCTTGCAGGCCCTGCTGTGTTTTAGTTCTGCCTGGTCTGCACACATTTGTTCTTCCCCTTCCTGTTTTGATTCGTTCAGGTAGGGAGTTTGTCCTCTTAATAGGAAGCATGTTGGAACACCAGTGAAATGCTCCAACTCCAGTGTCACACCAGAGTGGGGAAAATAGACATGTCTCCTGGTTACTGTCAAAACGAAGAAACCTAGTGCTGCCACTTAACAACCTTCTGGCAGGTTCTTGGCACTCTGGATCGTGTGCAAAAATACATCGCTCTTCTCCTAGATTGCTAATGGCTTCCAATTGTTGCCGAGTAAAATATAAGTGCCTTAGGATGTCAGTCAAGGCTTCTGCAATCCAGTCTTCGCTTGCCTTGTTAGTCTCATCGTTTTCTGCTTTTACACTTGACCTTCGCTGAAGTGTGGATGCACCAATGAAGCCAGCAATGTTCCAGCGGCTGTGCCAAGTTCACGGCCTGGAAATGCCCTTCTCCCCTACTTCTCTCACTTCTGTCCTTATTAAAATCTTAGCACTTCTCAATGACTGCCTCAAATGCTACTTTTTCTCAGACCCTCATCTTTGCTGTCCTCTTAAGCAAAATTATTTCATGTAAGGGTGATGCAAAATAAATATGCCTGGTATTGGAGATAGCCTGAAGAAATGAGTGCTCTTCTGACCTACAGGTTTTGAAATCTTTATGTAGGTTCATAACTTAAAAATATATGTACAGTGAACCCTCGCCACTTCGCGCTTCGACTTCCGTGGCTTCACTCTATCGCGTTTTTTGCGTAACAGCGCATGCTCTGTCATTACTGCCACTGATTGGCTCATACTGTACACGCTTCTGTCTGCATCGCTACGTATCAGAGCTACGTATCAGATGCATTTTTGCTTTTGTACAGTGTACTGTAATTGTTTGTGATTTTTAAGAAATTTTATCTAAGCCCTATGATGGCTCCTAAACGAGCTGCTTCTTCTAAGCCTTCTGACAATAAAAATAAGCGCCAGAGGAAGATGCTCACCATCCAGGAAAAGGTAAAACTTTTGGATATGATCAAAGATGGCAAGAAAATCGTGGAGGTTGCACGCCATCGATTACAGTATTTGTAAGAACTATGTATAATAATACTGTATGTGAAATATGTAATACTGTAAACTAGATGCCATAAATAATATAATAAATAATAAATGATAATTGTAACGTCCAAAATGTTTTACTGTATTTTCCATTTTTCGTTTAATAAATTGGGTAATACGAGTGTAATGGTGACTAAAGGGTGTTTTTTCATGTCCTCTATGCTCTAACTACGAAAATATTTGATTTACTAATAAGGAATCCTACTTCGCGGAATCTCATTTATCACGGTAGGGTCTAGAACCGATTAACCACGTTAACGAGGGTTCACTGTATTAGCTACTTATGTTAATTTTAGCAATTTAATTGACATATAATTCATGTGCCACACAATTCAATAGTTTAAGTATATTAAAAAGAATTGCACAAGTATCACTACAATGTTGGAACGCTTTCTTCTTCCTTGTACTCATTCCAAGCTCCTCTTTACCTCCCTACCCCCACCTCCCTTACCATAACGGTAAGAAACTGTTCGTCCGATTGCTGTCTCCAGAGTTAGCCGCCCTGGATTTCATATAGAGAAAACATAAAAGCAAAAGCAAATACAAAACCTCCAAACCCAATAACCATAACAAAATAGAACATAGAAAAATCTGAGTGGAAAAGGTAACAGAAACTTTTGATCTATCAAATCCACATCTATGAATTTACACTAAAGGGAACAATGAGGAAAATTCATTGGGTATTTATCCTAGCATTCTTCATGAAGTGCAAAGTTGAGTGAAGTTTAAGTGCATAGACATAGAGAACTTGTTAAATAAATTGTGGTACATGTGTATGAGATTATATTCATGTATGTGATAGAAGTATAATCAATGATTTAGAAAAACCCTTCATGATGTTTTTGTGATACAATGATATGAAGAATGATACAAAGCTATACAAAGTATGAACTGACATATCTATATATTTATACCTATGAGGGTAAGTCAAGAAGTGTGGCTACAAAAATCATCGAAGCCTTTATTAGACAAAAATGTCAAAATGTGAAGCTATTGTTTCTAGGTCTTTCCCCTACCCTTCCCTGAGGAATTCCATGTTCTTCAATTTACACCACATCAAGCTAGCAGTTTTGACATCCGCAAATGGCTCAAATTGTATTCCTTTCAGATGTTTGAGTTTGGGGAACCAAAAAAGTCTGAAGGGATAAGATCAAGGTTGGAGGATGGAGCAGGTAAGATTTCTCAGTGAAAATCTTGGAGGACAGCCCTTGCTGCCCTTAAGGAACAAGCAGGTGCATTGCCATGAAGGTAAAACATTCTACTGCACAACTTTCTGAGCCAACAGTTTTCAGAGGCTAAGATGCCCACTTAAGATTAAAAGTGCTGATTTATCATTTTCAGGGGTGTTTCTGAAGTCTTCTTTTATCAGTTTCAGCCACAGTTTTTTCATTTGTCAAGGGTAGATGGTCTTTTCTTTCTTGAGGTCTCCCTTAAAACACTTGCCATCTAAAAACTGCTGTTTTATATGGGGCAGCTTTCCTGGAAAACTTGTTGGAAAGCTTCAATGGTTTAAAAAGATATCCAGATGAAAAAAAAATTGATATTAGCCCTGACTTGAAATTTGATCCCACCCCCACCCCAGGATAGAACATATATCCTTTATTTCAAAGGCATTCTTGTGAAACTGAGGTATCTTACTGAGAAAACTTTCCTGTTGCCATCCACTGATCATAGAGACATGCCTAAAGGTATTTTGTTTGTAATGAACCCATGTAAAAATATAAAATGGAACTTTCATAACAATACTTTTTGATACATCTTAATATATGTGGAGTCCCTGAGTGGCACAGATTGTTAAGTGCTGGATTACTAGCCAGAAGTTTGGAAGTTTGAAGCTACCCAGATGTGCATACGAAGACAGTACTGTTGATCAGCTTCTAAAGAATCACAGCCTTGAAAAGACATGCAAAAGTCCCACCTTATACACATGGGGTCACCGTGTGCTGGAATTGATATGCAACCAACCATCAACAAGCTCGCTCTCTCTTTCCCTCTTTCTGCATCTAGCTACCTGTTCTCAGTAGTTGTTTCAGTATGATGTGCCATGCACAATACAATGAAATGCTGCCCAGACCTGCATCATCACTAAGATTAGCTACAGGTGAGATGATTGTGGTCTATCGAGTTTTCACGGACTGGTTTTCAGAAGTACATCACCACGCCTTTCTAGCCCATTTTAGTGTAGACGCTCTATTGGAACTTTTTCAATTCATAGAAAGTTCCACTGATAGGTAATAGTTCCCCATGAGGTGAATTGACCAGGAATTCAACAAGTCTCTTGCAGGAAAGTAAAAATTCTAACACTGAACCACCAATGGCTATATATATGTACACACACATGTTTCTCTTTTTGTGTGATACATGTGTGTGTATACACATATCATACACAAATATACATGCTTCTTACTTATCGACTATCTAATTATTCAATATTCCTCATTCTGAAAATAATAAAGCAACCTAATGTTGAACTATTTTGCACATCGTGATGTACTTTTGAAATTTATCATATCATTCATATATTGCACAAGTCAATAGTTCAATCATATTTAGCATTAACATAACCAAATACAGTGCTAGCTGTGATGGCTAAGGTTGTGCGTAGACTTGACTGAGTCTTGATTCTAGGTGGTTTGGCAGCTATCTTATGATTCAATTAGACAATTATGTATTGATGGAAATCTGCCATTTATATAATGATGGACTTTGACAGACAGTCATGCATTACTCACAAAGATACACGTATACAGCCACACACATGGAAGGAGAGACATATGTTTGAGTCTAAAGAAAGTGTTGGAATATCAAATGTTGGGTTGTAAGATCACAGGTAATTTTAATTCTATTTTTCTCTTATAATCTCTTCCTTGCTTTGTATAAGTTGCCTTCCATCTTCAAGGTAAACCGAGCCTCCTCCTTTATTTTCATGGCAGAAGAGCACTCAAAATAATTCTTCTTTCACTGTGACTCTGTAAATCTCTTCCCGGGCTTGTGTTCTGCAGTAAGATTCACTCACTTGCCCTCCTCTTTCCTCCAAGGGCCCGCTGTCCTAACTGCTCCCTTTGGTTTCGGCTCTCCTCTAACCTTTCGTCCCATGCTTAGGTTGTGGTTCTTCATAGGTGTGCTATGGCCTCTATAAATACTGAACACTCTGCGCCATAATCTATTATTTCTGTATGTTTTTATGATTACCCTATGAAGTCACCTTCCAATGGTTCATATCTACAGGATGTGGTGGGAAATAGATTTTAGCCATATGCCCTGCCATCTATATGTGCAAAACGCTCTTGGATGTTTTATGAGCAGTTGTCATATGCACGTATGAATATCACCCTGTCCTCTAGCTTTTTCAACCTTCCAGCTTGTCCAGGACCATTAGATAAGAGCAGCTGCTTTAAAGGGCCTATAAAGGATAGGATGCAGGAAGTGTTACAAATGAGTAAACTAAGGACCACATAAACTGGATGACTCGTCCAATGCCACGCATCTTTTGGATGGTAAAGACCGTATCACAGCCCCTGTCGTCCTGAAGGTGTGTCACACCGTGACATTCTACTTTTCCTTGTTCATATATGTCCTTACAGCTAAACTCAAGCTCCCGGTTATCATGTTGCCTGGCTTTTGTCTTTGGGAGGTTAGAAAGGTTAAAAAAAAATCATGCTACTCATGAACAAGACTTAGCAAGACTCACCTGATCAAATACACCTTCAGTCTGCTGTGCATATTGCTCCCCCCAGTTTAGTCATTCCTGATGCAGATGGTAAGTGTGCTCTGAGGATTGCCTGCTTTCATTAGTCTTCTCTGGCATTGGACACATCTCTGCCAATGAGCATATTCTGGTGTAGCATTAAACTGTGTGGAACACAATTAATTCATGTTGAAGAGAGCTTTCTGAAAATGAGAAGAACGGGAGTCACCCCGACATAAGGAGTGAATTTACTTGCCCGCATGAGGTTGGCAGCCTGGAAGTCATTGGTCTCTGGACAGACTCAGGGCCTGAGGGATACCTTGAACAGCCCCGGAAGACCAAGGGCCCTTTTAAAATCTTTTCCATGCCGTTTAAGCTGGAGTTTGCAGTCAGGTTTCCTCCAGTCTTATTGATCCTTGCATTTTCACGACATGCTCTTTCTGATGAAATCTATTTCCCACCCACTTCTTGATTTAAGTGCTTTCTCGTGTTGAAGGCCCATCACACGGTGTCGTTCTATTCTCCTTGTTTGTCTAGGTCCTTCTACCTAAATAGATGAACCATCAAAGGCCGAGAAGACTATGAATTTAGGACCAAGAACATGATTAAGTTTTAGTGCCTTTAACATCCAGTTATTAAAAATCTGGGGTAACTGGAGGCCAGGGTTTTGGGTTACATCACTTGGAAAACAAGTTCCAGATCATGGGGTGTTTGCAGTTTCCTTTGTTATTGCTACTGAACTAGTTGAAGGCTTCAATTTATCGTATTAGCACATGTTCCTTTGGTCTTGTAGCCGCTACAAATGTGATACCCTTTTCTTAGTTCTTCTACTTGGAAGGAGCTACCCCCTCCCCCAACTACATGGCCCAATAGTGGCTGAATACCCTGAACGTGCCCATGTTCTCTTATCTCACACTTACCTGTTCTAGGTGGGAGGGGTGCTACTAGGGTCTCTAGCAGGAGACTGTTCTAGAAAAAGCCCGGGCCGGGGTGAACTTAATAATTCTAGAACACTGGAGGAGGCAAACATGGAATCAAATGCTAGTTCTAGCCACTTCCTAGCTAACGGCTTTAAATGGCACCTAGAACCTAGTGTTGTGCTGCCACAGAAGACTATGTAGAGAAGTAGTTGCATGGACTGCTGAAAGGACAAACTGATCTGTGTTGGAAGTAGGAAGGCCAGAGTGCTCTTTACAGGCCGGGATGGGAAAACTTTATCTTACCAACTTTAGACATGTTATCAAGAGAGATCAGTCATGCAGGAGGACATCGTGCTTGCTGAAGCAGAAGGACAGCAAAAATGAGGACGTCCCTCCATGAGCTGGATTAGCACAATGGGTGCAGTCATGGATGGGCTTATTCATACAAATGGTGGTGAGGGTGTCGCAGCGCCGAATACCATTTTGTTCTGTTGTGCATAGGGTCACGACGGGTCGGAACCAGCTAGATGGCATAGAACAATGATAACTCACAGGTTCTAGTCCCTGTCAACCCCCACCTTGGACTCTTAGCCTCTGACTCCCCACCAAACATATGGGTAAGCCCTGGGGAGGTGTACACCAAAGGAGAAAGGCCATAGAAGAGTTTCTATTGGTCAGTTGAAAGATAAGAAGGAAGAAACTATGCATTTAATGTCTGGTCCCTGGTTGTACTGTCCATCTGGGTCAGGTAGAGGAAACACCGTAGCCGAAGCAGGGAGAGTGATGGCACACGGACTGTCCAGCCTTACTCCCATGAACCTGGGCCAGATCATGTACCAACTGCTGTATCAGAGCATCCAGGTGAAGTGTCTTCAGTTTCACAACACTTCTATGAAGTAGTTGTAATGCTGCAGTTGTTGTTAGTTGCTGTCGAATCATCTTTGAAGCATGTGTAATGGAAATAAGTGTTGCCTGGTCCTTGGCCATTCTTACATATTGGAATCTAGTATTGGACCCACTGTGTGAATCCATTTTGTTGACCCTTTGCTTTACCAAGTATGCCATCCTTCAGTCACTTATGCCTCCTGATATGTTCAAAGTGTGACTGAGACTCACCAGCCTCGTCATTAGAGAGCATTCTGGCTGTATTGTCTTTAAGATGGATTTGTTCATTCTTCTAGCAGTCCATGATTTATTTAATATTTTTGCCAATTGTTTCATTTTTTTATTCGTTCTTCCTTGTCCAGTTTTTGCATGCACATGAGGCAATTAAAAATCCCATGGTTTGGATCAGGTACATGTTAATTACCAAAGTTACATCTTAACTTTTCATGGTTTCATAAAGGAATTTCACTGCAGATTTACCCAATGCAATACATCACTTGATTTATTGACTGCTGCTTCCATAGGCATTAACTATTGATCCAAGTAGAATAAAATCCTTGAAAAGTTATATTTTTTACATTTTTATGACAGTGGTGTTTGTGTGCCTCATCGTGAGAATTATTTTATTGTTCACATTGAGATGTAATTCATACTGAAAGCTGTGTTCTTTTACTTTCAGAAGTAAGGGCTTTAAATTATCTTCATTTTCAGCAAGCGAGATGTGTCATCTGCATATCTCAGGTTAATGTATCTTCCCCCATGTTCTTCTTCATCTGTTCTGTGTTCTTGGATTACTTCCTCGGCATAGAGATTGAATAATCACAGCGAAAATATGCAAACCTCTG
>NW_022109491.1:52060317-52067515 GCF_000313985.2 Echinops telfairi
TGATAGTAGTTTTCGTGTTAGATTTAATCGTCTTCCTTCGGAATGGATGCCGACATGGATATCCTCCAGTTTTGAGGCCTAGGAGCTTTCTTGCAAATTTCATACATAAGCTCTCTCGGGTTGCTTCTATTTGCTGATGTATTCTCATGTAAGGAGTCCATTAATTCTTTGGACTTTTTATCTCTCCCTGCCTTCAGTGTGGTTTAAACTTCAGCACCAGTGGTACATGATCGTGTGCTACCTTATTAAAGTTGTCAAATTTTTTGGTACAGTGGTTCTTTTTATTCTTTTCAGACTTTTAGTCCTTCCACCTTCTTTGCATGCTTTCAAAAACTATTTCCATTTTTTTTAACACATAGGATCCTTTAATATTTCAACTTGAGGCTTGACTTTTTTTCCCCCCTCAAGTCTTTCCATCTGAGAAATGCCAGTGGTGTCCTTCCCTATTGTTTGTCTAACTCCAACTCATCGCACATTTCAGGTTAATACTTTACGTTGTCTTCCCAAGCTGCCCTTTGTAATTTTCTCTTCAGTTCTTTTATTTCACTGTGCCTTCTGTTTTCTTTAGCTATCCTACACTCAAATATAAGTTTCAGAGTCTCTGCTGATAGCTGTTTTTGTCTTTCTTTCTTTCCTGTACTTTCATGACCTTTTAGTTTCTTCGTACTTATCCTTGATGCCATCCCACAACTCGTCTGCTCTTTGGTCATTATTTTTTAGTGCATCAAATAAATTCTAATAATTAATTCAAAATGTGGCTGGGATAAGTACTATTATTCCCAAGTTGTAGGCAAGAGAAGTGGAACTCAAAAAGATAAGTGACTGTCCTTTAGTTATACACCATCAAGTGGAGGCACAGATCTGGGATCTAGGTAGTCGGTGCTCTAGCCCCTCTGGTAGCCACTGCAGGTTACGGGTTGGTCCATGTTTTCTGTAAAGGCCAATCGGTAAGAGACTGTGGGTGAGTGTAGCAGAGACTCTGCTTTCAAAGACTGTAATAACGATTTGGCTCTGGCTTTGAGCTGCAAAAGCAGCAGCGCACACTTTGGAAATGCTAAGTATTCCTTGGTGTGTTGGGTTTGGTCCAGACGGTGGTGTGCTCTGGGTAAGAAAAAGCACCCGGCCTTCAGAGTCAGAAAGACATCGAATTGAATTCACTATCTATGTCTTGCGTTATCCTCTACTTTGCTCCTCAACTGCCTAATGCCTAACGATAGCACCACTCAGGGCACAGTTGTAAAATAATGAGATTAATGCATATGTGAGATTCACCCAGTGCCTGGCATCTAATCATATCTAAGTAAAGGGAGTCTTCTTCCCTCTTCCTATGTAGCGGTAATCCTAAGGAAGGGAATCACTACTTGTAGAGCCCTCAGGCAGCAATATTAATCACTACTCCTTAGTTGGCAATTTACAATGTGTAGTGTGTTGCCAGTGCTACCACATTTGGGTTGCAAGATAGCCTAGAATTGGTCTTAGAGATAATTATGTACCTGGAAATTTTCAGATAAGAGAACTGAGGCTTTAAGGGTTAAGCAATCTGCCTAAGTTCACCTACCCAGTAAAGCAGAGGACCTGCATGTGAGAATCTATGTCTTTAATCTCTGAATTCCTCATAGTCTGTAAACTCAAGTCCCAGTGTGACAACTTCTTGTGTGGTTTTGTGAAAAGTATTGTTTATGTGTTTCAGCTTCTCATCTATAAAACAGGAATAACGGATCCATTCTCCTCCCAAGAATGATAGTCATTTAATGTTATAGTGGTTGTTGTCAGTTGCTGTTAAGTTGTCTCTGAATCATGGTGATCTCATGTCCAACAGAGTAAAACATTGCCTGGTCTTGAACCATCTTCATGCTCTGCCAGATGTCTGAGTTCACTGTGGTAGTTTGACTGTCTTGCAAGATAGAAAGGAACCCTGGTGGCAGGGTGGCTAAAGGGCTTGGTTGCTAGCCCAAAAGTCATAGATTTGAACCCACCAGGCACTCTATAGGGGCAAGACATGGCAGTCTGCCTCCAGAAAGATTGCCAGCTGGGCAACTTCGATGAGGAGTGCTGCTCTCTCTCGTAGTTCTGCAGTACAGCCATATAGGAAACACCACAAGTGAGTGGCTTTACCAACTTATTTTTCTCTCCGTGTTTAGGATGTTAGAAGTCCAAATTCAGAATTCTGGCTATGTAAGAAGCCATTCTCTCTGTGTAGGCTGGGGAGAAAGGCTCACGTCTCCTTTCAACATCTTTGGGCCTGGTATCCTTTCCCGGGATCTTGGCATCATCTATCTTCTTCTAGTCCTGGGAGATTCCTAGTTTGGAGACCCAGTGTCTCTGCTCTTGGCTCTTATTTCTCAGTGGTAATGGGTCCCTCTCTTTCAGCTCACTTCCCTCTCTGTTTATCTCTTATAAGATAAAAAGTATTGCAGGCTACACTTCAGAGAAAGCCCTCATATTCTATCAGGGCTGTGATGGTATAAGTGGTGTATCTCATCCTTAATCCTTTTATTGGTTTAGCACATTAGATTATATCACTGGCATAAAATTGACACATCACATCATTATATAACTGCCAAACCACTGAAAATCACAGCCTAGCCAAGTTGACACACATGATTTTTTGGTGGGGGGAGTGGTAGAAGATGATACAATTCACACCATGACAGTGGTTATGTGTCAGAATCTACTTGATGGCAATGAGTTGAGTTCAATATTGGGCACTCATCTTCATACTGTATTGAACAATGGCTACTTTGGGGTGGAAGATGTCCAGACTTTTCCATGTATTCTGTTTTCATCAGTACATTCTGCTAATGCCTGACCTTCGTGGGTGACCCTGCTGACATTTGAAATATCCCAGCATCATAGCACCACACAAACTACTGTAGTGATACAAATTGGCAGTACAAAATACAACAGAATTGGGGGGAGCATTTATTGTTAAGAAATGCACTGCCACTGAGTTGATTTTAACTCTTAGAGATTCTCTATAAGGATTCTGAAATGGTAAATTTTTATGAGAGCAGGTAGCCTCACCTTTTCCCCATGAAGTGGCTGGTGGGTTTGAGTTCAACACTGGCCTTTACCTAACCCAAAGAGCCCCAGGCCCCCTTATGTTGCCAAAGGTAAGTGTATTTTAATGTTATTATATATCAAATTACAAAGAGTTGCAATGTTAGTACATCAGGAAACTATTAACCCAGTAGAAGGCCAATTCATTATCTTATTTAGGACACCCTGCTTTCTAAAAGAAGCCACAACTACTGTCTCTACGCAGAGAGGACCACTGAGTTCCACCAATGCCCTGCTGTGTTCACATCTCCTCTGGCCAGCCTCAGCATGACAGATCAGCTGTTTCGGTTTTTGTTGTGGTGGTGGTTGTTTTCTCCCAAGGAGTGGCTGGTGGTTTTGAACTGCTGCCCTTGCAATTAGCATTCCCAAAGGTAATCTGTTACACTTCCTGGGCTCCTTCTAGTTCTCCTGGCCCTTTAAATAAAAATATGAGCTACCAGAGTGGTGGTAGTAGAGCCAACAAGAAGGAGCTGTGTTCTGTTTGTGAGAGACTCAGGAGGAGGCTCAGGTTCTCTGTCCTAACCAGTAGACCTCCAGTGAGACTAACACCTGGCACCAAGCTTACACATTGCATGACTTCACACGGCAGCTCTATTTTCCCTGAGAGGGGGGCTAAGATCATGCTGGGTCAGGCCTTTGTAAGCAGGCTTCAGGCAGGCCACTCTTTTTGGAACACTTGCTCTGACTAGCTTGTGCATTTATTTGTATTTGAGGATTGTGGCAACAGTAGCAATAGGAAAGCTGAATAAACAGTTGGAAAATGGCCCAAGTCTTTTCCTAGTAAGCCAGTGGAGAAAAGTGGCTTAATTTACAAAATTGGCGGATTCATAACTTTTCCGCAATATGGCTATTTGATGCCATTTGCAGACTCTTCTTATGTAGGGTTGGTTTGGGGTTCCATTTCATTGCCTAGAGAGAGTCCTTGGAGGCTTGTGTTTGAAGTCTCCGAGAACCTCAGTTTCCTCAAATTTGCAACGGGCGTAATGATATCAGGATTGTTTGGCGAATCAGTAAGCTAATGGATGAAAAATGATTTTATAATCTGCGCGATGTGGGCCAAACTTAAGTGGTTGTCATTACAGTCTTATCAGCATATATCAATCCATCTATACTTCAAAATACTAGCTGGGGGGAACTGCTCCGACGGGAAGTACCAAGGATAACACTAGTTCTTCTGTGTTGTGCACACACTGGGAGCGAATCGCAGGACCTCTCTCTTGTAGCTGATGCGGTTTTTTGAGTTTTCTGATTTTGCCCCCAACAACGGCACGACACCTTGTCCTCTGATTCTGATTTGCGGTGCCAGGCTGGCTGACAATACCAGCCTCCTCTGCAGCCATCCGGTGCCCATGTCTGCAGACTATGGTGGGGGGAGGGAGGAGAATTTTGGAGATATAATACACTTGCCATTAAAGTGACCCTTTTCAAGTGTAAAATGAACAGTTTCTAAAAATATTCACTACAGACTACATTGCTAACACCACTATCTAGTTCCAGAACATTTTCGTCACCCTGTTTGCAGTCATTCCCCATTCCACCTTCCTCAAGCCCCTGACTAGCAGACTTGTCTCTGTGGGTTTGTTTACTCTGGACTCTTCATATAAATGGGATCATATAATATGTGACATTTCATGGCAGATTTCTTTCACATAGTATGTTTTCAAGATTTTACATGTTGTAGCACGTACTGGGACTTCATTTCTTTTTACTGGCTGAAAAATATTTTGTTTTGTGAATATTGCACATTTTCTTGACCCATTTTCAGTTAATAGGCATTTTGTTTAATTCCACACTTTACAACTATGGACATTTGCGTACAGAATTTTGTGTGAACGTATGTTTTTATTCCACTTAGTATGTCTCAGAACTGGGCAGTGTTTCACTCTGTTGTATACAGGGTTTTCTGGGTTGAAATGACCCAACGGTGCCGAACAAAACAAAACAAACAAAAACCAAAAAAACCCAACAACAAACCTGAAAGGAGAATTGCTGGAAGTCTCGATCTTCTTTTTTGAGAAGTTGTCCATTTCTAAATTCCCAGTATCATTTACATTCCCATCAACAATGGATGAAGGTTGCAAGTTCTTGCCATCACA
Source organism: Echinops telfairi (assembly GCF_000313985.2). Classification (NCBI taxonomy): domain Eukaryota; kingdom Metazoa; phylum Chordata; class Mammalia; order Afrosoricida; family Tenrecidae; genus Echinops; species Echinops telfairi. The sequence continues at coordinate 52,065,474 of NW_022109491.1, forward strand.
GGTTATTATCTAACTTTTTTGACTCCAGCCATCTGTTGTTGCTATGGGGAGCCGTCAAGTCAGTTCCAATTCATAGCAACCCGGTGAACCACAGAATAAAACCCTGCCAGGCCCTGGACCATCCCCACAATCATTGCTATGTGTGAACCTACTGTTGCAACCACTGTGTCAAGTCGTCTCATTGTGGGTCTTCTGTGATTCTCTACCCATCACCACATCGTTCTCCAGGGACTGGTCCCTCCTGAGAACATGAAAGATGGTCTTTCACCATCTTGGCTTCTGAGGAGAATTCTGGCTGCACCGCCTCCAAGATATGTTTATTTTTCTAGCAATCCATGGTACTTTCAATGTTCTTCCCAAACACCACAATTCAAAATGCATCAGTTCTTCTCCAGTCTATATCACCCAGCTTTCAGATGAATTCAAGGAGATTGAAAATATTATGACTTGGGCCAGGTGCCCCTTAGACCTCACGGCGCCATTGCTTTCTAACACTTGAAGGAGGTCTTGAACAGAAGATTTGATGATGCAATACATTGTTCAATTTCTTGACTGCCACTTCCACGCACACTGACTGTGGATCCAAGTATGTCGGGGGTTTAAGTGGAGAGAAAATGTTTTGAGAATGATGTACAAATGCGCTTTACACAATTCATGTGTGTATGGATTGCAATAACAGTTGTATGAGCCCCTAATAAAATGCTTTTTAAAAAAATGAGGTCCTCGCTAACATCAATATCTCTTCATTGGCCATGATGTTCTCCGTGATCCAGTTAGGAAGATTTCTGTTTTCTTTACATTAGCTGTAATCCATTCCGAAGCCTGTGATCTTTGATCTTCACCAGAGAGTGCTCCAAATCCTCTTGACTTTTAGCAAGCAAAGCTTTGTCATCTGCACATCACAGGTTGGTAATGAGCCTTCCTCCCACCGTGATGCTGCGTTCTTCTTCATACAGTGTCAAACTTCCTGAATTCTTTGTCATTATAGAGAGAGAATAAGTTTGGTGAAAGGATAAAACCCCGATGCATATCTGTCCTGATTTTAAAATATGCAGTACCGCTGTGTTCCACTAGAACAACTGCCCTTTGTTTTATGTATAGGTTCTCTGTAAGACTATTAAGTGTGCTGGAATTCCCATTCTTTGCGATGTTATCTGTAGTTTGTTACTACCCAAACAGTCACATACCTTTACATAGTCAATAAAACACAGGGAAAGAACTTTTTTTAAAAGTATTCATTGCTTAAACTAAGATCCATCAGATTTCAGTAAGAATTCCCCTCATCTCATGTCCTCTTTTGAATTCAGCTTAAATTTCTGGCAGCTCCCTGTCAATCTATTGCTATGACTGTTTTCAATGATCTTCAGCAAAATTTTGCTTGCATGTGATATTAATGATATTGTCCAATAATTTTTGCATTCTATGGAGTCACCTTTCTTTAGAATGGGCATAGTTATGGATCTTTTTCAGTTATACTGGCTAAAAATTTATCAGCTTTGTAGATCTTTTCAATAAATATGACTTTCATTTATTTCCACTCTTGTCTTTATTATCTCTTTCCTCTTTTTCTAAATTCTTAATATGGAAGGTGTGTTAGTCTGGTTACTTTAGAGAAACAAATCCACAGAAACTCATATGTATAAGAGCTTTATATAAAGATTAGGTGCACATCAAGAAAACATCCCAACCCAGTGCTGCCCAAGCCTGCAAGTCCAACATGAACCCATATGTCTGACACCAATCCACAAAGTCCTCTTCCATCTCACAAAAAACACACTTTGACACAGACTGCAGTAGGGACCTGTATATAGAGCAAGGACAGTCATTTGAACAGGACAGAGGTATATTGTGTGGTTTGAATTCAGGAAACGTTTTTATCAGGGTTGTTTCATTTCACCATAATTTCTTACTCTTTATGTTGAATGAACGCTTTGAGAAACTGTAGAGATGAACTATATGAAAATAATGCAGCATCAGAATTGGAAGAAGATTAGAATTACCAAACTTATTTGTCCTACCACCTTCTTTTAAGGAAAAAAAAA
>NW_022109491.1:52069179-52076500 GCF_000313985.2 Echinops telfairi
CTTCAAGCCTTTAAGACCCCAGACGCTATACTTTTTGATAGCTGGGCACCATCAGCTTTCTTCGCCACATTTGCTTAAGCCTTGGTATTTTCAATCACCTCATATGCACGTGAAAACTAGAGAATGAATATAGTAGAAAAAGAATAATGTAAAAAAGATTATATGAAGATCACAGCATCAGGATTGGAGGAAGGTTATTAATAACCTGTTATATGCAGATGAGACAACATTGTTGAAAGCAAGGAGGAACTTGAAGCGATTGCTGATGAAGACCAAGGTCTATAGACTTCAGTATGGATTACAATTCAATGTAAAAATAATTTAAACCCTTATAACTGGCCCATTAGACAAAATCATGATAAAGATCAAAGTTGTTAAAGATTTCATTTTCCTTGGATCCACAATCAACACTCTTGGAAGCAGAAGCAGCAGTTAAGAAATCAAATGGCAAAGTGCATTGGGTAAATCTGCCACACAGACATCTTTAAAGAGTTGGAGAGCAAGGATGTCCCATTAAAGATGAAGGTGCATCTTCCCCAAGCTATGATATCTTTATTTGCTTCATATGCATGTGAAAGATGATAATGAATAAGGAAGATCACAAAAGAATCGGTGCATTTGAGTATGATGCTGTCAAAGAATACTGAAAGTACAGTGGCTGCCAGTAGACAAACAGATCTATCTTGGAAGAACTTTCAAGTAGCTTGTTAACAGTGAGGATGGGGACAATTTGTATCACTTACTTTGGACATACTATCCAGATAAGTCGGTGCCTGGAGAAAGGTATTATGCTTGGTAAACTAGATGGTCAGTGAAAAAGAGGTAAATGCTCATGAAAGTAGATTGGTAGGTTTTTTTATTGATTGATTTTTATTTGAACAGTTTAATGCCACAACTCACATATGAAATTCCATAAACATTTAAAAAAGAGTTGTATAATAATCTCCACAAACAATTTTAGAATATTTTCTTTGTCCTTATACTTGCTATTTTTAGCTCCCCATTTCCCTCAAGCTCCCCTGCCGTAACCCCCACAACTATTCATCCGATACTCTCTCGATCGATGGATTTAATGGTTGTAAGTGAGCTACACAGACATGATTGTGGGAATGAGAAAGGACAAGAGAGTACTGATGGGAGATTGCTGGGTCAGAACCAACTGGGCATCATTTAACAGCCGCCCCAACTTCTTACGTACATACATAGGAGGCTGATGTTGTTGCGCTAGTTTATTTTAGGGGCAGTTTTAAAATTACTGTAGTCTGCAATGTATTTTCACATCCTATCAGAAAAATCTTACATATTGTATTTCTTGTCCATATTTAACAACTAATATCCTAAATCTTATCATCCAGAGCTTATCAAGTTCCATAAATTATGAGGGTTGCTTCTGATCTAGGAACATGGCATGCTTCACCACTTACCTAGCTCTGTTTTTTCTTCAGGAAAACGTCTCAGATTTGTTCATAAAAGTCTGGCATATTTCATGTCATTTTTAATCATAAGTATTTCATAGAACAGACCTTATTATTAATATGATCATTTCTCCTATAATTTTCTAATTTCCTGTTGATTGGTAGTCACAATTTCCTGATGTTGGTCTTATAACTAGTTATTTTGATGAACTATCATCAGTTAATTCTAATAGTGTCTTTCAGTTTTTAGCTAGACAGGTATATCTATGACAAATAATGATTGGTTTGTTTTTCTCTAGTATTTTTAGCTTACATTTTCCTCACTGTCTTGTGTAAGACCTCCACTACAATGCTGCTCCCCAATACTGATAGTGTGAAACATCACTTGAATGGTCTTTTAATTACTATTACATTGAATTTCATTTTCTGTTAAATATGTCGAAGCCAAGTTAAATATGTTGAGCTAAGAGTAAAAAAAAAATCTATTTTTAATTTAGTAACATATTTGAAAAAAAGCGCATCAGAATGAGCATCAACTTTTGTTTTGCTCTCTGCATTCTACTACAGTGACAGCAGTCATGTAGATATCCTTCTAGTTGGTTTCTCCTTCTCAGAAAATCAGTGAGGAAGGTATGCACGTCATCATCTTAGAGAGAAAGGAACATAGACAGCCTAGAAGTAAGCATAATTGCATGACATATGTCTCGATTTTACATTCTGGCTTGACTGGGCTATGATTTTCGGTGGTTTGATGGGGCGTAGGACTGCCTGATGTTCCTTAATGATGTGATCTTATGCAATATAATGCAATTTAATCACCATGCATGATGTGATCAACCAATCAGTTGAAAGGGGAGTTTTCTTGGGTATGAAGTCTACCTCCAGAATATGAATGGATATTCTAGAAGAGGTTGCTCTCTCTAGACCCTATATACTTCTTGTTACCTAAGTTTTGAATCTTGGGATATCAGTCTACAAAAGTCTGCAGGGACTTGCCAAATCCCATAATGGTGTGAGCCATGACATTGACATATATCTATCTAGGAGGGTGATTCAAAAACTATTGCTTGTAGGATTCCAGTTCATAGAACACATGGGTTTATTTCAAACAAGACAAGTTAAAGAAAACTGTCTCTATGTGATCACTGAATGGTGACAGCAAAGTTATGTAAGTAAGACACTGGTTTACTCTCTATCTGGTACCTTCAAAAACTGTTACCTCAAAGCAGTGACTTCCCAGGAGATCTAGACTAGGTAAATTCAAGGTAGAGAGATCAGTTCTAAAGGTTTTATGATGACTTAAAAAAATTCCTAAGGGGTAATCATGATATATTTTCTTGAAAGATGCAGATTGATTGTGGGGCTTATGGAAACGTTTTAAGAAAATTGAACATTGCAATGGTATCCTAGGTTTGGTGTCAACCTGGCTGGGTCAGAATTCTGAGTGGGTTGGCAGTGATGGCCTAGGAATCCTCCAAGATGTGGCATCACCCAATGGGGTCAACTCTACAATAGGATCTGCTGTAAGTACCCAATAAGTTGTAAGAAGATTTAGGTAAAGTGCAATCCACTTACTCTGGTCACAGTCTTGATGTAATGGAAAAGAAGCCTCCATGACATCATGGCCTAATTCTTGTATCAGTAGATACATTGAAAAGTTTGTTAGGCTCTTGCTGGTTCTGGATCCTACATCTGGCTCATCTTCTTTTGGTTCTTTGGATTCCAGCCAGTGGACCACTATATTGCCTGAAGAACTTGAGAGCCATTCATTAACTTGCCATCTGACTAGTCCACTTAGGATTCAGGGGACTCTGCACCTGCAAGACTGCCCACTGACCTTGGATTCATTCACCTTTGCACTCACCAGTCTGTGGTCTCTGTGTTCTGTCTTTCTACTACTGGTTTGTCGGCTCTAGCAGCTACATGAGTCAGAAGTGTCCAGCTTAACATCTGACCCAGGGATTTGAACCAGCCTGAATTAACCCACTTTTATTGTATGAGCTATTTTTTTAAAATCATTTTATTGGAGGCTCATACAACTCTTATCACAATCTATACATACATCATGTGTCAAGCACATTTTTTACATTCGTTGCCCTCATCATTCTCAAAACATTTGCTCTCTGCTTAAGCCCTTGGTATCACCTTCTCATTTTCCCCCTCCCTCCCCGCTCACCCCTCCCTCATGAACTCTTGATAATTTATAAATTATTATTATTTTGTCATGTCTTACACTGTCCGATGTCTCCCTTCACCCACTTTTCTCTTGTCTGTCCCCCAGAGAGGAGGTTATATGTAGATCCTTATAGTCAGTTCCCCTTTCCCCCACACCTTCCCTCCACCCTCCAGTACTGCCACTCTCACCACTGGTCATGAAGGGATCATCCGCCCTGGATTCCCTGTGTTTCCAGTTCCTAACTGTACCAGTGTGCATCCTCTGGTCTAGCCAAACTTGCAAGGTAGAATTCGGATCATGATAGTGGTGGGGAGGAAGCATTTAAGAATTAGAGGAAAGTTGTATGTTTCATTGTTCCATTGTTGCTACACTGCATCCTGACTGGATCATCTCCTCCCTGCGGCCCTTCTGAAAGGGGGTGTCCTGTTACATACAGATGGGCTTTGGGTCTCCACTCTGTACTCCCCCTCATTTACAATTATATGATTTTTTCCTTGATACATATTTCTCTCTCTCTTTTTCTTCCTCCTCACCTCTGTCCCATCTCTGTTTCTCTCTCACTCTCTCTCTCTCTCCCCACTGTCTCTCACTGGTTGTGCTTCTCTAGAGAACTGAACCTAGCACAATTGGTGAGAAAAAAGCCAAGAAAGATTTGCAGGGGAATTCCTATTTCTTCCATCATGAGAACACAATTACTCATTCTTCAAGGGTACTAAGAACTGTCTTAGAAGGACAACAGAAAAGTGGGTGAAGGGAGAGAGCAGTTGATGTAAAACATGAGAAAAATATATAGAGATATATGTTATCAAGGTTTCATGAAAGAGGGTCAGGGAGAGGGAAAAATAAGCTGATACCAAGGGCCCAAGTAGAAAGAAAATGTTTTGAAAATGATGATGGAAACATATTTACAAATGTGCTTGACATAATGGATGTATATGTGGATTGTGGTAAGAGCCCCGCCAAAACTGTTTTAAAAAGAGGAAAGTAAATAAACAAACAAAAAAAGAATTTGGTTGGAAAATCTTACCCCATTCACCACACAAGCCTGATAGTTCCCCTTTCAGACTTCTTTTTGTTCCTAAAACTCATTGTACAGTTCAAAGAAACTTATTTTGAATCTCTTAAGGATGCCCAAACTGTTGTTTTGATGTAAATCAAAGTGTGCAGAATTCTTCGTAGAAAAGCTAAAGAGATGAAAACATCTTCTGTAGATAGGTATAAACCTAGATAAATGATATATTGAGAAATAGTTTGATATTTTTGTTTAATAATGTTTTTAATAACTCTGTAGTAACATATTTGGACTTCCCTGTATCTACTTATATCTATAGGTCTGTGATGGTTAATATCATGTGTTAAGTTGGTTATACTATGATATTTCACTGGTTTAGCAGATACTAAAATGGTTGTATTATTTAAGAAACAACTTTATTGGTATATAACTCACATATCATACTAAGTTCAATCATACTAAGAAAAGGTATACAATCATCACCACAATCAATTTTAGAATATTTTCTTCATTACTGTACTTACCATTATTAGCTGCCCATTTTGCCTCAACCTCCCCAGCCATGCCCCCAAGGAACCTTAAACCCAGTTCATGTCTCTACAGATTTTCTTGGATTTCAAATATAGAAAAATATTTTTTAAAAAACAAGCCCAAACTGATGAACAATAACAAAGTAAAGCAGAGAAAAACCTCAATGGAAAAGAAAGCAGAAAATATTAAAAACTACAACAAATTTAAAAGGTAGATCAAATGATAAGGTATTAAATTTTAACCTAACTGGATCTGCAGTGATCTACTTTCCAATGCATTGTGCATGATAGCAAGGCAATTTTCATCCCTGGTCTATGGTTAGGGGCTTAATCCACATGGATCTCCCCTTCACCTTTCTTTTAAAAACAAAACAAAACAAAACAAAAACTTTCAAATTGGCCAAAGGCATAAAATCTTTGTTTTTCTGTAATGTAATATAATGGGATCATTATCCACGGTGTGATCCTAATGTGCTCAATCAGTTGAAAGAGGACTTTCCTGTGGGTGTCAACTACTTCCATTATATAAATCATTTCTAGGAAAGTTCAAATTCTCTTAACCATATGTTGTTTTTGTTACTTGCTCTCCAGGGTCTGGGTGGTAAGCCTGAAGAAATCTACGTATGAATTTAGAACTTTCTGGCACCCATATTGTTGGAGCTATTTCCTAAAGTAAATTTCAGTATATTTATATGCCTCGATAGTGTTGGTCCTCAAGACCAGATAACCTCTTACTGGCTTTTCTTTTGTAGAGAATTCAACTAGGATAATATTAAATGATTACTACAGAAAAGGGTGCAATTAAAACCTATGTTTTCTTAACTGTAGTTTGTTAAGGTCAAAAATATACCACAATCCTATTATAGTCAAGGCTCATTGAAATTTATAAAGCAAAGATCGGGGCTAGAATAGAAATATTCTAACATTTAAATTATCGATTCTGCTTTGTGGGATAAATTTTAGAGAAAAACGTGTGTACAAAATGTATAGACAGAATATCATATCACAAAATATATATATTGAAAATGGAAAAGTCAAGTAAAAAATATCATTCATAATACGACCATTAAATGAAATACGCTCTTGTTATGATCTTTTAGAAAAATATTAATGACAAGGGGTGCCCATCAGATAATATGTGGATAAAAAGAATAAGCACATTGCATTTCTATGAACCCCAGAGAGAAGAATGAAAGGAAGCAGTTTGCTGGAGTATCAATGACGGAAAGTATCTCCTTGGAGAAGTTTCTGAAGTCCGCTGGTTTTCCTTTGCTCAGGCCTCTCGAGAGGAATATTTGCTCAGAGATGTGGTTAGTCAAGGTCATGTAGGGGCTGCAACATTGTCACCTTCCACTCCTGTCATGGGACTCCTGGCAGGCTATATGCTGAGTCTTTGTCAACACTAGTACTGTGTCCGTGAGTCTGCACCATCAGCTTCTCTGTCTTGGGAATTCTCTACCAACGCCTCTGTCCTCCCACCATCTGGCAGCTGCCACTGCTGCCTCTGCCTCCAGAGCCTGCCACCCTTCGTTTTCATGACCCTCTACACAAGGCGAATGAGGCCGCTCTGCGGGTTTCTCCCCTCACCTGGAAATGAATTAGTGGGCCCTTAGCTTCATGAAGACCTCTTCCTGTTTCCTCTGATGGAGGGATTGGCACAGCCAGGAATATAGTGATCTTTTGACCCAGGTCATACCCTGGGCAATCCAGGGACTTTAAGGCCCAGTGTCTTCTCTGGCCACCGGTTAACTTTCTGGGTGACGCCCATCAGCCACCTTATTCTTTTCCTTCTGAGCAACTTGTCATTTGATCTACATTTAAACAGGCCTGGCTTTCCTGGAGGAAGACAATAGTAAGGGGAGGAGGGTGGTGCAAGTAGCAAATGCTTCTCACAGCTGATAGGACAGTCTGAGAGAAGTGCCTCTTCCAGTTTGGATCTTGTTTCTGGCTTTAGTTTTTTTTTTTTTTTTGTTTTTTAAACTATGGACCAACTCCAATAGTAAGTTTTGACTGTGAAGACCCTCAGGCACTTTAAATGTCCTACATAATGACTATAAATTCTTACCATTGGTGGATTGCTAAGTTTCAAAGTTTATAACATTTAATCGGCACAATAGTCCTATTTTATAGATGTTGTTATAATTCTCATTTTATAGATGAAAAATGGACTTAGCGAGGACAAGACACC
>NW_022109491.1:52077017-52081839 GCF_000313985.2 Echinops telfairi
ACACACACGTAACTTGGCCATGATTTCGTGGCCGATATGATAAAGCAAAGGAGGAGCCCTCAGGATGCATTAAATGCCCGATTGTGAACCAAAAGATTGATGATTTGAACTCACCAACTTTCCAGTGGTAGATAGCTGGGGCCCTGTAGTTTGTAGCCTTGGAAACTGTCTGAGGTAGTTCTAATCTGCCCTATAAGGTTGAACATGGTAGAATTAATTTGAGGGCAATGGGTTTCATTTGGTTTTTAAATGATGTAACTGATCCTGGATAACCGTAGAATTATGTTTGCTGAGTACTTTCTGTTTGCTAGGAATGTTATGTGTTTTAAGTCCATAATCCTTAGCATGACTCTGTAATAAAGTATTATCACCATTTAATAGTTAAGGAAACTGAGGCTAAGATGTTAAGTAGCTTGTCCAAAGCTGTGTTTTGTAAGTGGCACAAGTGAGGTTTGAACTCATTTATCTAATGCCAAAGATATTAATTACCCTCTACTTCATCCAATATAATTTAACATACTATTTAATGCCCGTTCCCTAGGTTCTGTGTTGGGTTTTCAGATTAAGTAAGGCCAAGATGTCACAGATTGCATGGTCTAGGGAGACACAGGCATGAAACAAATAACTTCAATGTGAGATAACAAACACATAAAGATAGGCAAGGTGATCATCAGAGAGGAGAATGTTTGATTTAAATATTGCAAGGCAATTTGGAATTAGTGCTGTAAAGGGTTGTGGGTTAATAGAGAAGTAGATGGTGGGCCTCGGGGACCGAGGGGGCAGGCTGGTAGAAAGCTGAGGATTTATGGCAGAATGAGGTGGTGTGCTGTGGGGAGGATTGGTGGAAAGACAGGGTTCCTCTTGGCTGACAGGAGCAGGAATTATGACTTGGAGAAGCATATCGAATAGATAGCATCTAGATCCTAAAAGACGTGATGTGCATGAGAAAGAATTTGGGAGATAGTCCACTGAGAATGAGCTCTTCAAATCTGTAGAATGAATGAAAGGATGAAAACAGAGATTTGAAAACTAGCTAGGCTCTGTGACTGCGGAGGCTAGAGAAGACTAAGGTCCAAATATGTGTCAATATGTACTCCACCCTGTGCTTGGTCACTAAATTGGCCTTCAGTTGGGTTCAGGGATGGGACTGTGACGATCCAGAGCCCTCGCCATCCACATATGGATTCTGGAAGCAAAACCGTGTCCCTCCCGTAGTTGAATACTTAGCTGTTTTGTGCTTGGGGTATACGGTGGTGATTGAAAGGCTGTCGATCAGGAAAAGCTACATTTCCCTCTTCTAAGGTTTCATTGACAAGTTTAAATTTGCAATTGAATGGTTTGGTTACCATGAAGTTCAATATTGTCTAGTTGATTCAACTCAGAGCCATCCTATAATATTGATAAAAGTTAAGAATGGCTCAGAAATCCCTGCAGTTCAGTACTCCAGTAGCTGTGCCATCAACACCCTAAAGCTCAGCTCTTTGTGATGTTGTTCTACAATGCATAATTCAACAAGTCAAAGCAAACTCACTGCCGTTGAGTTGATTACAGCCCATAGCAAGCCTATTTGACAGGACAGACCCGCCTCTATGGGTTTCAGAGACTGTAACTCTTCATGGGAGTAGAAAGCCTGAAGTTTGTCTCACAAAGAGCCCAATGGTTTTGAGCTACTGACCTTGTAGTTAGCTGCCAAACACATCACTACTAGACTGGGGCTCCTTAGCCTAGGAATAGAGACTTTATTTTCCCCTTAGAGAGATTGAGATTGGGAATCTCAAACCGACACAATGCTTCATTCTAGATCCCCTTGCCATGTTGGGAAAGAAGTTCTTAGGACTGGTGGCGACAGTAGGAAAGCAAAGTCATGGTGGTGGAAAGGCTGTGGTTGGAGATTCAAGGAAGCAATGCCCTTCTAGGGGAACTGAAAGATGGGGTGATGTGATTTCATCTACACTATGTAGCTGCGCCCCTTTCACCCACCTGCGGCCATTAAGTTGGTCTGACTCACAGAAACCCGAATTAGTAAAACAAAACAAAACAACCCTTAGAATTACAAAATGTAGTTTCTTATCAAAGTATTTTGGGTCCAACAAAGCAAGAAGACTCTAGAAAGTCCCTTGGGATGACTGAGTCACTTCTTCAGCCGACACTTGAGAAGAACGCCCTTGGGGGTCTCTGAGGTCTCTCTTGAGAGGACCTGATCGTTCCAGTGGAGGTTGGGTGAAAGATGAAGACGGGGCTGTTGTCTTTCAGGAAAGGAATACACCCCCTCTCTGACCTTGGTCATTAGAGAAGGTTGGTTCTTTGTCCAAGAGCTTCCATTTAAAGACGGGTTTTTACTTTAAATAAGTGTCATCTGTGCAGAGTTTCATAGGGAGCCAAGTATCGGGCATAGAGGTCACATTTTCACCCTTACCTGTCTGCCATGTTCACGGTCCTCTCATGAGAGCCAGTTCTGTTTTCCTTTCCATGTTTTCCTTTCCAGAGATAGGCTATACCTTTTCTATGGGTGTGAGTGGGTGTAGGTGCGTGTTTTTAATGCACAATATGACTTCTTATATGTATTATGTCTAACCTTGCTTTTTAGTGGTGCCATTTTGAAATACTATCCAACCCCCAGCAGCTTTGGCTCAGCGTGTTTTCAGACTATGTGCAAGGTTCAGTTGTACCTCAGAATCCTTCTGAGCTCCTGAGCTTGAAATTCTGACCCTTCAGCTTCAATTTTTCTCGACTGATGTCTTCCCTACTAGCAACCAAAATGGATTGGTTGGTTTCATAGCTGAGACTTTTTCACATGTTGATGAACTGAGGAAGGCCCCAAAGAAGAAAGTGTGAATAAGCACACTATGCAAATAGTTACCAATTAATTTGACAGATAAATAGTTCAGAGTAGGAGAGGAAAAAGGGTATGATCCAGGAAATATTAAATCAGCATATTCACTGGAGAAATCCAAATGACAAGAACAGCTTATGAATGCCATGATATTTGAAAGGAACAATTGTTTATTAATATCATTCAGTAGATTGTGGTGGAGTGGCTGTGAAATTCAAAGGAAAATGTCCTGTTTCTAGATACCTTTCTCTAGCTTGAAAGTCACAAATTCACAAGAATGCACAGTCTTTAATTTTATAGCTCCGGTGGGGTTTGTTATGGGAATAAGAAGGCCAATTTAGCCTCCTCCGCATGTGCCATGCATTCCAGAATAATGCATCTTGACATGCGTATTTCCTCTAGGATCTCTTTTCTCAGCAAAACACCTCAGTTTTAGAGAAGCAATTACAAGGATTACATACACTATAGAATATTAATTAATGTTCCTTGTAAGGGAAAATATTGCTTCTAATGCTATTTCTCTCTTTTGGTAACTGACAAATTCCTAAAATTTCATAGCTGTTTTCTGTTCATAGCAAATATGTATTCTCTCTGCACCTCGATAAGTCTCTATTTCCTAGGAGAGGATGGCCCTCGAAAATGTCAGTATTTTATGCAATTGTTTGGCATCTTCCCTCAAGTCGTAAATCATCACTTAAATCCTAGGGATTTCTAAATACTAATATGCATTCTCATGAAGTCACTGGACTCCCAGCCACATCTGTTCAGTACCTGTCCAGAATAGACCCGCCATGCCCTGGAGAGAGCCACAGCTTTATGGGAAGGGTGGTTGCCCGTGTTTGCTCCAAGAACCCCAGGAAACTACGTGGCTAACCATATAAAATGAAAGGTCTTTGCAAGTCACTGAATCATTTTTGTAGATTAAATTTCCAAATGTCAAAAGAAACAGCAGCTCATTAAAACTGCAGCTGTAACATCCACCAACACCACACGCAGAAAAGTGATTACAGAGCAAGCTTGATTAATTAGGTGTGAAAATTTAGGACTAGCGTGATAATAAATGATGGAACTTGCCCAGCAGCCTGCTTTCCTTTCACTGTGTTTCGCTGAATGGCCAATTTTCCACTTGTCTATTGTAAGATCACATTTCAGAGCTGGTGAAGTTTATGTCTAAATCATTCAACCAACGGAAGGCCAAGCTCAAGCTGCGGACTAAAGTTCCGACTTTGGCCCAGCTGGCCACTAATTCCGTGACCTTTGATACATTATTAAATCTCTCCGAGCATTGTTTTCTCCATTTGTAGAAGGTGATTTTTCTGTCTCAACTTATATACTGTGCATTTGAGTAGAAGAAATTTCATTAAGAAAAAGAAGCTACTCCACATAACCCTACATACGGTTTTAATATTTGGGGATGTAAGGCATTCTATGATATGTACATATCATGGCCATTCTCCAACATAATTTGTAAACCTTATGATCTGCTTTATGAAACTAACATTTTGATTGGAGTAAATTGGGGACAGTGCCTAGACTAGGGCTGGATGCATAGGAGATGTTGGATTTTCAAATATTCTGCCAGTCAAATCGCAAGTTCTCATTTATATCCTAGGTATTTGAAATGACTAATATTAATCATTATTAGCTAAAAACCCAGTAAATATTTCATTAATCCCATCTAATTGGAGGGGAAAGATGACAATTTCCAAAGAATGACCATCGACAATAATACATTTAGCAGGACAGAACCACTCTAATGAACCCTGCATCATTCTTCAAGATGACTCAGAAGGGATGTTTACCATTTCTCTGTGCTGTAGGGTTATCAACACTAATCCAGAGTGAATGGAGTGCTTTCATTATCTGAGCCCCCTCCTTTCATTGACTTCCAATTGTTTACAAAATCAAGCTAATTTCCTTAGCTTTCTCCTTGAGAGTGTCTATGATCTGATCCCAGCACTATTCTCAATAGCTTTGCTTGTATATCTT
>NW_022109491.1:52082021-52091388 GCF_000313985.2 Echinops telfairi
TTGTATATCTGGACCAAACAAGTCCTACTACTCCTTGCATGTGTACCTTGCATGTGTACTCCTTGCATGTGTACTACTTTGCTTGTATATCTGGATCAAACAAGTCCTACTACTCCTTGCATGTGTACCAGAATCTTTCCTCCCAGCCGTTGTCATTTATTAAATATATTACTGATGATTTGCTCTGTTCCAGACACTGTGTCATTCCCTGGAGGATATCACTTGAATTGACCAGCCTATCACCTCCAGTAACAAGAGTGACAGACACATGAATAGGCCTTTAAAATCCAGTGGGATAACCACACAGTAATTGCTCTGCTCCGCTATTTAACATCAGAGGTTTGTGACTCCCTCAATGGCTGCAGATTTACCTTGACTTCCCATTAGTCATTCATTCAAATAAACCACAGTCAGATCATAGGTTTACCTGGAACAGCCTTATCTCCAATATTTTCCTTTAAATATGCCAGCTCCTGACTACATTTCCCTTGGCTACAATCTTTTCTCCATTACTCTTGTCTCAATGAAACTGCTGATATTTTACTTCCACTGTTTTTCTTTCTGCCAGCCTTTGTTGTCTACTTTTCTCTTCTCTTCTCTATCAAAGCTGGGCTCCTTGAGCCATTTTTTTTCAAATGTCAATGTTTTCTTGACAAAATACTAAACTCTTCTGTTACCCACCCACCGACTTGAATCAATCTTTGATCTCTTTTCTCTGTTTTTATATTTAGTGCTACACCACTCCAAAACCATGCTCTCTCAATTAATTTAGAGCATTGGTGTTGTCCAGAAGTCATTTATGTGCATATATTTCACTGCCAAGTGATTATTCCAGAACATCTCCTCTCTTCTACAAGAGACACCATAAAAGGCTTGTCTTTCATGTCAAAGAGCTTGATCTACAGCAGTGAAGCGAGTTACTGGTAAACAACTTTAAGGTGCGTGTGTGTGCGCGCGTGCGCGCGCGCTCACATTTGCATATGTAAGAGGGAGACACACGGAAAGAGAGAGGAGAAGATCATTAGACCTGTTGCAGCTTAGCTGGATATTTCTGGAAGATCTATAGAAGTGGGTTGGAGAGAACAAGGCTAGAGATGAAGAAGCTTTTAAATTAGTCGAATGGAAAATAATAGGAGCCCCTGGTGGCACAGTGGTTATGCTTGGGCTGCTAACTGCAAGGTCGGCATTTTGAAACTATCCTCCTCCCTGTGAGAGAACGAAGGGGTTTTCCACTCCTGCTTAGAGCGACAGGCTCAGACACTCACAGGGCAGGTTGTCCCATAGGGTGGCTATGAGGTGGGCTTCGACTCAATGGCAGTAGTGGTAAGCAAGGATAGTAAGAGACTGAGCAAAAACATTAATAGAAGTGATTTTTAAAAAGTGGGACAAATTTGAGAAATACGTAGTGAGTAAAATCAGCAAATTTCAACCGAAAGAAAAATCTAAGGGGAGTGAGTTTTTAGCTCATTATTTTAGCTTTAAACATTTTAAGTTTTAGTTGCTTTGAAATATTGAAGTTGAGCCCTGAAATAATGAGTCTGAGGCTCAGAGGATGAGGCCAGGGCTGAAAATATAGATTTAGGAATTAGCAGTGTATAGATAGGTGGTAATTGAAATGGTACGAGTGTCTTTGGTTGCCCAGAGAGCATGTGGCGTGAGAAAAGCAGTGGGTGGAGGACAGAACCCTGTGAAATGGCAGTCTTCACAGAGCAGATGGCAGGAGCTGAGCCCTCTGTGGGGCCAGAGAAGGAACTGTTCAAGGTACAAGAAGAGCTGGAGAATGAGGTGGCAGGACAGCCTCGCGAAGGAAGGAGTTATTAATTATACAAGGGAGATCAAAAAGATCCAATCAGATCAGGGTTTTTAAATGCCCATTGCAATTGACATTTCAAAAGTCCTGAGTGACATTTTCTGAGCATATATTCAATTGATGGTGGGACTGGAGCCAAATTACTCAGGGCCAGGGAAAAAAGGAGAAAAAAATCAGTGAGGGTAGATTTCTCTGGAAAATAATGTGACAGGGGGAACAGTAGATTAGATCGTTACCACACAGGTGTAGCTGATGCTACTTCCTTTTGCCAGAAGCTCTTCCGCCACAGTGCTCCATATTCTCATCCACCAGTCACAGAATAAGTAAGATCTGAATTCTCTTCTGAAATCCTTGAAGATAGTCTTATTTTAGAAGAATAAACTCCCTTTTACGAACATCAAAACACCAAATCTATGGTTCTCTTATGGCATTCATTTGTTTTCTTTAAAAGCTATAGTGCACATATGTATCTATACATATTCATTCTGTTATTAGATTATAAGTACTTCTCTGATTTATTATGCTTGTTCAATATTTATTTATATGCTATATTGGTTATATTAAGGAGCCCTGGTGGTATAGTGGATTTTGAGCATTGAACTTCTAACCTCAAGGTTGGCTGTTCAAACTCACCAATGGGCTGGTGAGAGATTTAAAATCCCACGGGGCAGTTCTACATGGTTGCAATGAGTCAGAATCATCTTGATGATTACAGGAGGATTGTTGTTGTTGCTTGTTTTGATTTGTATGATAACCTTTAGACTCTAAAGTACAAAAGAAAATGCTATGAGGCCAGTAGGAACTCAATAAAGGAATATATCAGTCTGAATATCAATCAATCAAAATTATATATAACGGTTTCAGAATTTTGGTTTATATCTCACTTACTGCCATTGATTCTACTCATAGTGACCCCATGGGACCGGGAAGAACAGCCCCTGTGGGTTTCAGAGGCTTTAAATCTTTAAATCCTGTGGAGCAGCTGGTGATTTGAACTACTCACCTTGTCATTAGTAAGATCTTATTAATAGAATGAAATTTATCAAGAATACCTATAGGCAATACTTTGTTAAAGGGATTCTAGATTTAGATTGGGTTTCTTCTACATGTGGTCCTTAGATGTCTTAAAGCTGAATTTCTCACAAAGGTGACAACTCCCACCACCCCATGGCATGATAATAGAAAATTCTTGGGGAAGAAAAGTTAAAGGAAAAGCTCTAATTTGGTTCTCTCATATGTTTGATAATAGCAAACAATAGCCTAGCATGAAACCACTCCGACAGGATTGGTTCAAGCAAGATCTGGGATTTGTGAAAATGTAAGTACACCTTTCTCTGTGTCATTATAAAGGGTGATGGTTGCTAAGTGACCAGATGTTATTATACTTGTGTTTTTGTGAATAATTACTTACCCTAGAAACACTGCGGAAACCGTGCACGTTTTCCTGCTGGACAGTAATAGTCCCCAGGGGACACGGGATGAAGCTTTTTCAATTCTTATTTCCTCGCGTGTAGCAGGCACTAGATTGAGACTTAAATTCTTTTCTTCTCAGAAAGAGGGAAGTTTAGAGAGACTATGGCCTAAGAATGCAGAGACGAAAAGAAGCAGCTGCAGGCTCGCATCCGTTTCTTTTTGAAGGCCATCTAGTTTGGGGCTTCCATTTTATCCCAAGCAGGATAGCCTGATTTTGAAGGCTGGGGAAAGCTGCTTGTCGGACGGTTCTCCTTGAACAGTCACTGCTTTGAGCTTTCCCTGGCAACAGGACCGAGCCTTCTCACCAACAAGTATCTCCAAGTGAAGGATTAAAGGAGGGGCAGGACCAGAATCGGAGGTCTTCAAATCTTGTGGCCCACCCTCAGAAGAGCTTCATAGCTGGGTGCACGGCTCTGCTGCCGCTAATTTGGAATTAGCATTTAAAAAAATTTAAACGAGGGTGCCTGTATTTTCATTTTTCACTGTTGTTATTGGCTTCTTGGCAAATGTCCTCTAGGGTTTTTTACTGTCTGAATTTTGGAATTAGAAAATCTTAGTGCGTCTCTGTAACCTCCCTGGAAACCAGTTTACCATCGCAGCACCATGTCAGTGTCGAAGACACCGGTCCTGGCTGTACCAGTAGGAAGCGCATTGGCTAGGACTCCAATAGGAGTCTCCCACGTGGAAGGTCCAAGTCCCTTGCTGAACCTCCTTGGCCTCCTTCTTTTGCACTCGGCCCTGCGAATGACATAACCTGTCCTACGTGTCAGTCTTGGTGCAGGCTAAAGGTGAACCGCTGCCACCTCTATCCCATCTAGAGGCCTTTGCCTGATCCCTTGCCTGATGTCCAAGGCTCTGAAGGAGAGAATCAGGATAGCTACATACATACTCACTCATTGCCAGCAGAATTATCTTCCTATATGATGAAGTGAACATTTTATATGCTTAATGAGACCATCAGAGTGTCTGTTCCAATTACCTTTTTTGGCGGAAAAAAAAATGGAGCATGCTGGCGTGAATGAATGGGAACTGAGTGTTCATTTAAAAGGTCAAGTAGCTCCACTTTCTCCACTTGTTATGCTTGTCTCATCGTGCTAACTCCCAGTGCCTTAATCAGATACTTGTTTCACAGTCCTGCCTGGGCACCCAGGAACTGATGGGGCCTGGACCCTCTGCTTTTACTTAGGTTCATGCATCTTTTATTAAGTTTCCTTTTCAAAGAGGTTTATGCCGAACAATAGAGAATAAAGTGTCTCCTGGCATGCCATGGGAGGACGCAAAGAAAAGCATGGCAGGATGAAAGCCATTCTGAGATTGTGGACTCACACACAGTCTGACTAGGGAGTGATTTCCTTACAACAGTTGCTACAGAATTCTCATACAAATGCAAAGGAGATATCGGGAAGCCCACGGCCAGCCTTCTTTCAGAATGACCACCGAAGATGGCAAATATTTTTGGAAAAGTTACAAGAAGTCAGCAGCTAGAGGGAACCTCACTCCAGTGTAGGCAAGCATGGTGGGGCAGAGCTTCTTGATCAGGTTAATGTGTATTGACATTTCCCCTGTTGTTTGGACATCCTAGGCTGTTTAAATTCAGTCTTGTCACAACAAAATACAAAAGAGGCTTCTATGACAATGCTTTTTTACAACCCTGCCTCAGGAGGATCGTGTGTTTTTGTTTGGGGCATGAGTGTGTGTGTGCACCTCTACTCCAGTGTTGACAGTCAAGAAGGAAGGCATGTTAAAATTGTTGCACAAATAATTATGCTAAATTATTGAGCATAAATTATCAAGGAAAATACACTTTGACGGTAAGCATAAATCAATTTTTATGCATCACAGAATCACCACCATTAGCGCTTGCTGCGGTGGCTTATTTTCTGGCAGGAATGAGCACACTCATCGTTTGAAAACAGAACTGTCTCGTGTCTGAGCACGCTATACAAGCTTGGATTCACTGGTTCAGGGAAAAACACGAGTGCAGGCGGCTGTCACGTGTGCAGAAATGAACATTTCACACCGTTTAACCCAAGACAAGTAAGTTTTAATTCAGTCACATTCCTTCGGGAACGCTTTCGCTACATTGATTTATTCTTTTCATTTGGTGCAGCCTGTTTCAATTGAGAATCAAATTTAGCTATAAACCTTCAGCTTATTCTTTCACCATTAAATATGTCTTATGATAATCTTTAAAGACTTCCTTTGATTTAGCAGATGGACAGTACACTGTGGTCAAACCATTTCCCTATTCCTGAGAGGCACCAATAATATAGATGGGCTGCATTTTGTACTTGGGTTTGGATGTGTGTGTGTGTGTGTGTGTGTGTGTTAAGGCGTGGTATTCACATTTAAAAGGTGGCCTGGTGGTACAGTGGTTAAGCAGTTTGAACCTATCAGCTGCCCTGAGGGGGGAAAAGATATGACCATCTGTGGCTGTAGAAATTAACACCCTGGAGGTTTTACCTTCAAGCCTTTAAGACCCCAGACACTATATCTTTTGATGGCCGGGCACCATCAGCTTTCTTCACCACATTTGCTTATGTACCCATTTGTCTTCAGCGATTGTATCATGGAGGTGAGCACACAATGATTTAAAAAAAAAGAAAGAAAAGAAATTAACACCCTGGAAGCCCTAGGGGCAGCTCCACTCAGTCCTATAGGGTGCCTGTGGTTGGCACTGACTACTGGACATCAGTTGGGATATTTTTATTCACATTTGGTCATGGAGGTGTCTAATCTAGGAATTTTCACTATTTGAACTCATAGCACTTCCTTGAGAAAGTCCTAGCTGCCTTTCTCCTTCAAAGTGGAAGCCTGGCTCAGCCTTTCTCTGTGGATCACCGCAGCAGCAGACCAGGGAGAAGGCCTCTCCCCTCTTTCCCAAGCTGCTCTTTCTCTGGAGAAAACTTTCTTTGGGATCGAGTGAGCTGTTTAGTTTTTCAATGTTGGCCACATTAATTCAGACGGTAGCTGGGGGCAAAAGTGATCGGAAACTGAGATTACCACCGTGAGAGAATATCAACTCTTCTATGTGCTAAAAGGGCTTCAGAACAAAGCTGGCTGAGGAAAGTGGCCAAGCAAAGCTGCTCACTAAGTGCTATTAGTTGCTGCAGTTTTTCTCTGAGGATGATAAAACAAGCCCATGACACACGGGGTGAACTGCTTGACTGCTTGGTAGTAGCAGCATGGTGACTACTCCCTGGGACTAATAATCTCCATTTAGGTTCTTCCTAGTGCTGTACTTTGGGAAAGTATTGACTTGCTTCTTGTCTCAGAGGTTCTGTCTATAAACGGAACAATAAATATGAATAGTATGTCTCACAAATGGATATGAGTAGATTTGCCGTTCAAAACTGCCAGCTGATTCCACAGGTGAAAGACAAGGAGTTTTACACCTGTAAAGAGCAGCAGTCTCTGAAACCCACGGGTGCAGTTCTGCACTGTCCGATAAGGTCATTATGAGTCAGATCGGCTTGATGGCAACTAATGAGATCACCAACGTAGAAAAGGCTAAGTGAGAGATTATATAGAAAGTGTTAGAAGCGGATGTGGTACATTGAAAAAACAGTATGCATCTTTGTTTTCGTTTGTTTTGTGTGTGTGCTTGATTTTCATTTTTAATATGCCCAAGGAAAACTCAGGATGTGACAATCACCACTCCTACTGACATTTGGAAAATAGCTATAATTGTACCTTTACCTTGAAATTTGTTTCTGCCCTTTTGTTTGGAATGAGGAGTCCCAATAATATTTTCATACATTGCTCCTGAAGTACTTTCATTTCTTTATTCATAGCAGAACCTTGGAGTCAAATATCTGGAAATTTTATATCACACCCCAAAATGAAATATCCCTAACAGAGAAGACACTATATGTGTCTATGGAAAGACCTAAATTTGTGAGTTAAACTGATGACAAAGTAATCTCAACTAGGCAGATGTTTTAAAAAGGCTAAATATAAAATATCGGAACTAAAAGGAGTGGAGGTGCGTAAAATGTCACTTTTAGAAAATATGATCATCTGACTGATGCCATTAACAAAGGGTTCATATGTATTTCTGTATACTGGGAGGAGCTAACTAGAATTTCTTTCAATCTAAGGTAATATGAACGAACAATAACACTAAACTAGAATAAAATACTTATGAAGTAGCAAAGAATACACTATATTTCTGTTTTGGAAAATCAATCAATAGACATTTAGAATAATCCAAATATATGGTAAGACATTCCATACCCTTGAAAGGATAATTTATTATAATCAAATGTCAATTGTTGTGAGGTGCACTTGCAACAGATTCAACGCACAGTGGCTCTACAACAACCAAAAGAATGCTTGGTCCTGTGCCGGCACTGCAATTGTTCATGTTTGAGCCCACTTCTGCAGCTACTCTACCAACCCATCTCTTGGGTTTCTTCTTTTTCCTGATCCCCTACTTTACCAAGCATAGTGTCCTCCTGCAGGGACTGACCTATCTTGATAAAATGCCCCAACGGTGTGAGACTAAGTCTTGCTGTCCCTGCTTCTAAGGAGCGTTCCAGCTGTACTTCGTTCAAGACAGATGCGCTTCCTCTTCTGGTAATTCATAGTATGATCACTATTGTTCGCATCGCGTCTTCTCTGGTCTTCTTTCTTCATTGTTCCGCTTTCATGTGTTTATGTGGTGACTGAAAATGCCACGCCTTGGATCAGACACACCTCAGTCATCAAAGTGGCATCTTCTCTTTTTACCACTTAAACAGGTTTCTGCAAGAGATTTCCCCAGTGCAATACTTCATTACATTTCTTGACAGGGGCTTCCATGGCCATTGGCTGTGGATCCAAGTAAAGTGAAGGACTTCCAAGGTCAAGATTCCCTTGATGTCTCGTTATACTGCTTCTTGGCCCAGTTGTGAGGGTTTGGGTTTTCTTTACTTGGAGCTGGAATCCATAAGGAAGGCTGAATCGTCATTTAGTGCCTCAAGCCCTCTTCACTTCTAATAAACGAGGTTGTGTCATTTACATATTCTAGGTCATTAATGGGTCTTTCTCTAATCTTGATGCTGTGTTCTTCAGAAAGTTGTTGATCAGATTATTTTTTCACCTTATAGATGAATATAAATATGCTGAAAGGATATAAACCTGACTCGGACCTTTACTGATTTTAAACTGTTCAATATCCCTTTGCTCTGTACCAACAACTGCTTCTTGGTCTATGTACTGATTCAGCATGAACTCAGTGGAGTGTTTTGGAATCCTCATTTTTCTTAATATTATCCGTAGTTATTTACGATCCACACACTCAAATACCTTCGAATGTTCAATAAAACACAAGCAAATATCTTTCTTGTATTCCCTGCTTTGAGCCAACATCCTTTTGATATAGTAATTCTGTATTCCTTTCATTTTCTTTAAATGTGTCCTGTATCATTCAATGTTTTGTCTGACCTTCTAATGCTGCAACCTTAGGCTTGTATTTCTTTCTTCAGTTCTTTCAGCTTGAGCTAGGTTGAGTGTGTTTTTCCTTTCTATTTTTTCTCTTTCGAGGCCTTTGTATATTTCATTATAATATTTTACATTGTCTTGTTGAGCTGCCTTTTGAAAATTTCTGTTCAGCTCTTTGAGTTCATCATTTCTTCCAAGTGCCTTAG
Organism: Echinops telfairi; assembly: GCF_000313985.2. Lineage (NCBI taxonomy): Eukaryota > Metazoa > Chordata > Mammalia > Afrosoricida > Tenrecidae > Echinops > Echinops telfairi. Next base: position 52,090,935 of record NW_022109491.1, read on the forward strand.
CTACTCTACTATTAAGAGCAAGTTTCAGAGTCTCTTCTGACATCCACACTGATCTTTTCTTTCTTTCCAATCTTTTTAAGGACCTTTTGACTTTTTTCATGTATGATTTTCTTGATGTCATCCCACATTGAGTCATCTGTCAGTGTTCAATGAGCCCAATCCCTTTGATGTAGTTAGTTTACTGTGCCAACCTGGCGGATAAACACATGTGGGGTTAGTTGAAGGGCGGGGGGATAAATGGCTCAGTGAGCCTCACCTTTCTAATTCTCGGGTCTCTTGCTTTCTGATGGTCAGATGCAGCTGCCTTAACCAGTTCTCTGCTTCAGCTGGCAAAGCTAACTTCCTGGGAGAAGTCACATGGACCTACCCCGATGCAGCCCTGGGTGCTAGAGCAGCCATGTGGAGACCCCTGCCAGGGTTGAGATGCTTACACATTCACTGATTCAGCTTTCCT
>NW_022109491.1:52092568-52094176 GCF_000313985.2 Echinops telfairi
GTGAAGCTAAAGAATTATGTACAGGTGCCAGGTTGGCAAGGGGTGGATTGAGATAGTTTATTGCCTGCTTGATCAATTTCAGACTGAAGTAGCTGTTAGGATGCTTTCATTTCTTCCTCACTAGCGTTAGTGATTGGTGTGTAAATTTGTGTAAGATTATTAACTGGATTTCTCTGTATGTATATAAATAGTGTCCTATCACAGACAACCTTGTACTTCAAGAGAGATCTTGAGATACCCTTTAGATGATGAATGTGATGCCGTTCCTCTTGCGTTTGTCATTCCTGGTGTAGCAAACCATACCTGTTTCCTTTCAGCTCACTAAGTTTATGTTTCATTTTCAGGACTTCCAGTTTTCCTAGATTCATATTTCACACATTCCAACTACTAATTATTAATAGATATTTATAGCTGTTTCTTTTCATTTTTAGTCTTGCCTCATTAACAAATGAAGATCCTGAAAGATTTACTCCATCCATCTCATTATGAGTGACTCTACTTTGAGAAGACAGCTCTACCTTGGTAATATGTTGAGTGCTTTTTACCCTGAGAGGGCTATTCTTCTGGCACTGTATCTGCTAGTCTTCTGCTATTTAGGAGATTTTCAGTATCTGCTACTGTTTTGCTGATCTCCACAGATTTTCAGTGGCTAATGACTCAGAAGTGGACAGTCTACTCCTTCTTCATACTCTGTTCTGAGTTAGTAAGCTCCATTGAAAACTGTTCATCTTTGGTGACCCTGATGGTACTTGAAATACCAGTAACAAGCCATCACAATATGACAAACTGACAGATTAGTGGTGGATTTTGCCAATCTAAAAGCAAACAAATCAAAAAAATCTTTTTAAAAAACACCCAAAACCTCACTGCCATTGAATCAATAAATAGAAAATCTATAGGAGAGGGTAGAACCACCCTGTGAGTTTCTGAGGATGTAGCTGTTTATGGGACTAGAAAGCCCTGGCTTTCTCCCTTGTAGCACCTGGTGGTTTAAAGCGGCTGACCTTGCAATTAGCAGTCCATTACCTAGCCACTACACAACCAGGGACCCCATTTTATCCACAGAATCCTTCATAATTACTACGGAGACCTTGAATTTTGATTTTTTTTTCTTCAGTTCTTTCAGCCTGAAAATTGCTAAATGTGTTTTTCTCTTTTGGCATTCTAATTCCAAGTCTTTGTATATTCTACTATAATATTTATTTTGTTTTTCCAATTACCCTTTAAACTTCTGTGTTCAGTTCTTCTTAAAATAGCATGTCATTGTGAATTATTTGGGGGTTTACGTTTCAGATAATCATTTTTGTATTCAACAACTTAAAGTACTTGTTCAACTTCACAATAGCATCATTTCTTCTATTCTCATTAACTAGTTGAGCTTCACAAGCAAGTTCTAGTGTCTCTTCTGACATCTGTGTTGATCTTTTCTCTCATCCATGTCTTTTTAATGAAATTCTGCTTCCTAGGTACCCTGGTGGTTCGGTAGGTCATTCATTAAGCTGCTAGCTCAGCAATTCCAACCCATCCGCAGTTCTGTGGGAGAATGATGAAGCTGTCTGTTCCTTATAATATTTAAAATTTCAGAAACCCAATGGTAGTTTTTTTTTT
>NW_022109491.1:52095642-52104063 GCF_000313985.2 Echinops telfairi
CCACCGATTTGGATCACTTGTTTTTCCCTTGTCCCTGAGTTTGTTAACACCACTACCTTTCCCCCCACCTCCTTCTTTCCCATGTCCCCTGGATTGTTCATCCAGCCTATCTTATTTAGCCAGACTTGCGGAGATAATAACATGCACAAAAACAAGACAGAGCAAAACCAAGCAATAATGTACAACAAAACAACAATAACAAACCAATGACAAAAAAACAAAACAAAAACAGAACAAAACACAAGAAAGAGAAGCTTGTAGTTAGTTCAAGGATTGTTTGTTGGCCTCTAGGAGTGTTTTTCAGTCAGTCTATATGGGGAACCATGCCCTGGCCCCAAAATCCACCCTCAGCATTCCCTGGGGACCTCCCCCCTCTATTTCCTTGCTGTTCTGTTGCACCCCCTTAGGGGTTTGCCTTGGTGTGGCGGGATCAGATCAGGTGCAATTCCCACACTGTGTCTCCGGTGTTATCGCCTGTAGGGCTATGGGTCAGTGAGAGGTGGGCGTCATGTCCCATAGTGGGGCGGCCATGTGGTCCTCTCTGTGGACTGGCTACTCTAATTGGGAACATCGTCCTCAGGGCCTGGTAGGCCAGGATGTGCTCCACTCTCTCCTCCTCCCCCTTCACCTGCACCCCTGTGCTCCGATCAGATATGTCCCTTTCCCGGAGCTGCAGATTCAATGTCGTTCTTTGAAATAAATTCTTCTGGGGGGAGGGGCAGGTGTCCACTTAGTAGTTGGGATTGGCGCCGCGCCCCCAGACCTCTCCCCAATGGTAGTTCTATGGTGCTCTATTGGATTACTAAACTTGCAGTTGACTCAATGGTGGTGGATTTGGTTCGTGTTTTATTCGTGTGTGTGTGTTTGCTTTCATCCTGAACTTACATGAGTACTTCTACAGTTGGACCTTGTTTTCCGTGGTGATTTGCACGTCCCTGTCATCTCTTTCCACAGATGTAATCTGTTTGATTCCTATGTATTCCATCAGTCAAGGTCTCTGTTCAGTTACAATTTATGCTGTTTAAAAAGATATTTGCAAGGAACTAGTCTTGCAAAACTCTGATGTCCATCTGCACTTTTATCATCAAGGTATATTTTTCAACTGCACAGCCTTCCTTTTTATTTTCATCTTTGCATTGCAATCACTAATAATTACCAATGCATCTTGATTGAATATTTGGTCAATTTCAGACTTCATAAGATAGTAGACTTCTTCACTTTCTTCATCATCGGCTTTATTGGTTGGTGTGTAAATTTGAATAGTAGTCATGGTAACTAGTCTTCCTTGTAGGTATATGGATATTATCCTATCACTTCCAGCATTGTACTTCAAGATACATCTTGAAGTATTCCTTTGAAGAGGAATATGGCATCATTCCTCTTGAATTTGTCATTCCTGTGACTGTCTGATGCAAAATGGCCAATATCAGTCAGTTTCAGCTCGCTAACACCTAGGTTATCAATCTTTATGCATTCCATTTCATTTTGGACATCTTCCAGTTTTCCTGGTTTCATAATTTTATTCCATGTGCTGCCTATTAATGGATAGTTGAAGCTCTTTCTTTTCATTCACAGTCATGCCTCATCAGCAAATGAACACCGCAAAAGCTTTATGCCAGCAATGTCATAAGGGAGGAAAATCTTTCCTAGTCTTCTTTTGAGTGCCTTCCAATCTGAGGGTCTCCTCTTCTGGCACTGTATCAAACAGTGTCCTACTGCTATTCGTAAGGTTTTCAGAAGCTAATTTGTCAGAAATAATCTGTTTCTTCCTAGTTTCCTTAGTCTGGAAGCTCAGCTGAAATCTAGGTGACCCTGCTGATATTTGAAATATCAATGGCATAGCTTCCAACATCCCAAAAACATGTGATCCACCAAGCACAACAAACTGAGAGATGACTGGTGTAAATACCAGTGTCTCCAAAGTAACCCATAAAGTCAGTTCATTTCTATGTACTAGCTGGAGGTTGTTTTCTCTAAAGAACTTAATGGATTTACTTAAAAATTAATATGAAAGATTAATGATCCACGTCTAGCTAAATAAGATTTGTAATAGAAGAATATATAGGGGACATTGCTCTACTGTGTAGTAATTAATGTATGTTACAAAGTCCCAGTAGTTTACACTTATGGGTACTGGTGTGAGAACAGATAGGTAGACCAATGTAGTAAAATGAATGCTTCTGAAATGGACTAAAATTTATTCAAATATTTTATAGGTGGCACTAAAAATCAAAAAGAGATTGCTTCTTGAATAGATATTTTGTGTGTGTGTGTGGGGGGGGGGAAATAAAGCTGGATTCCCTAGCTCAGAGCTCCCCAAACTTATTTTGTCTGCTGCCAACTTTTCAGAAAAAAACTCTTATTCAGCACTCCCCTGACAATTAAAAACTTTTGTAATATAGCCTATCAACCAGGATTAAGTATCTGCTTTTTCAGCCCCTCTCCATGGAATATTCTAGGAACCCCCCTCTCCCTCCCACCCTAGGAGGGTGGTATTGCCCACTTTGAGAACGCTTGTCCTAGCTGAAATCCTTTACAAAGGTTGACTCAGAGTTTATTAAGGACCTTTATCTAAAAGGTAACATTTTCAGATGAAGTTATGAGAAAATGTTAAAGAAAAATCTATGTGATCTGGAGCCAAGGAAGATTTTTTAAAAATGCAAGTTGTAAAATGTTAAGTTCAAATTATAAAGGCAAAATTTGACTGTAATAGGATTAAGGATCTCTGTTCAACAAAGGATATCTTCAATAAATCTGCTCATAACAGATTGGGTGATGATAGCTATGGTGATATAATGGCTAGAAGTTAGTAGTTGTGCAAAGCAAGAAGACATAGACTCCAACAGAAAACTGGCCAAAGGAGAGGAACAGGAAAATTTCATGGGAAGAAACCAATAGATACTTCAAATTGTTGGAAATTAAAGACATAAAAATGTTGACTCCCTTACAATCGGCAACAAGTAGAAAGCTCCGTAATACATGAGTAGGGAAGTGCTGGCAGTAGAGACTGAAGGTGCCCTTGGAAGAACAACCTGACGGTACTCAGTTAAAGTCAGTACACATCCAGAACACAGGTCAACATGAGACATGCACCATGGGGTTCAGCACAACATTGCTCGTGGCGGTAGAGAGATGGCCGCAACCCGAGGACCGTTTATATCACTGGAGCAATGGATAAGTAACTATGATAGAATCACATTGTGAGTTACAACCATGCATTTAATAACAACAGAACATACCTATTGAACACAGTATGGCAAGATCTTAAAACCAAGTGTGGAGTGTAGACAGAAACCAAATGAGGTCAATTGTAAAATACAATATGTGTAAAGTAAAATTCATGTAAACAAATGAAATGACATGTTTTCTAAGAATTTGTTTACATAAATAAAGGGATATGCACATTATCTGCCTATCATCTATCTATATCTCAAGGTGTTAAAATCGTTGTGGGAGTGAAGAAAATGGGAAGGGAGAATGGGGATCTACATGGGACTTTGCATAAGTCAGTGGTGGAGCGTTCCCTTAAGTAAGCCAGCAGATTAGCTCAACTCTCCACCTGAAGATGATCTCTCTCTCTCTCTCTTTTCCCTCTCTCTCTTCTTTGGCTTCCTCGCACACACACATAAGAAGAACTGAGAAGAGATATTTGATAAACCCTCTTTCTATATCCTCATTAATGGAGGAATCCCCCACCTCCAAATTCTGGTGCTTTCTCTGTCCAGTTCTTCCAAATGTGTGTGCATATGGGGGAGGAGAAGAAGAGAGGGAGGAAAAGAGAGAGAGAAAAGCCCTCCTTTGTATCCCCATTGGGGGAAAGATGGCGCTTTTACAGTCATGGAAACTTACAGTGGCTGTTCTACCCTGTCTATAAGTCGGCATAGACTCGATGGCAATGAGTATGTCCCCGTTTGTCCCCCCTCTGCCCCTTTGTACCATAGTTTCATAGAGTTGCAGGTTAGAAAAAGCAATAAAGATCCCCCCCCCCCAAATCAGGTCACTTTATATACAACAAGAAAGGCTTCCTTGTAACAGAATATTCTGCTTCCGTGAGCTGGTCTTCTCATGTGTCCTGCTCAGAGGTGGATGCAATTTTAATTTTGGCAGCGAACAAATTTTCCCCAAGTGGATGACCAAGGTGTTCCGCTCATCCGAGCAATTTGGGAATTCTATTGTACTTTATTTGATAAAATTTTTAATTAAGATAAAAATTTGCACAACTTGAGTAAATTATATGTACATTGATTGCATAATCGACATTTATATATCTAAGGAAAAGGGGTTATTCCTTAGATTTTTGCACATGTCTCAAATGCTAAACATCAACAGCAAGAATCCAAAAACGGTTTCTAGATTTACAGAGAATCTTTAACTTCATCAAGTGATAGATCAACTTGCAGGTGCTATTGACAGCTCTTTAGGCAAGAGGATGGAACATCTTGATTAGTAAAAACACATGAAAAGAAACCATGTAACTAACTCTTAATGCACTTGTCACTTCATCTATTCTCCTGCCTTTTAAGGTTTTCATTGTTGGATGCCATTATTTTTTTAAGTAAAAATTTACTAAAAAAAAAAATCTTAAATTTACCACCAACACCCCCGCATGCCCAAAGAAAGAAATCAGAAATGCTGTAAATCACTAGCAAGTCTGAGGTCCATTAACATTTTTGTTGTAAAAATTAGAATATTTGAGGTGCAGTCAGAAATGTCTTATATTTGCTTCCTAATTGTCCTAATACTGGAGATTTTAAAATAATTATCTGCATTGAAATAAAAGGTTAAGTTTAAAAGGTTGATGGACTTTTATGTTAGCAGCCTTTTTTCAAAAGGTCTTCCTATCATGTGGTTTATATTCATTATATGTAGAATCTTTGTTTGTTTGTTCATTCATTTTGGAATTTGGAATCTCTGGTTTAATTTCCTAGAATGCCAGTCCCTGGTTTAACCCATCTCTCTCACTAACACTGAATTGATTCTGACTTGTAGTCGTCTCATAGTGCAGAGTAAAACTGTTCCTTTGGGCTTCTGAGACTGTCTTTCCAGAAGAGAAGGCCTCATCTTTCTCCCACAGAGCAGTTGGTGGTTTCAAACTGCTGACCTTATGGTTCTGTAACCCATTAACCACCAGGGTTTCTAATACAAGGGTCCTCCCTGTGCTGTCCTTGGAGCAGCAGAGGGTATAGGGAATAGCATGCCTTGCACATCTGACTGAAAGGAAACTTTTTAGGGGTTCATTTGTTTCTTCCCACCAAGTCCATCTGGGATATAGCTCCTTTTCCTTCAAGGTTTTTTTAGGAAGTTCCTCTTCCCATCCACATATGTTCTTGTGCATTGTTCCTAAGTCACATAGGTGCATATGTGGTGTTTTCAACTCTTGTGAGACTATTTAGTTCTTATCTTCATGTTTCTTTAGAATCAAATAAAGACAAGTAATGTCAATGTTTGCTTTGTTCTAAGAATTTAACATGTATTGAATCATGTAGGCTTCATCACAACTCTCTGAGGTATAGAAAAAGACCCACATTACAGCTCTCAGATGCTAAGCAAAACGAAGTATTAAGAACTGCTTTCAGAGACTCCTTAGCTATGTCAGTTCCTGAACCAATTTGCAAGTGCAACTGACAGCTCTTATAGCTGTAAGGAGCCCTAGTTGTTTTGTGAGTTATGTGCTGTGCTGCTACCCACAAGGTTAGCCCCCCAAACCACCACATGCTCCAAGGGAGAAAGATGGAATTTTCTGCTCCTGTAAAATTTATTGCCATGAATTCCCAAGGGCCAGTTCTACAATGTTCTTGAAACCCCAAGTGCAAACCCCACCCTGTCCTATGGGGTTGTTGTGCAGTAGGATTCAACTCAAAGGGAGTGAGTGTTTTGGTTTGTTTGCTTGTTTGTTGTAGCTATTGTTAGTCTGAATTGATGAATAAGATAAAGGAGATCCAGAGAGCTCAGTGACATGTTCTTCATTTTTCACGTGGCTGTGCTAATGGAAGGTCTTCCTTCCTCAGTTTACTTGACATATTTGCCTCGTTCTAAGAGTTTTGTAAGGGGGGAACATTTGATTTCAGAATCCTTTACAGACAAGTGGATTCTGTCTCAAACTCCTGACAAGGACCTTGTAGAATCTACAGGTCTGATTTTACTCGGAGTTGGGAGAGATAGCAGAAAGAGTTCTTTTTTTATTTCTTATTCTTACTTTAGCAAAAGCTTTCTTGTATGTAGAATAGCTCTCATAAACTAACGGTTTGACAAAATTAGAGACATCCATATTAATGCCACTTGTTTTTCCAAATTGGCCACATAATGATCTTGAAGTACAATGTTGTAGCTTCTGTCAAACTCACATGTCAGGGAAGAGTGTCTTGATAGCTACATTAATGATTTCAATAGTCCTTATGCCCCATCCTAACTTATTTGTCCCCTATAACATCACTGAGAATCTGCCTGTGTATAAAAGCCCTGGATGGCACCACTCACTCAGGAATCCTGCCTGTGCTGTTGGCTCTTCATTGCTGATTGAAGTATGTGACATATGTCCCCTATATTTAGCAATGAACATATCTGTCTATGCACAGCTCTGGAGCTACAGATAGATGCACCAACACTCCCCACACATGGGTCTGTGCACATTTTTCTTGACTACTTCCTTCAACCCCGTGATTTCTTAAAGATCTGTTACCCATGTAGGACAGATTGTTTTTCATGGTTCAGCAGTCTCAGCAAAGGCGTTCATTTTAACCAATAGAACAATCAAAAGAATGACTATGTTGATGTGTGTTTTTGTTGGGCGGGGTGGTGGTGGAAGCTTTCTATCTAATTGGACATTTTCAAGAGATTGCAAGCTGGTAGGGATCTCAGAGTTTCAGCGAGACATGAGCAGCTAAGCCAACTGCGACCAAATTATCCATAATGACTAAGTATGGTAACTTTGGGACCACCCGCATCCATAATGAGGATCAACCTGGTTTGGGGTAAGTCTAGACTGGTGTAGGTGATCCACACTCTTCTTTGCCACGGCCCTGCTCCCTTTCTATTCTCTTTCCACCATCACCACCAAACACACAGAATCCCCAGGAACATCGCTAGGGATCCAATCCCTCGCCCTCAATACCTTGGTTCAGGTCAGTGATAGCTCTTCCTGTGCTACAGTACATCTGGTCTCCTGCCTCAGTCCTTTGCCCTAACTGCTCCTTGTAGTCTCTCTTTAAATACCAAGCTAACTATGCATCTGCCTTGCTAAACATCCTCCCATGACTCTCCATGACCTGCACCATTAGTGATAACAGTGTAGGCAGTATTTCCCTGTCTGTAATTCCCTCTCTATCCTCTGCTGAACACACATAATCACATCTTTCTTCAGCAAACTTATACTCGTTCTTTGAGACTTGGGTCAAACATCCCATCATCCTTTGGGAAATTAAGTGTCTCCCTGCTGGAGGTCCCTCCTTCATAATGACATAGTGACACCACTGACTAGCACTGGTGTTCTCTGAAAGTCATAGCAGCACTGTCTCCCTTCTTTCAATTGATTGCTACAGCTAGCACTAGGCCTAGCACAGAGCCAAGTAAATTGTGCGAGTGGAGAAGAGATGATCTGAAAGAACACTGTTCGTCTGACAATGTCCAGGGTTGGCCCTCTTTGGGTTAAAATCTGACTCTGCCAAAGAACTTGAGGAAACTTCCTAAAAGATACTCTCCTCTTTGTCGATCCTGGGTTAGATTCTAATGTTCTTCACAATTCCTGAAAGCAAGTTATTAGGAGAGAAAAAACATATTAAGGTCCACAGTGAAGACTTTGAGACAAGTGGTTCTCTATTCTTGTTTGATGTATTAAAACATCTTGTTTGGGTAGATAATTTTCTTCCGCATTACTCTCTCATACAGCATTACAATTTTCTTTCTAACATTATTTAACTTTCTAGGGTGTATAGTATAACTTTCCTCTCACGAGAAACAATGTCTTAGCACAGTACATTCTCAGCCATGTATATAATCAGTAGTTATTGGTTGCAGTTTTAAAACTCCTGATGCCCACAATGTTACCCAGGCTAATAATATCCGAATTTGTGGCTGGCCCCAGATGTCAGTGTTTTCCAAACTTTTGGTGCAATTCCAATTTGAAGCCAATTTGAGAATCCCCACCCTAGATAATTGATGCTTTTCATCCAAGGGGAAGGTCTCTGGGTTGGTGGTTCAAAACCACGCAGTAGCACGCTAAAGAAAGAGGTCGTACCCTGTTTCTGTAAAAAATAATGTGTAACCTATAACGTTGCCATGAGTGAGAATTTATGTGCTGGCAATAGGGTAGGCATCTGAGTTAGTTAATTGTGCCAGCCTGGCCGATAATCACATGTGGTGCTGGTTGAAAGGCAGAGGGATAAATGGGTGGTGAAGCCTCGCCTTTCGAGTTCTCGGGTCTCT
>NW_022109491.1:52105896-52110850 GCF_000313985.2 Echinops telfairi
GTGGGCTTGGGCAGCATTGGGTTGGGATGTTTTCGTGATGCACCTTTTCTTTACATAAAACTCTCTCTTATACGTGAGTCGCCGTGGATTTGTTTCTCCAAAGTACCTAGACTAATACAGCATCCAAGGGGAGCTATGTGGTGGTGGGATTCAGGCTAGACCCTGGGCGTCTGACTGTGCTCAGCTGACTTCTCCCTCTGCTCTTCCACGCTGTCTCTTCAGTATAGCCCTGTGTTAGATAGGGTTCTCTAGAGAAACAAAACCAGAATGCTAATAATTTTATATATAGTTTTACAGATAGATGGATATATAACATAAGAAATAAACAGTTAATTAAATTATACAGCAGTACAAATGGCTCAGTGCAACTCACTCCCGTGAGACTTGTGAGACACTGGCAGTCCTTCAAGTCTTGAGGGCTGCCAGGTAGTCCTCTGTAGAGCAATTCAGGCTATCCGGGCACAGGCAGCAAACAGCAAGGCAGGTCACCAACAGTCAGCCAGATGACAGGGTCTGACATCCCCAGCTCAAGAGATATAAATTCCAATAGTGTGGCAAAGCAGGTCTTGAAGGAAACTCAAATTACAGCAACACAGTCCACGGGTTAGGTGTCCCACAAGTAGTGTAGCTTGCAAATGGAGGCAGAGAACAAGCAAGGCAGCCAGCTGCACACTGGTCCGATGATCAAAGAGCAAGAGACAAGTGAGGTTCACAGAGCCATTTATCTCTCCGCCCTTCAATTAATCCCACATGCGTTCATTGGCCATGTTGGCACAATAAACGTTGACTATCTCAAGCCCCCTCCCAGGGGGGCAGACAGCAGAAAAACAGGTGAAGAGAACCATTGGTCAGTGTAAGACATGGAAAATTTTTTTACAAATTATCAAGGGTTCATGAGGGAGACAGGGTGGAGGAGGGAGGAATGAACTGATATCAAAGGCTCAAGTAGAAAGAAAATGTCTTGAAAATGATGATGGCAACATGTGCACAAATGTGCTCTACACAATGGATGGATGGATGGATTGTAATAAGAGCTGTAGGAGCCCCCAATAGAATGATTAAAAAAACAAATAAACACCTGCTTAGTACTCTAGTATGGTAATCAATTAAATCCTAAGGGGCCAGCTCTATCCTGTGTGATTTGGGACTTCTCTTTCTCACGTAAATAAGTAAAGCTAATAATTCTTCCTTCAGAGAGCTTCAATTTTTAAACCACAGAGGGCCATGCAAATTGCGGAATTAAGGAATCATCATTATTATAAAAGCGGAGATTTCTTAGAAATTGGTCTTCTCATAAAATCCTATCGGAAGTTGAAGATGGCGTTCTTGGAATCTCGTGGTCCTGTGGCAGCATTCTCCTGCTCGGTAGGATTCGGGCGTGCAGCTTTTCAGCAACAAGCATTCAGAGCGATTCTCTGAAGTCATCTTAGAAAGGGTGTTATGGGTTGAAGTTATCTGTGTCTCCCTAACATCTTGGTCTCGTCAGCTTCCTGCCTCCAAGTGCATGGTAATTTTCTCCCTCCCAACCCCCCCAAAAGTCCAAATGCAGACTGAATATTCTGCAGGCAAAATCATGCTTAGAGTGTCTCAGGTTATCAGAGTAAGTGGTAGTTGTCTGATTATAAAGTGGAAAGAGATTATTCAGACATGGATATATCTGTAATCAGCCACGATGAAAAAAGAAGTCAGTGTACAGGAAGTGAATGAGTAAATAAAAGGGACCTAGAGAAGTTTTTATTAGTTGTATTTTTCTATTTTTCCCATGGGTTCCTTGAATCTCTCCCATGTCTAGAGAATGATTCATTGTCTTTTCAGGGTCCTGTCAGCACTGTACTGATGGAAAGATTCAAATAGTAACATCCTTGAAAGATTTTTTTTAAGTTTAGTTGCTGGTCAAAAACAACAAAAACAAAAAATACAATCCTCATCAGTAGCTGAATGATAGATGAGGGTAAAGGATGCTCACCTATGTTCTGGGGTATTATTCTGAGACAAGGATTCTGCAAGGCATACTTTTATTTCCAAAGCAGAGGAAGACAAATGCAATATTCTGATTGTGTGGTTGGACCACTGGAATGCACGTGTGGAGGTACCTGTTCATCGTTTTTTTAAAATCTACTTCCTAATGCCAGAGAAAGATCATCTGTTTCTAAGCTTTGTTTAGCTCTGTAAGATAAACATATATTGCGAAGCATGTAAGCAAATATTTTCTGAATTTTTTTGAACTCTGACTCTGAAAACTTCAATTTTTCCTATCTTCAACTTGGTGACCCCTGTTCTAGGAGGAAGGGGGACCACAAATTCAAATATAACTTCTCTAGAGCCATTTATTAAGTCTTAGACAGGCCAACAATAAGACAAAGATGAGGACAAATTATCCAGATGAGGCTATGGTGGTGTCCAAGCAGTCACAGCCACTCAGCCACTTAAACAGGACATGGAAAACGCAAGAAACTACCGCCATGTCCTGATGTGTGGCACGTGATCATACTTGTAGTTGAAATGGCCGGGGGTGGGGATATCATGACTGGTATACATACATTATTGCCGATTGGAGAAGTTTACAGGATTGTTTCAGGAACCTCCAGTCATCAGGACCATGTGGCATGCACTCATTCACTCACTCACTTCTTCACTCCTTCCCTCTCCCCCTCCTTCCCTCCCATGGAGTTGATGATGATATAGCCCCAGCACACCAATTTTCCATTAAGTGCACAGTCGGGCAAGACTGAGTTGCAGCAAACTCATGTTGCTGTGGGGACAAACTTTGTTCACATTACTGCTGGAAGATTCGAAAGAACTCAGTGGAGACTGAATCTATGTGGAGACTCAAAATGGATATAGCACTCTTTCTGTACACTTCTCTAGGTCGCTTTTATTGACTCATTCACTTCCTGTACGCTGTATCCTTCTGCAAACCTAGTGCTCAGAATTTAAACTCTAACTCACCCCAAATCTTCACAGAAAAAGCCTCTGAAAGTTCATGAGTTCTTTTGAGAGAGCAAGGTCATTGTCTCCACAAAGGATGGCACAGGCAGGGACAACTCTCTCAAATCCTCAAGCAATTTGCAGGAGCCTATTTTCTGAGGGGCCATAACCCTGGCATCCCACATGGAACATGTGACAAGACCCGCCCCCTAATTACAGATCGCTTTCTTTTCACTGGGAGCAAAACAGAGGCAACCTTGTTTCATATGCAAATTCGAGGTAATGCCCCTCCCATCCTGGTGGCGTCTCTCAGGCTGATAATCATTCATAGCCCCGCCTCTGTCTGGCGGGGAACATTCACAAACCCTCCTCGTCCCTTTAAATTGATGGTTAATAAGCTAAGAAATGGCCCTGCCTCCAAGTAAGCCAACATCGGAGAATTAGAGCTCATTTTCTTGGCTGAATATGGAACTTTAAAATAGTCCAAGAAGACCCCTGCAATCCCTGCTAAATGAGCTTTGATTTCTCTTTAAGCTGTTTTTAATAGTTGGAATTACAGAGCATTGCTGTTTACCAGCTAATTGGCTTGTGAGTCGGTAGCTTGCTTTGTGCTCGCAGGGATAGCATTTACACCTGTATTCAAGAAGCAACCTTCTCATCTGCAGGTTTCGCAAATTGGAGCTGAGCTCATTCCTCAGTGGAGTTTTCTCACCTTGTGTGCCTCGCTCCCCCTCCCTAGCTCCCAGTCACATCTCTGCGCCTGTCTCTTTCTCTGCATTTCCCCCTTACTTCTCATCATGTTTGTATGCTTTTTTTTTCTTGACAGTGGAATTTTGCACAAGTCTGCCTTTCGTCTGTTTGGGGTTGGAACCGAGAAATGGGGGAGATATTGCTAACCAAGAGGGGGGGAGGGGAAACGGTGGAGGAGACTTAGGCCATTGGTTCTCATAATTTAGAGGAAACACAGGTAGGGCTACACATTTGTAGCTTCTTGTGCTCTGTGATCCAGGTCACTGTGGCAAAATGGTTCTTCAATTGAGGTCTCTGGACCTCCCACCACGTGGCTGAGTGGAGCTGGTTCGGACCCATCATAACTCTATGTACAACTGAGCAAAACCTGGCCTTGCCCTGCACCTTCATCACGATTGCTGTCATATTGAGCCCATTGCTGCAGCCACTGTGTCATCTTGTCCAGGCTCTTCCTGTTTCCCTCCTCTCCTACTTTTCCAGGGACTGGTCTCTCCTGATGACACGTCCAAAGTATTTGCAAAAAAGTCTCCTACTCCTCCATTCTAAAGAGCGTTCTGGCTGTACTTCTTCCAAGAGAGATTTGTTTGTTCTTCTAGTAATCCACGGTACTGTTAGGTTTCTCGGGTGGGCAATACCTCGGTTCTTGGCTTTGCCTAAGAAAGAATTCACACTGAAGACTTGTTTGTGATCCACATGGGTTTCTATAAAGGGCAGAAGAAGTTTCAGGTTTTATAGTCACTGAACATGGGCAACCTCGTGGGACTCACACCCACACATGATGACCTGAGGCCAGAGAGAGAGACCGAGGCACAGCCAAGCAGAAGGCGGAGAAGCAGCCAAAGGGCCGGGCAGTCTCCAGGTCTGGTATCTGGGGCCTTATAATGAGTTCTAATCTACAGTGAAGGGTCTGATCTTTGATCTTCATCAGCAAGTGCTTCAAGGCCCCCTGCCTTTCAGCAAGTAAGGATGTGTCTTCTGCATCTTGCAGATTATTAAGCCTTTTTCCATGGCTTCATTCCTCTTCATATGATCCAGCTTCTCAGATTCCTTGCTCAACATACAGATGATGAAAGGATACAACCTTGACAAACACATTTCCTGATTTTAAACCACACAGCCTTCTCTAGTTCTTTCTTTTTTTTCGAATCATTTTATTAGGGGCTCATATAACTCTTATCATAATCCATACATACATCAATTGTGTAAAGCGCATTTGTACATTCATTGCCCTCATCATTCTCAAAACATTTCCTCTCCACTTAAACCCCCGGCATTA
>NW_022109491.1:52112121-52142707 GCF_000313985.2 Echinops telfairi
GGATCACTTGTTTTTCCTTTGTCCCTGGGTTTGTTAACATCTCTTCCTTTTCCCCCACCTCCCCCTCTCCCATGTCCCCCCGGAACTGTCAGTCCCCTTGTTTTCTCCTCCAGATTGTTCATCCAGCCTATCTTATTTAGACAGACCTGTGGAGATAATAACATGCACAAAAACAAGACAGAGCCAAACCAAGCAACAATGTACAACAAAACAGCAATAACAACAAACCACTGACAAAGAACAAATTAAAACATAGCATGAAAGAAAAGCTTGTAGTTAGTTCAAGGATCGCTGGCCTTTAGGAGTGTTTTCCAGTTCAGTCTGTTGGGGCACCACGCCCTGGCCCCAAAGGCCACCATCATCATTCCCTGGGGACCTTGTTGCTCCATTCCCCTGCTGTTCCGCTGCACTCCCCCAGTGCTTTGTCTCAGTGTGGCAGGATCAGATCCGGTGCAATTCCCACACTATGTTTCTGGTGTTGTCACCCACAGGGTCATGGGTCAGTGAGGGGCATCATGTATCATAGTGGGGCTGGCCACGTGGTCCTCTCTGTGGACTGGCCAGCATTCTCTCTTTATGCTTGCCCAACTGTCTCAGTCCATGTACAGGTTCCGTATGAGCACAATGAAGTGTTCTGGGATTCCCATTCTTCTCAATGCTATCATAGTTGTTATCATCTATGTAGCCGGATGCCTTTGTGTAGTAAGTAAAATGCAAGTAAATGTCTGAGATATAATCAATTAATATGGCCCTTGTAGCCACGCTGTTGTTCGGTGCCAAAGGAGTTGGTTCCTACCCATAGCAACCTGATGCCCAACATAAGGAACCGCTGCCAAGGCCTGTACCATCGTCACCATAGTTCCCGTGCTTGGCCCATTGTGGCAGCCAAATTGTCAGTCCGTCTCCTTGCGGACCTTCCTCTTTTTTTGCTGCTCCTCTGCTTGACCAAACATGATGTCTTTGTCCAGGGACTGGTCTCTCCTGACGACATGTGCAAGGTATGTCAGAGAACGTTTCTGATGCTTGCCTCTAAGGAGCTCTCTGGTCACACTTCTTCTCCCCTTACCAGATGCATTATAACTTCTAGCCTCCCTGCTAGTGGTTATAATCCCATGTTGTAGGAAGCTCTCTCATGATAATGGACAGGCTTATGGTGGGATGCATCCTGCTTCTTCTTCTAACTAGATGGTGTGAACTAAGCCTTTGTTTCCTTGGGCCATTGTCTGCTGGTGGCATAGTGGTCACATGCTGGGCTCCTAACTGCAAGTCCAGCAGTTCAAAACCACCTGCCACTTTGGCGGAGAAAGAAGAGACACTCTACTCCCATAAAGAGTTACACTCTCAGAAACTCGCAGGGCAGTTCTACTCTGTCGACTTAGACTTGATGGCAGCGAGTATGGCCCGCTACAAGACTGTGATCTGTATGTAAGAGCCATCCCAGATGAAGAGAGAGCGAATAAGCGCATTGCAGACTCCTGCATGTTGTGGCTGAGGCAGCAGATGCCAGGCCTCACTGAAACCAAAGACCAAGCCGGGGAGGCCATGAGACAGAGAAGTATGGCCTATGAGACTGTGACGCAGAGCAGCAGCCAGGCTTCCTGGCCCACTGAGGCAGGAGCCAAGGGACCATGCTGCTGAGAGGCTGAGCACCAGAGAGTGATGCTGGCTGAGAGGTGCTGCTGCAGACCAATGACTGTATACTTACTGTTCCTGATTGTGATAACCTGTTAGCCTCCCTAATAAACCCCCATCATTGTGAGTTTTTTTTTTTCCCTCTGAGTTCAATGTAAAAGGAGTTCAATTCAATTGCAGTTGATTACTAAATTCTGGGAGGAACTGTTGGTATTGGCATAAGATTATGAAAAGGCTGGGGATGCAGGCCTATCTGACCTATGCCTTGTGGCAGTCATTCTTGGGCTAGTGTCCAGATAGATTCGCCTCCTCCTCTGTGGACCCAAAGGAGGTCAGATATGGCCCCCAAGCGGGTTTCTGTTGCAAACAAATAAAGGTCTGTGGAAAAACTGGTTGGAAAGTTTGAGGTAAACAGAAAGAGAAAGCAGTTAAGTCAATGTCTTCCACCCTGTTGATGATAACGGGTTACATTCGTACAAATAACAATTAATATTCGCATTATTCTTGAATACTTTCAATATGCTAGACCTCACATGCTATATTTCTCTTGTCATTTAATCTCGTCAGTTGCTTTTGGACATGGATGCAATTATCCCTGCTTTTCAGATAAGCAGCCTGAGTATCAGGTACTCTGACTGTATGGCAAACCACTGTGATACACAACACAACAAGAGCCATGTTGTGTTAGACAGGGTTCTCTAGAGAGATAAAACCAAATTCCTGATAATATAATATATTTATTTATAAAGATAATTAGATATATAATGAACTGTTAAATCATATACAGATAAATATACAATACAAGAAATAAACAGTTAATTTAGAAAGCACTATAAATGGCTTAGTGCAACTCACATCCGTGAGAGAAAGTTGAGAGACTAGCAGTCCTTCAAGTCTCTGTTTGATGCCAGATCTTTCTCTATTTGTAGAGAGAGCTAGGCTATGTCAGCACAGCAGCCAATCACAAGGCAGGTCACCAATCGCCAGCCCCCAGCTCCAGAGGAGTCTTAAAGGGACCTCAACTTACAGCAACACAGTCCACAGGCTAGGCATCACACAGGCAGTGTAGCCTTTAAATTGAGGCACAGAACAAGCAAGGCAGCCGCACACTGGTCCGATGATCACAGAGCGAGAGACAAGAAAGGCAGGGCTCACCAAGCCATCCATCTCTCCGCCCCTCAGTCAATCCCACCTGCGTTTATCAGCCAGGGTGGCACAATAAACTATCTCACATGTCATTCCAAACTGGAGCAGTATTGCAACCACTGACAGCAAATACTCATCTTGCACTGGCCATGTGCGCGTTCTCTCTAAGCGAGTGAAACCATCGATCCGCCACAGCGACCCTGTGTGCTTATGTCTATGGTCTCCCAGTTGACAGCTGAATGAATGGAAGTTCAGCGAGGTTATGTCACTTTTCCAAATCACACAGCCCAGTCAGAAGTTGAGGAGATGGAGATGTTATGCCTTACTTCCTCCACAGCTCCTAAGCCTCTGGGAGAGAGGCTATGCAGCAGTTTGTATCCACTCAACTAACATATATTGAACACCTATCAGGTTTCAGCAAAGTATAGCAAAGCTGTCGGGTTTGGCTCAGAATCAGACCAAAAGAGACACTGCTCACTTTCCTTTCTAAATAGTTTTGAAATTTTGTTGCAACGTTCCTGCATTTAAATAAGCGCTGTCAAGAGTGAAGTGTCCTTTAAAAACATGCATTTTGTTGCTGGAGTGTGCACAGCAAAACACACCACTTCAGCAGTTGAAACACATGCAATTCAGTGACATTGATTACACTCTTCAAGTTCTACGACCGACCACGCTCACCCTCATTCTCTGAGGGTTCCTCCCTCATTAGCATCAATTCACTGGCCTAGTAAAGGGAGCAGGAGAGTGGGGTTCACAGTCTCTTAAATGTGTGCTTGTCTCCATCTAACCTAACTTAACTGAGTGGCTCTTCAGCACTGTTTAGGGTACTGTGTTAGCGGTAGGTAGCCCATGCAAAGGGACCAACAGAAAGGCGGCTTTTTTATAAGAGGGGTTAGAAAAGGCTTCATAAAAGATCCTTTATTCTTGTTATGTTAATGAGGCAGAATTTGTGGGGGTTCCGTTTGAATCCATTTTTATTGAGAAATCAGAGATGGAGCAGGAAGCAAAGAGACATAGTATGAGATGGATGTTATGACACAGAGATTTCCAGAGACCTAGGAAGCAGGAGCTCTGGAGGTAAGAAGCTTCCTTCTGCCCCAACAGAGAAAGCCTTCTCGCAGAGTAAGGCCCCAGAGCAGAGCCCGATGGTGCAGTGGTTATGTGTTGGGTTGTGATCTGTACACGATGGCAGTCCAAAACCACCCGCAGCTCTGTGGGAGGAAGCCTGGGCTTTCTACTCCTGTCAACGGTTTCAGTCTGGGAAACCCACAGGGCATCACTAGGAGTCAGCATGGATTGGAGGCGGGTGAGAGTGAGTGAGCGCAAACATTCTGAATTTGAACTTCTGGGTGGGAAATTGTATTTCTTTTTTTGGAAAATATATTTCTGTTTATTAAAGCCATCCACTTGTGGTAGTTCTGTTACAGCAGCACTAGATAACTAATAAGGTTCATAAGTATTTAGCCCTACTCTAGAATCTTCTGTGAGTCAAGCAGTAAGCTTCTCTCCATTGATGCAGTTTACTCTGACCCCTCCCATCATGCCTGCATGACAACCTTGCATCTTCCTCTACTCACTGTGTGACAGTCTCCCTCTGCCTACACAGCATGCTGTGGGAAATAGAAATTGCAACAATGGGGAAGTGTATTAATAAATCATTTTAAGTATTAAAATTGCTATTGGGTTTCTCTGTAATAATTTATAATTTATGAAGCATGTTCTTTGTCACCTGGCTAAACAAGAATAACCAATATTTTATTGGAGGGTTGGATTTCTGGACGTCCTGAACCAACGTAGGGTGAGGTGACAGATTCTTACATGTGGAGCAAGAAAGAACCCCGTGGGTTGTCAGCTGACAGGTGGGTCTCATTATCTCTCGATTGCTTTATGATTATAAAGATAGTCCCAAACGACTGAGGTACTGTGGTGGGCAGATTCTTGAAAACTGCACATGCTTTCCCTCCCTTATGTGTCCTCCATCTGGTGGGGCAGAAAAGGTGATGGGTATCTCTCGCTTCCACTGTTTCAATCTCTCCTGAGCTTGCAATTCAGCACTCAAATACTTATGGAAAGCCTGCCATGTGCCAGAATCTGTTGGGCGTACAGCAGACTGGGAGTACAGGGGTGTCCAAGAGAACATTGAAAGAATGAAATTAAACGACAACTGTTTTCCATGAATTTATTGAAATCTCATATTAGTAAACAAAACAATTAAACCTGCTCTTTGGAGCATATGTCTGGAAGAAGTATAAAACACTAAAAATAAGCATGGTAAATAAGTGGAGAAATAGTAGTAGGTTGGCAGGTTATATGTGAGAAATGGGTAGATGATTAGGTAGATAGAGATAGATAGTAGATAGTTGACATTGAGTCAAATCTGGTTCATGGCAACCTTATGGACAACAAAACTTCATAATCACCAGCATGTTCAAGTCCTTCTCTGTGGTTTTTTCACCCATCCATCTCACTGTGGGTCTCCTGTACCCTCACTGGCCCTGTTCTTCATGAAAAATGATGCCCTTTGCTAGTGATTGATGATCTCTCTTGATCACACATCCTTGGTCACACATCCAAGTGAGTAAGGAAATATCCTATGATACATCGGGTTTTCATTGGCTAATTTTTAGAAGTACACCATTAGATCTTTCTTCCTAGCCTGTTTCAGTCTGGAAGCTCCACTGAAACAGTGCATAACCCTGCTGGTACTTGATATACATATGCTAGTGTTACATCATCACAACACCCAAGCTACCCAAGGGTGGGGCTAGAAGGTCAACAGGAGATATGTGCTATATATAAAAAGAAGAAGAAGAAGAAGAAGGGGAAGAAAGCAGGGTTTATGGAGTGAGCTGCCTCAAGATTCCTGTTTAAAGCAGCCCTGCTGCTTTCTACAAAGCATGCTCCTGGTATTTTCCTGACATATGGATGCTAAATGAATGGAGCTTAATTCCTCAACAAGCACTTGTTCCTTAGACCAACATTCAGTCCCTTCCGGTACTTCCAGGGCAGGGAAACTTCATCACCAACAGCTCCATTGTAGATTGGGCTTTCAAACCCAGAGTTGGCTGGCCCTCCTTGCACTGCTTCACCTGCACCCCTGACCCAGGAACATCCATGCCCAACCTTGGCCTCTCTTTCTTCATGACTACCAAGAAGATGGGCTGGCACTGTGAGAAAAGGCTTGATGGAATACAATTAGCTGGGAGATGCATGACTGCAGCTGCCTCTTCAATGCATGGTGAGAAACAGAAGTTGACCAGCTGGATGAACAAGGAGCAACTGCCCATGGTGTGAGGTGCAGCCTCTCTAACTGCACACGCTAAGAACTCTTCTGTCTCTCCTGCCAGTCAGTGCAGATCATCCTTCCATGAGTAGCTTTGGTGTATCAAAGGGAAGAACTATAAAGCTAGGGACTTCATGCCTACGTATTGTGGGAAACTTCTGCAAAGAATGAATATGTGAATGTAGGTCTCCCTGTATTGTGTGTAATGGATTTTAACTTGACACAAGGGCTCTGGTCTGAGCATCTCATTGGTATCCCAGTGCCTGTGCTTCCATTTCTGGCCTCAGAGCAACCTAGCAATAAAACAGTTGAGCAATGGGCAGAGCCTGAGAGACCCCATCTTTATAAGCCACCGGTGGCACTAAAGGCAGCGAGGTCGGGAAACAGGGTTATGATACACTGGGTGCTAACAATCAGTAGATTAAAGAAGGAAGGCTTTTTATAGTGAGCTAGTGGAAAATTATATAATCATAGTTTATTATATTTATTGTAGCCTGAGGACAAAGTCTGGCTTGGCCAATGGAAGTATGTCAGTGACACGGACAAATGACATCTATCAGATTATTATAGTGGGAAAAATAATCTCCCATCATTGGCTCACAAGCCAGGAACTGATAGCCAGTGCTGCTTAGCAATGTTTTCTGAGATGTGCCTTAGCATAGGATTCTTTGGGGGTATTTGATGAAAATACTGATTTGTGAGGTCTAAACTCCCAAACAAATCAATCAAAATACCTAGAATGTGTGTTTTTAATCATATACTCTATGGTCTGGAAAGATGGAATGTGTAGTTCCCAGTGGGGTTGCATGTTAGATTTAATCTATGAGCTTTCATAAGTGCAAATAATCAGGTCTCACTCCTGAAAATCTGATAAATGTTGCTGTAAACTTAAAAGCTCCACAGGTGAGAGTAATCTACTCAAATGGCTGACTAGTCAGAGGGAGAATAAATTCCTCTTCAAAAAAACCATGGCACCAACAATTTTGGGAAATAACTCCATAGAGAAGTAACCTGAATCTTCCAAACGCCAGAGACAATAGGAACATGTCGGGAAGAGGAAAGGGTAAAGGGTCTCATGCACATCTGATACTTCCTCCGCCCATATGGCTCACACTTTGTGTGCTGCGCCTCTTACTCCATGAGCCCCAGTCTGAGCCCTTCTCACCCCTCAGCCACCACAGACTCCGAACCTTGCCCCAGATAGCATGCCCAACCATCTTGTGTCCCTGCTGGCACCCCCCCAGCCCTATCAGCCTTAGGCCACTCCAGGGCATCCTGAGTGACCGCTTCTTCTCACTGATGCAGACACTCTGCTCCCTCGACTTTGGTCTGTCCCAGGCTGACCCACATGATGGTCTCTTTCTTCTTTCCTCTCCTCCAAAACTGTGCACACCCTACTCGGTCACCCGAGGGACCTAATCACCTTCAGGCTGGTGTCCCACCTAATCTGACTCCTGGGTGGAATCCCTTTGCCCCTGGGTGTTGGCTGCTAACCACGTCCCTGGTCCTGGACCTGTGTACATCCAGCACAGTTCCTGAACCCAAGTCAGTGCTTGGTCCTTCTTACAGGGGCATGTTTTGTTCTCATCCACACCAGCTGCAATGCTCCTTAGGCCCCAACCAATCAGAAACAGTTTTTCCAGCTTTCTTTTTCCCTTGTTCAAAATAAAATTCTGTACTATTCTTATAACTTCTCTTTTAAACTGCACCACCCTTTCTTTTGTTCTTTAATTAAAAAAAATATTTTTACATTAAGAAAATAGTATTACCCTTCCTCTCCCCTCCCCCACCCCATTTTATCCTCCTTGTCCTTTCTCTCCTCTCTCATTTCTGTCTCCTTTATTTCTGGCTCATTTAAAAAAATTTCTTATTCTTCTTCTGCACCACTTAATTAACTCCATGGGATCTAGCATCCCTGCCACACCTAACAACTACATCAACATGTTGCAGATACAATAGAAAATATCAGTTACACACATACACCCAAAACAAGCAATAAAAGAGAGAGAGAGAGAGAGGAACGAAAAAGTGAACAACACTCAGACCCAAAGGAGATGGTTGAAGAGGAACAGGTGATGGAAGTTCCAGAAAAATAATTTATGAAAATTTCACGATAGAATGGTACATTCAATGGATACATTCAATGGATAGAGAAAAGAAAATCAGAACAAAACCCAAAACACAAAATCTAGAAATCATACGAGAAAAACTCCAAGCAAAACTGAAAAGGTGGAATACTAAGAAAACAGAATTATACATTACAAAAGAACAAGGGAATAGAATTGAAGAAATGGGAAGGTGAATTATTAAGACAAAAATTTTGACTCCAATCTATAAGAAGAACAAATGACACAAAGAGCAAGAGTCTGAAGAAAACCTAAGAATTAGTGTTCCACTATCAAAAGAAACAATCTGAATAGGATTCCAGAACAGAAAGAAACAGAAAAATCCACAGAGAAATTGTATAAGACATACTGGAACAAGGCTTTCTGGACAGCATAAATGGCGGAAATAGCTATACAGAAAATCCCAAATAGAATAGACCCCCACCCTCAAAGAAAACAGCACAATATAGTATAGTCAGACCCTGCAATACCCAAAACAAGGAGAGAATGCTGTGAGCATCCAGAAAAGAAACAATCACATACAAAGGAAAATAAGAATACTGTATGTACTCGAGTATAAGCCAACCCAACTATCAGCTGAAGCACCTAATTTTACCACAAAAACTGCATTAAAAATGTGCTGAAAAACTCGGCTTATACACGAGTATATACAGTAAGCTCAGATATTTCAGCAGAAACCATGCAGGCAAGAGGACTATGGAATGACATTTATAAAATCCTAAAAGAGAAAAAAAACAGCCAACTGAGAAATTGATATTTGCCAAATTATCATTGAAGTATGAGAGAAAAGTAAGTGTTCTTTTAGACAAGGAGAAATTAAAGGAATTTGTAACAGCAAAGGAATGGTAACAATAATTTGTAAAAATGGCATTATAAAAAACACTAAGTGGAAGTCTTTGGACAAATACTTAACAACAAAGGTAGAAAAATCTGAAGTCAACACACAAGATAACTCCACACAAAAATAAACAAAGCACATGAACAGCCAGATCACAAAAGATAACATCCAAATGGCCAACAAACATATGAAGAAATACTCACAATTACTAGCCGCCTGGGAGTTGCAAATATAAACACCAATAGATTCCATGTTGCATGGACTTTGATAACCAAGTTCAATAAAACAGAAGATAACAAATGCTAGAGAGGCTGTGGAGAGATTAGAACTCTCATACCCTACTGCTTGGACTGTAAATATGTACAACCACCCTGAAAAATAATATGGTGTCACTTCAGCTGGGAATATTGTTGTTAGATGCCATCAAGTCAGCTTCAACCCATAGTGACTCCTATACCTAACAGAGTGGAACATTGTGTGGCCCGATGCCGTTCTCACAATGGTTCCTATTCCTGAACCTATTGAGGCAACCACTTTTTCAATCCATCTCATTGAGGCCTTTTTCACCACCCCTCCACTTTACCAAACAGGATGTCTTTCTCCAGGAACTGGTCCCTCCTAACAATATGTTCAAACAACGTAAGCTTAAGTCTTGCCATCCTTGCCTCTAAGGAGCACTCTGCCCTTAATTTTCCAATACTGATCGGTTTGTCCTTTTAGCAGTCCATGTTACTTTCAATATTCTTCTCCAGCACCACAATTCAAATGCATTGATTCTTCTATGATCTTCCTTATTCACTGTCCAACTTTCACATGCATATGATACAATGGAGAATACCATGGCTTGGGTAAGGCACCCCACAGTCCTCAAAGTAACATACTTGCATTTCAAATCTCTGAAGAGGTCTTGTGCAGCAGATTTACCTAATGCACTATGTCTTTTTATCTCTTAACTGCTGCTTCCATGAGCATTAATTGGATTGTGGACCCATGTTAAACACAATCCTTGACAAGTTCAACCTTTTCTCCGTTTACCATGATGTTACCTATTGGTTCAGTGGTGAGGATTTTGTTTTTCCTTACATTTAGTTGTAAGCCATACTGTAGGCTACAATCTTTGATCTTCTTCAGCAAGTCCTTTCTCACTTTCAGTAAGCAAGGTTGTGTCACCTGCATATGGAGAGTTGTTAAGCATTCCTCCAATCCTGATGTCTCATATAATCCTGCTTCTCTGCCGATTTGCTCAGCATACAGATTAAATGCATTAGCCAGAAAACCAAGGCTCCAAGAATTGATGGATTACCTATTGAAATGTTTCAAAAAGCTGAAGAAACACTGGAAGAATTCACTTGTCTGTGCCAGGAAATTTGGCAGACAGCTACTTGGCTTATAGATTGGAAGAGATCGATGTCTGTGCCCATTTCAAAGAAAGGTGACCCAACAGAATGCTCAAACTATTGAACAAGTGTGGTGGGAGGATAGGATAAAACCCTGACTCACACCTTACCTGATTTTAAACTATGCAGATCCCTTGTTCTGTTTGCACAACTGATCCCTTGATCCATATACTAGTTCTGAATGAGCACAATGACATGTTCTAGGATTCCCACCCTTTTGGCTGATGCCTTCAGTGCAGTTTGAACTACATCCTTCAGCACCATTGCTTCTTGCTCACATGCTCCCTCCTGAAATGATGGGATTTTGACTGGCTCTTTCTGTACAGTGACTCTGTGTTCTTTTCATCTTCTCTTGATGCTTTGTGGATCATTCAATATTTTGCCCACAGAATATGTCAAAATTGCATCTCAAGGCTTGAATTTTTTTCTTGAATTCTTTTAGTTTCAGATGGGCTGAGCATGCTCTTCCCTGTTTTTCTAATTCTAGGTCCTACCTTTTTTATATTTGGCTTCCTCTTCTCTAACTGCCCTTTGAAATGTTCTATTCAACCCCCTGACTTCCCCTTTCTTCCATTTGCTTTAGCTTTCTATGACTAAGAGCAAGTTTCAGAGTCTTTTCTGACACCCACTTTGATCTGGTAATAGAAATTGGGAATAGAAATTCTATAAGATCCAGCAATCTCCAGACTGGTGATATATTCTTAATGAATAAGAGTCATAACTTGAGCAGCCATTATCACACCCATGTCCAGTGCAGCATTGTTGATAATAACAAGAATATGGAGACAAGAGAAATGCCTGTCCATAGGACAATAAATTTAAAAAAAGCCTCTGGCACATACACCCAATTTAATACTATACATCAGTAGAAATCGATGACAAAATCATGAAGCACCTCATGATATGGATGGACCTGAGAACATCGTGCTGAGTGAAATTATGCAACCCCCCAAAGACAAATAGGAGACTACCATTATAAGTGGAACACACACACACACACACACACACACACACACACCAAAACAAAGGGAACAGACGTTAGAGATTACCACTGGGGGTGGAAGCTGGAGAAGAAGGGAGGGAAGAGAAAGTAATAGACTAAACAGGGGATGGGTGTTAACTTTGGTGTAAAAAAATGCACCAAAAGACCAAATCCCCTGCCATGGAGTCAACACCAAGTCAAAGTGACCCGATAGGAAAGGCTGCCTCTGTGAGTTCCTGAGCCGGCCACTCTTAACTGGACTAGAAAGCCCTGTCTGTCTCCCAGGACTGGCTGGCGGTTTTGAACGCTGACCTTGCAGTTGGCAGCCCAACTAGTAACCACTCTCCCACCAGGGCTCCTATAATGAATGACAATGATCTACAAAAAGGAGAAGAGTCATTAAGGAGCAGGTTAAAGGTCAACTTTTGGTAGTGCTGATTCATAATTTAAACTGTTGAATACAATGCTGATGACACAAAATACAGCACCCCTTCCAATTTCTAAGTTTTGGAAAACTTCACAAGTCATTCCAATGTACAGTTAGGGTTGTGGCTCTGGTGTAGATTACGCTCTCTCTCAATGCCATCAAGTTGATACTGACACATAGTAACCCTATAGGACTGGGCAGAACTGTCCTTATGCATTTTCTAGACTGCAACTCTTCACAAGAGTAGAGAGCCCTGGCTTTCCTCCAGAAGACCTTCAGTGAAATAGAATTACTTGGTATGGCTCTTGTATTCATAGTCTTTGCAATGCCAACAAATGACTACGTAGGAAAATTCAAATAGGCTGCGTGAAACTATAATGGAAGAGGCTGGTCAGTGTTGCCCTTCCACTGGGTATAAAGTGAGCCATTTCAGAAGTAGGAACAGAGTGTCTTATGACCATGAACCATGAGAGCAGAGCTCTGGGGATTGCTTCCTACGAGAGTACCAGAAG
The DNA here is from genome assembly GCF_000313985.2 of Echinops telfairi. Lineage (NCBI taxonomy): Eukaryota > Metazoa > Chordata > Mammalia > Afrosoricida > Tenrecidae > Echinops > Echinops telfairi. Next base: position 52,124,465 of record NW_022109491.1, read on the forward strand.
CAGCAGCACTTTCAGGAGCACAGCCGTGGGCTTCCTGGCCCGTGGAATGAATACAGCTGAGTGTCTCCAGACCGAAGACTGGCTTGCAGAGTGGGGTGCTAAACGTTTTGTAGAGCAGGGGCCAAGGGCAGTGTGGCTGAGAGGTTCAGGACATGACTGAGAACAGGCTGTTTAGGTAAAAGGACTGCATTCTTAATGTTCTCTGATGCTGATGTGTTGGAATCTGTTGACTTTGTAATAAACCCCCATAATCATGGAGATTGCCAGTAATAGATTATCAAACCCAACAGGAAAAAGAAAAAAGCGCCACGGGAGGACCCATTCCATTTGTGTCAGAGCAGGGTAAAGAAGTGTGGAACATGGGGAAGTGACTGCCCTCTGTCATATAAGACTGATTCTTGCACAGATGTGGAGCTGGATTCTCCCTGTGGAGCCAAAGGAGCTCCAGAAGTGGCTTCCATGCCATTTCCATATGACCCGAGTCCTTTCTTTAGTCACCTGTGCCTTAGGGGTTCACTTTTGCGTGTGGAGCTTTAGTGGAACATATGATGCTGTAGCTCCCCTGTGCACGCAGGTGTCCTTTGGAAGGTTTAATGAGATCACTAAGGGGAGAGTCTGCAATAGATCTAAAGTCTATCATTATAGCACTGCCATTCTCTTTGCATCTGTTTTTATCCCCTGATTGCCCAAAGGCAGTTTGCATCAGCCTGGCTAAGAACTGCAGAGGGCACAGGGAGTTTACCGTAGCTGCGGTTAAGCCGGGCTTCTGCTCCTCCCAGTGTCCTGGGGCCTCTAGTAATGAGGAAGGAAGGCTCTGAGCAGGAAAACCACTTTAGTGCTGCCCTGTCCACCTCCACATTATCCTGACTTATTACATTGTAATAAATTGAACCATTCCTCTTCATTATTTCATATTTGAGGAGATTTATAGATCATCCTGGTGGCTGAAGAGGCAGTGATTAAAGAAGCAGCGTGCTAATGAATCGGCTCTGCACAAAGTGTTTTAATTAATGTACAGCCCAGGGGCTGTGAACCACTTGCTGATAACAAACCTGCCCATTGAAGAGTTGGACTGATAACTTCCCACAGAACAGAGGCTGATGGGGTGACATGAGGAAGTTATTCAAGTGACAATTAGGGCTAATAAACTGAGTCTCCCTCCCTACCACTAGGTTCACTGCAGCACAGCAGTGCAAGAAGTATTTAATATTTTTTTCTGTTAAAGAATTTCTACTCTGTTGGTTACCTAACTCCCCTGGTCCTCCCCCATACTACCGACCATTGGTTCTGGACATTAAGATCAACTTGAAGTTCCTACAGTTTAGTTTGTCTCTGGTTTACGGATGGAAGATGTCTGTCCGCCATCATAGTTCTCCTGTAATATGAGACAAATGCCTTAAACTTCTCCCAGATATCCAGTCAGAACCGGTGTTTTTCCAAAATATTTTTAAAAAGGAATTGCTTACACCCAAAGGCATTGAAAGGATTCAAATTTTTCTCTGGGCTTTCTTAGTAAGTCTTATCTCCTAACAAATTAAGTGCAAATGGTGTCAAGTCCCACAATAACCTTTCTCTGGTCCTTTAATGTTTTAAACTCAAGCAGATACTTTTATGCTCATTGCAGCATTAATCACAGTACTTTAAAGTTTGAACCAACCCAGCTGTACATCCACCAAACCAAACTCACTGCTATCAACTCAATGCCTACTCATAGCGACCCTCTAGAACAGGGTAGAACTGCCCTGCGATTGTAACTCTTTGTGGAATAGAAAACCCTGTCTTTCTCCCAGTGGACATCTACAGACGTCTGAATAGATGGAGTGTGGGATGCCCACACAGTAGAATATCATTCAACCACCAGGAGAAACAATGTTGCTGTTAGATGCCATCCAGTCAGTTCTGACTCATAGCAACCCTACATATAAAGCCCCGCCTGGTCCTGTGCCATGCTACAACATGGATGAACCTTAAACCATAATGCTAAGTGAAATAAACTAGATATTAAAGGGCAAGGATGTATGATCCCACTTTATGAGATATGTAGAATAGACAAATGGATACCCAACTCATTGCCATTGAGTTGATTCCAGTCATGGTGACACTGTGTAGGTTTTATAAGGTTGCACATTTTTATGGGAGAAAGATAGCTTCATCTTTCTCAATGTATGGGTGTGAACAGACCACTCGGAGCTTAGACGTTCAACTGCTTACCTGATAATGCCACCAGCAATCCCACAAATGCAGAGACAGAAAGTGGATTTGTGATTGCTAGGAGATGTGGGAGAAGAGAATGGAGGAGGTTCCTTAGAAGGTTCAGAGTTTCTATTTGTAGAAATGAAAAATCTTCGAAATATCTAGTGGTGATAATTGCACAATATTGTGAATATAATTAGTGCCACTTAATTGCACACTTAAAATGGTTAAAATTGCAAATGTCATGTACATTTTGCCACAATAAAAAAAATTAATTGCTCTCTTTACTTTTTGTTCTCAAAGCCTGCTGGCTTCCATCTCTTTAGCTACTTATTGCTAAGCAAGTTGGCTTTTCAGTGTAGAGGCGTGCGGGGGTGGCTGGAGTCATTCTACGTCTTCATAGCAGCCCCCACACCTTCTCCATCCTTCTCCCACTGCTCTGCACCACAGAGTTTCTCAGTAAGTGCTGTTTCCTGCCAAATTAAGTCCAAAAGGTGATGGGTAACACAATAACCTTGCTCTGTTCCTTTAATGGTTTCCTGTCAAGATGTGATGTTTGGAAACATGTGAACATTGTGATAAGATGACTTTTCAGTGAGTTGATAACTGTGATGCTTTCTGCCACGAGGCAAAGTATTATTAGTACTATGACTAACACTAATAACAGTGCTTCTAATAACAAAAGGAATACAGCCATCAAAGAGATAAAAATCTAGCCAACAGAATGAGTCAAGGAAACATATTGATAATGAAGCGGGGTTTATTGAATTAGCTGTTCGTTTAGCAGACACATTGCCAGAACCAATGTGTGAACTAGTGGAATCAAGTGTGTGACTGGCCATAGAGCTGAACTAGAGATAGTTATTGGATAACAGTGGTGTACATTCAGTTATAATCTCGGTGGCTGGAGAATCTTTGACAGGTCAGAAGACATTTCCAGGACAGTTTCCATATAACCTGGACAGTGTTCTTTCAGCAAGATGCAATTGATTCTGACTTTCTACCTACAAGGACTCCCTCAGCGGGAAGGTCGCCCTCAATACCAATGACAGTCTTCCTCGGGCTGCAGTCTTTCACGTCTCTCAAAGCCAGACTCCAGCTGGACGGTCCGAGCTGCAGAAACAAGTGGCTGATTGTACATCTCTTTTCTTTCCCTTGACGAGTTCTGCTCCTAAGCCCTTTCTCAATCCGCACGTGACACAACCACGCTGCTGGGCGCTTCTGCATTGCTGCAAGTCCATCAGCAATGCTGCTTTTACGTCTCATCTTAACCTCTACAGTGATCTTTCTTCCCATAATGAATCCTTTGAGTTGCCGTGCAACCCTCTCGCCAAGGCTGCCTCCAATTTCTTCACCAGTTCATAGGATATTTATATAAACCTAAAATTTGTAAAACTCCCAAGAGAAATCTGTGGGTGGATCGGGGATTCTTTCCTTAAAGCTGGTATCTTAAGAACATATAGGAGCCTTGGTGGCTTAGTGATGTCATCTTGGGTTGCTAACCATAGGCCAGTTGTTCCCAGAGGGGGGGCTTTCTACTCCTGTAAACATTTACAGTCTCATCAAGTCAAAAGGGCAGTTCTACCCTATCCTAAAGGGTTGCTGTACCTCAGCATCAACTTAGTGACAGTGAGTTTGGTTTGGGTGCTTCATTAAACCCAGAGCTAATAATTATATTGAGAGTAATACTTTGTCATTGTTAACAATAGTAGAATTTTTTCAAGCGTTCAGGGATTATTCTCACATTATTTATCAGTTTTTCATATCATGTTCCTTTGAGCTCTGGAGAAAGTGAGACATCTCACTGAACCAGGCGTATTGTTCCGGCAGAGACAATGTAAGATGCCAAATAAGAACTTTCCCAGTAGAGGGACTCTGCTGCTGTGGAGAGCGCTGCGTTAGCAGTCTCGGACCTTTGGTAAGCAGTGTAAAACGCGCCGCTGAGCATTTTATGGTCAGGATGGAGAGGAGTCTAAGACTGAGATCTGGGAGGGGGCGGCGATGGTAATAGAATACTGTAATTTCAATATAGTTTTCTAAGATGCTACAACATCCCATCTAAGACACTATCTTCCCAGGCCTTGAGAAATTGAATACCCTTCTAAAAAGACATTAAACTTGATTTTGTAGAGTATCATGCTTAAAGCATTCACACGTTTTCTCAGATGCATGTGAAAGTTGGACATTGAATCAAGAAGACCAAAGAAGAGTGGATGCATTTGAATTGTAGTGCTGGAGAGGACTATTGTATGTACCTTGGATGGCTCAAAGGACAAACAAATTTGTCTTGGAAGAAGTACAGCCAGAATTTTCCCTAGAGGCAGGGATGGGAAGACTTAGTCTCAGGTGCTTTGGACGTGTTGGCAGGAGACCAGTCCGTGGAGAGGGACATTATGTTTGGCAAAGTGCAAGGGCAGTGAAGAAGAGGAAGGCCCTCAGGGGGATGGATTGACACAGTGGCTGAAACAATGGGCTTGAGCATGGGCTCAAGCATTTGAGGATGACGCAGGACCAGACAGTGCTTTGTTCTACTGTGCTGAAGGTTCCTGTGGGTTGGAGCTGACTGGATGGCAACAACAGCAGCAAGCAAAAGAAGCGGCTGACGTTGCAGCCAGCAGAATACGGAAAGCATGCTATCTGATTTTGCACGAGCGCTGAGGAAAGTGGTTTTATAATCCAAGTCCGAACTCCAGGGACCTACCCTGGCTTAAATATAATGAAGAGGCTGGCTGGGGAGAACGTACACATTTTCATAAGGATTGAGTAGGGAAGACTAGTTTTCTTCTTTGCCTAAACCACAGCAGTTCCCGGGAACTTCTGCAAGAGAGGAGAACACAAGGATGCTCTTTGTTGGGGGGTGCCGCAGGCACCTCGCCAAAGAGACAGCCTCTCGGGGAAAGCAATTCTTGGTCATTTATGTTTTCTCATGTGTAGGTATAAGTTATATACATATGTGTAGCTCCTTAAATTTACATAGGCTGTCCAGAAATTTAGCACTTTTCAGCTTCCTTCTACTTCTTTGTATTCTTTTGTCAACCGTGGATTTATTTACCACTCTTGCTATTGAAGCACCACCCTTTTTGGAGTGGTTACTATGCTAAACATAGTCTCTAGCATTCGCTTCTTTTTGTTGTATACTTTCTTTTCCGAAGAATTGGGCCCATGTGGCGTTACTGGAAAAGATCCAGAAACTAATATTTAGACAGGCGTGTCGATGAGAAGGGGTGGTAAAGCTGAATGCCTGTGAGGGCAGGCATTACTCATAAAATGGGTGATTCTACTGGCTCTTAACCGGGTCCCTGGTGGTATAGTGGGTGACGTGTGGCACTGCTAACCCAACCCCAAGGTCAGGAGTCGAAAACCAGCAGCTGTTTCGATAGGGCAGTACAGGGCATCTACTCCTGTCAATAGTTACTGTCTCAGAATCTCACAGGGGCAATTCTGCCCTACAGGGTTACTATGAGTGGGCATCCACTCCCTGTCACTGAGTGAGCAGTGGGTTTTCATAGGGGTTTTAATTACTTCTGACAGTGCATTTATGGGCAACATGAGGTGGCTCTATACAACATAGTGCTGTATAACTTGACTATTCCTAGGTTACCTAGTTTGGTGACCACATATATTACTAGCTTTCACCTCTAAACTAGAGAGGCAACCTGGCAGCTACAGCCAAGGAAACTAGAGGGTCTAGGTTTTGTGGAGATTCCCGCAGCTGGTGGATACTTTATACTCCTTCAACACACTTTCTCTGTTATTAGCCACTGTTATGGACTGAATTATGTCAGGCCAAAATGTGTGTTGGGATCCCAACCCGGATGCCTGTAGAAGTAATCCCATATGGAAATAGGATTTTGTTATGTTAAAGAGCCCATATCTGTTTAGAACGAGGTGTCTTAAATCTAACATCTTTGAGATCTAGGAAAGACAGATTAGGCCCAGAGAGGAGCAAGCACAAATGTGGAGTAATGACGTGCCCCGTGGAGACCAACCTACAGGGCACCGAGGGCCATCTGGGCTAGAGAGCTGAAACCAAGGGCTTCCCATGGAACCGTCAGAAGGTGACATTTCCCCCAGAGCAGATGCTCCGAAGTGAAATTTCTCGCTTTGCAATGGGGAGACGACACGGTTCTGTTTCGTAAAGCCGCCCACTTGTGTTTCTGTTACAGCAGCACTAGATAACTAAGCACCTACCTACCTCTTTTGGGTTCGCTACCTGCTGTTCCCCGTGCTGTGTGTTTTTTTCTTTCTGTTCTGTTTCAAGGGTCCTAGTGGTGAAGCGGGTTAAGGGTTGGGCCACTAAGGAAAAGACTGGTGGTTTGTGGGAGCAAGACGAGGCAGGCTGCTTCTGGAAGGATTTCCAGCCTTGGGAACACTACCCTGTCCTGGTGGGGCTGTCAACTGGAATGGATTCAGTGCTAGTGGGGGCTGTGTGTTTATGCTGTAGGTATATTTAGACGGGGTGGATCGGTCGAGCGACTTCTGCTTGGTGACAGTGAGGGAATGGACAGCAGAGTTCTTTCCGGTAGACAATATCAGATGGGTAGGGTTGACATATTCTGAAGATAATCTCACTGTTACAAATTCTTCTTCGATGCCGGCAATAATTAATAATAAATCACATTTAAGAAGTTATTCTTTTCTTACATAAACCTAAGAACTCCAAACTCACTAGTCAATGCTAACAGAGTGACACCCCCCCAGCCCCCACCCCTGTGAGTTTTGAGAGGTAGCTGTTTATGGTGCTTATGGAAGGAGAAAGCCCAGCCTTTCTTAACCCATTTAAACAATTCACAGATATCTTCTTATTTTTATTTTTGTTGGATATAGAAAACAGATAGTTCTACATTATAATCGGGTCTACTGTTTTTAATATCTTGGTTTTTAACTCTTTAGAATTCATTTTCAGAGGCAGGATCTTGGGGAAGCTGTGTTTGAAAAAGATTTATAAGGAGGTGATTTACTGGAGGAGGGAGGAGGTGCTCTTGGGTTGACACTGGAAGGAAGTGAGCAAAGCAGGATTGGTCAGAGGCCGGAAATTGAAGGACAATGCCATCACAACAGAGAACTCAGCTGGTCACCCAGGGGATGTTTCCAGGTGGAGTGACACTTATGAGTTGTTCCCAATTGAGATGCTGGTGCCACCGTCTGAACCAGTCAGGAAGGCCCTCCCTGCAGCTGGGAGGAGATTTCTGGAAAGGGACTTAGCCTTCACCCAGAGGGCAGCCTTGTGGGGAGTGAGTTCCTTAGGGGGGTTGGGACTTAGTGCACCAGTACGATGCAAGGGTGGGGTTCCCATCCAAGTTCTTTACAGTCTCAATATCATGTGGTTCATGAATATTACAAAAGATCCACTTCAGGTTTTAAGAGTTGGGAATACTGAAACTCCATTCTGGTTTTATTTATGGCTAAAACATCATGCTTTTTATAAGTTTTCTCTCCAGCTCTGTGACAATATACATGGTTCTCTCCCCACAAAACCCTTGCTGGCTTATTGACAACACATGGGGACCTTTATAAGTGACATAGAAAGCCTGCTCGAGGGAAAAAAACTCTTTTTTTTTGGAGTGGGGGATGAGGGGGGAATGTTTTCTAAAAGGCTATTCTAAGGAATTTCAATTGTTATTGGCTATGCGGCAGATGTTACAGTTGTGCAGGTCCTTGCTGGTCATGTTCTGATTAGAAAGGTTCATCTGAGACAGCATTGCAGATGGGCTTTTGAATCTCTGCTTCCCTTCCTTCTCAATATCCAGTTCCACCGGGGCCTTTTGGTACCTGGTTTCTGGAAGGTATGTCTGTGATCAATTGGCATGGAAGGGAGGGGCTGAGATAAACCACACCAAGCTTTAAGAATTCCATATAAAAAGAAAACAAAGCACAGAAGATGGTGCCGGTGGCCTACAACGTTAATGATATTTACTGGGTGATGGATGAATATGATGAACGAGGCAACATGGCCTCATCAGGGTGAAATAGCCGAGAACAAGGAGTGAATCAATCATGGGACCTGCTCCACCAGCCAGCCGGGTTCATCAGTTCTCTCAACAGGTTTATAAATTACCCCTGGTGGAGGGTTGGCGTGTTGGGCCAGGTTGCAGTGGCTTCTCCAGGCACAGATCAATAGGCTGCAGTGAATGGGAAAAACAGAATTCCAATAAAATAGTTGGTGAAGCACTCCAACTTTATTTCATTGGTCATGCTTGCCTTTATAAACCCATATATTTTGTGTGGAAGCTTGAAGCCCCTTTCTCAAAGTAGAAAAAGATCTGTACTTAGTTTTACCTCTGGATGTAGTGTATTACGGAGCTCTGGTAATGCTGTGGGTTAGGCGCTGTTGAGTCACTAACAAAAGTGTTGGCGGCTCAGACCCTACAGGACAAGGGAGAGCTGCCCCTGTGGGTGTCGGAGAAGGTAACTCTTTGTGGGAGGAGGAAGCCCCATCTTTCTCCCACAGAGCAGCTGGTGGTTTTGAATTGCTGACCTGGTTAACATCCCAACTTGTAACCACGATATCTCCAGGTCTCCACAGGACGGCTTACTTCGTCTTTAGAAAGTATTGTAGGCGAGTCCTTGTGGTCTAGCTGACCTTAATCGCACTCAGTTTGAACATATGAGCATGTTTCTTCACTTCTGAAATCAATTTCCTGCATACCACCCGAATTAGATCCGTTCATGTCTCACATTATTTGTATTCTTTCAGGTTGACAGGAGAACACGTGCCTGTTATTTTCTGGATCAGCCCAGCTACCGTGACCCATATCCTCACTTTTCACTCCTGGCTTTCACTCATGCAACCCATTTTCTGTTCTCTCCACTGAGTGATCCCCCCTCATTTCCTTTCTCTCTAATGGTGGCACATCTTTAGTCTATGTACACATTCAAAACACTTATCTAAAAGCCTTAAAACCATTCCTCAGATAATCTTTGAATTTGAAGTCAAAACTATCTCCTAGTGTCTTTTAAAATCAAGCAATGTTCACCTTATGTAGCTAAGAATGTTGACATAAAACTCTCTATTTAGGATCAAACTGACACAAGTAACTCAAAAGGTTAGATTGGAAACCTAGTGGGTAATGAGTTTGTCTTCATGGAAGAGGAGGAGCATCTTGAAAATGGGAGGTGACAATTGTTACACAGCTTGAAGAATGTAATCAATGTAACTAAATGGCATTTGCAGAAATTGTTGAACTAGTGTGTGCTCTGCTGTGGACATTATAAACAACAATGAAAAACAAGATAAATTATATATAGATATAGGGAAAAAGGAATCAGATGTTTGAAAGTCAACGGTGATTCTGAATTTTACTACAGTAACTTGGGTTCCACCCCCTCCCCCATGCTCATCTAAATATTTCAAGGGATCTAAATTATATATCCCTGAATTGGAAATTATACAATCCAAAGTCGAAGGATGGAATAGTATCAGAGCTTAACTTGTGAGGTTCTGGTTGCAGAAGGCTATGGATGATCTTGGACAGTGGAAGCTCAGAATACATTTGTGAGATCTACACAGGAAATAAGCCTCTGGTGAGTTCCCTCTGTCTGTAATTAAAGGATGGGAATAAACTTGTTACCAAACAGAGAGTATGAGAGAGATGCCTACAGGAGATCAAAATGATAAACCTGACTTGAGTGGTTAAAACCTTGTCACTTGATTCCCCACCGCCCCCACCCCCCTGGCCCCCAGCAACAACACTTTGAGCCTGATCTGGTTTTTAACATTACCGGTGTTCTTTTATACTGGGGGTTACCTCTGATTGAGTTTGTCATTTTTGATTTTGGGTATCCCTCTTGAATTTTTGTTATATGTTTTTCTGGATATGAAGCCCAGGATTGATGAGCTTCTGGAGACAACAAGTAGAATAAGGGTTACAGGGAGGTATGGTGGTGGAAAGGGGTAGAGGGATCTGATCTCGAGTTCAAGAAGGAAGAGGTTGTTTTGAAAGTGATTGTGGTAGCAATTGAACAATACTGCTTGATGTGCTGGAACTATGGAATGGTATGATACCTGTATTAACTCCCTATAGAATGGTTTAAAAATGTTACCCAATGTTACTAAAATGGAAATAAATAAATGTCACTAAAGTATAAATAAATAAATTTTATATCTCTATGTCATTACTCTGTAGTCACTTTCCATCCAACGGCATCCTAATTGTTCTATTAAATGTCTGAAAGCATTCTGTCTATTGGAACTATTCTATAGTTCAAATTCAATAGATTTTTTTACAGTCTTGACCTCAGTGGATTTTTAGTAGCTGTTGCTTCCTTGAAATCATTCTTTTCTGAAGTTCTGAAATTCTATCGTCTTCTATGGTGCCGAATCCTTTATTCTGCCAATGTCATTGCCACTACGTGCTTCCTCAAACACTACTTTGGGTGCACTGTCCTCAATATTATTTTTCCTGGGGTTGAGCTGCATCAGGATTGACTCGATGTCAATGAGTTTAGGGTTTTATGTTTTTTTTTTAGTACATGTGGTAGTCACTTAATCTGGTGTCAATTTAAGGATTAAGAGTGCAGGGGTGGAGTCTAGGCTGTCAATCTGGGGATAGCCAATGAGACTTCTGTGGGCATGGCCTTCTCCTGAGAATTCTGGGACATCTGGTACTTCCTCCTTGGAGGCGGAAGACATCTCTCTCTCTCTGCTACTCCCTGGAAGACATTGCAGAAGACAAGCCACATGGATGCAACCAGACCTCGGAAGTCACAGAAGCCACAAAGAGACCCCTGCCGGCGCTGAGATGCTTACAACGCCACTGGACCCAAAGGCTTTCTACCCACTGGCTGTGATCTTCCTGCATTTGGCTTCATTGCATGTGTTTTGTGAGTCTGAAGAGGACTTTATAGATTGGTATCAGACATATGGGCTACTATCAGACTTACGGACTTGATCTGAACTGGGCTGGGATGTTTTCTTCATGTTCAATTGCTCTTGTATGTAAACCTCTTTCTTATATACATATGTGCGTCCATGGATTTGTTTCTCTAGTCTACCCAGACTAACACAGTACATTTTAATATAATTTTAATTCTTGTGAAGATTGTTTTTATATTTCAAAATTATGGACAACTATTCTGGTCTCTCGATAATGATATCTAGTTTCATTGTGCTGAGGTCAGAACACAGACTGTATAATTTGGAATATAATGAGAGATTTTAATTGTTGAAGAATCTTGACCTCCTGTTTATAAATATTTTATGGGTATTTTAAAAAGCATTCCCTTCTTTATATATGTATATTCAAATTACGCATGAAACTAGGTTTGTCATTCGTGTTATTCAAGCAGTTATAATTAATGTCTATTTTTTCTGTATTTTACTTGCCCATTCATGAAAGGTTCATTAACATCTACTTCATTTACTTCAAGTATTTTTGTATTTTTCTAGCACTTTGTAAGCTGATGCATGAGCTTTACTACTGTAAGACTTTTTGTGGAGTTGTACTTTTTTATTTCTTAAGACATATCTGTTGAACATTTTCTTCTTCTAGTCTGACATTCCCTGTCCCGTCTTCTTCAAAGGTAGTTTGTCCTATTACTGCCTCATGAAGGTGATGATCTGTTGGATCCTCCTCTTGCCTCCTGCCTCACACCACTCCCTGCTATGCACACTCCCTGAGAAGTTACCGCTATTTGTGGGCAGCGTCATAGAGATACAATGCTACCCAAACAAAAGTCACTGCCATAGAGTGGATTCTGACTCATAGTGACCGGAGAGGACAGGGGAGAACTGTGTGTTTCTGAGACGGTAACTCTTTATGAGAATAAAAAGTCTCTTCATTCCCGAGGAAAGGAGTGGTTGGGGGTTTCAAACTGCAGACCTTGTGCTTAATACCCAACACATAGTGCAGCACCAAGATTCCTCAGATACAATGATACTCAAATTTAAAATTTAAATATAGATGTTTATTCAAATTTTGATGATTGTATCCAACTCTCCAATATCCAGTTTACAAGCCCAGCAAACTCAATAGATTCACAGGTGTTTTCATTCCTTTTGTCCATAAATCATCTTATCTCTAGATAGTCTCTGACTCATATATGGCCTCACCACCTATAGAAATCTTAGGAGTAACCAAGTTGAGGGTCTGTTGTGTTAAAATTTTTTTTTCAGGAGTCAAAGAAGAAGAAGAGAAACCTATTATACTCCTTATTCATAGTTTAGGGGGGGGGTCCTGCTTTTTCACAGTAACTTAAATGAAGAAATTAGACTCATTCTACCTCAGATACTATTTCAGCCCTCTTCTTTCAGAGAGTACCAGCCTAAGATTTAAACAGCAGTGGTGAAGGTCAAAGAACCCACGTCAATAGGTATATGATTTGGGGAAAATTCTTTCCTGGATCTCTATTTTTCTTATTTTCAAGCTATTCTGAGGAATAAATACACTGACATGTATGGGGAGGTTTATAAATTTTGTGAATGTGCTAGAAAATATAAGCCTGGTAATCTCATTATCTGATTTTAATCATTAACAAGTACCATGTACAGGCTGAGCTGCATTGTCTACTCTGCTTTGTCTTTGCCTTTGGTAAATTACTCACTTAATTTCACCCTTTGTACTGAGTTCCACCCTCTACCTCTTTAATCATTTTCATGGCTTTTTTTTTTTTTTTGGAACCTCTACAATTTTCTACACTTTTTGGAAAATTAGAAGCTTCAGAATGAGCATAACACTCTCAGAAGGGCCAAGTAAATGCCAACTATACCTCATGATGCTCTTTTTTGTCGCTTGAGTGACAAGCAGCACTGTTCAGACTTCTCAATAGCTTAACAATCTTTAAAGACACACATTTGCCTTGCAGACCCTAAGATCAAAATTAAGAGATGTGATAGCCATGCACTTAGGTAAGTATCTTGATGGTGTAAGCAATTCTCTCTTAAGAATGGGTAGATGTGCCCAGGATTTCTAAGGGGTATTGTCTCATGCATAGATCCAAGGGACTCGTGCACATTTTGTGCTTGGGAGAAAAATATTGTGTTTGATTTTAAAGGTATTTTGATAATAACAGAGCAAATGCCTGTAAAATGTAGGCACCTATTATTTTGTTGTGGTGTTCCATTAAGTCAGTTCTGACCCAAAGCAGCCCCATATGGCAGAGAAGAACTGCCTCATAGGTGTCCCAAGGTTGTAAGCTTATGGAAGCAGACTGGCACATCATTCTTCTTGGAGCAGCTAGTGTGCTTGAATCACTGACCTTTGGATTAGCAGCTAAGCGCTTAACCGCAACACTACCAATGCCCTTGCAATCCATTTTAGGTCATTTATTACAATCACAATGACTAGTGACTTAGCTTGCATGGCAGTTTTATGCCTCTTTTCCCATAGAAATAAAGCATTTAACTTTCTTAGTTGAAGATTAGAGGATCCCATAGGGACTAGTGAAGAATAGAATCTGGAGTAGGAGGCAAGCAAATTAGTGCTGATAAGTGGTCTGATTGGTGGCCTGGAAAGTCGGAAAAATCAGGTTTATTACAGAAAGTACTGGGAGTCAGTGAGCTATGGAACAAATGATACAGAGGAGGAAATTAATTTTGGATTGAGGAGGGTAAGAGGTCTTTGTTCAGAGATATTTTTTTAACCATAGTTAGAAGTTTAGAAATTTTATAATAAATAAGCAAAGTGATGCTTTTTATTTTTTGAGAGACAAGAATGGGCAATCCAGCAAAGAGGTGCAATACTTCAAGCATATTGCTCATTTAGCCTTCTGTGATGAGAAGCAGCTAAGCAGGTGGCAGATCCATGTAGTTAGACACTCATGCAATGGGAGAGGCAGATAGGATAAGGCATTTTGCTGGCCTTTTGGTGGCCATGTGGGATCACTCACCACTAGACTCTAGGGACAAAAGTGGGAGATGAGTGAACCATGCTACCAACTATTGAATATTGTGTTAGGCAGGGTTCTCTAGAGATACAAAACCAGAGCACTTATGATAAAAGATAGCTAGATGATAGATAGATAGATAGATAGATGATAGATAGATAGATAGATAGACAAGTGAGAAGGAATATAACAGCTAATTACACAGCAGTACAGCGGGCTCAGTTCAACTCACTTTCATGCAACAGTTAATATACTGAAGGTCCTTCAACTCAGGCAGGCTCTCGAACTCAAGCAATGTACTCGATCCAGTAGTCTTGAGCGATGTACGCACCAGCAGTACAGCAAAGCAGGTCTCAAAGGAGCCTCAAGCTCTAGCAACAACCCATGGGTTGGCTTGGCCCACAGGTACTGCAGCACACAATTGAGGCAAAGAACTAGCTCAAGCAGCAGCATGCTGTTCTGATCCCCAGGGAGGAAGAGAGACAGGATGCCAGCTCAGAAAGTATTTGTCACCCTCCAATCAAGCTGCGGCCCGATTAAACTCTGCCCACATGTTCCTAAGGAGGCCTGGTTGGCACAATAAACCTAACTATCACAAATATCATTCTTCTCTATTGGCTCACGTTAGGCGCCATCGGGTCTGTTCTGGCCCATAGTGATCCTATGCATGACAGAACGAAATACTGCATGATCCTACAGCATCCTCACAATTGTCCCTATGCCTGAGCCCATTTTTGCTCATAACGGAAACGGAAGCCTTGCCTTTCTACTTCACTCACCCGGATGAGATTGAGCTCATACTGCACTAGGTAAGCTTTCTCCACAGTTTGGAATTTTGGAGAATGTATTTCATTGGCTGGAACTAGATAAAGGCAGGTTGTACCGCTGCCTGCTACAAATGATTTCCTTCCAGTTATCGCTAGAGCTACCATGCTCAGTCTTTGTGAAGTTTGTTGGAGTGATGGGGAAGAGACGGGAGGGTAGTCCATGAAGGAGGGATTGGGAGGCACTCAGATTTGTCCATAAATCCTATTTTGCTTTCTCATGCTGGCAGCCCTCTCTTATGTTGCAGCAGATGTACTGGCATTGAGAGATAGTTCTATGAGGACACACTTGAATTATTGATGCTTTAGTGTCCCTTTAGTGGCTTCTTTCTGCTGCAGATGGCTGAGACCTCTCTGCGCTTCATCAAAGTAAGGAATTAAAAAAAACACGTGTCCTACTACAGGGTCAGAGTTCTCTGGAGTCAATAGTCCTGGTAAAGGATTCTCAAAGATTCCTGTTTTTCTTGAGCCATTCCCCTAGTGGATGACACCTCATCCCACTGGTTTTTAGACCCAAACTGGCAAGCACAGACTTCTGGTCTTCAAGAAGTTCAACTGTAGCAAGTCAGTGGAACTCTGTAGCAGGGAGATTGACAGGCTATCTAAGGCTGTCTTCATTAGTTATTGAAGGTGACACTATGATAGCTCATAAGCCCTAGTGGTCTTTGAAAGTTGATGCTTTCTAATTGTGGCCCAGTGTTTGCACACAGATGTGATCAATAGAGAATGGGCTCACTGGCTGAGCTGCTTGCTATAGACTAGCTCTCTTTTGTCTTTCTCTCTTTCGCAGCTGATGAAAGGATGCTTTATTTACTTATAAACACCCACCAGGAAAGGCACATGTCCCTGCCAACAGTCAGTGGTAAAGAGATGCTGGTGTGGGCAAAATTTTCCAGGCAGATGTGATGAACCTCCTCACTATGCTGGGAGATTTCTGCCACTTAAGAGGTCTGGGCCTCCCTCCAGGGATGCTGAGATGTACCTCTGGTGTACTTGTGCACCAAACATCCAGTTCCATAGAGCAAGGTGTAGGAGACATCCATTTCTGAGGGTCAGGTCGGCAATGGGTCAGATAATAAACCAGCCTCTTGCAGATATTATCTTTTATCTTATTTTCCTATCTCAATCCTCTCAATACCATTGAGTGACCCTATAGGACAGGGTCGAACTGTCCCTGTGAGTTTCAGATACTATAAATCTTTACACAGAGAGCCCAGTCTTCCTCCCATGGAGCAGCTGTTGCTTTTGAACTGCCGGCCTTGTGGTTAGCAGCACAACACCATAGAATTCCATTCTGCCACCAGGGCTCCCATGGGTGCCTATTGCCACCCTAGTCTCCTGGGGGTACATACTGATTTAAGATCAGTGAGAGGTAGTGGGGTTATATACTCCAGGGGGTGTATCATTATTGTAGGATTAGGAGGGCAAGGGAGAGCAACAACACCCTCTAGAGGGGTTCTCAAACAGGAACAACCAAAGGATCTGGTCTTTGGGTTGGAGAGGAAAAAGCATTCTGCTGGAGCGTGAATCCTGGCGGACTTTGCTTTTCTGGCTAATTGGACACTTGTTCACAGTGTATCCCCACTCATAGAACCAGACAGCAAAGAAGTGTGTGCGTCCACAGGAGGGAAACAAAGCAAAACAAAGTCCTGAGCAGTGCGGTGCTATTAATTCAAATTAATGACCCTCCCCTACAAATAAAGCTGGTGTCTGACAGATTGCTGGCTCTTGGAGGGTGGCAGATGAGAACAAATGAGGGCTCTGCCTATCTGGAGAGGTGATCAATGCTCTTCTCCTTCTCCCTGACTTTTTACATATAGCCTCTTACAGGTGTTCCCTCACTTCTACACATTATATCATCCCCTCCCACCCTGGCTCCCTGAGAGGAGTATCTTTGTCACCAAAAGAAGCCCCATCCCTACCCCCATTGTAGTTAAGGGTGGTGATTGTGAGAAGTCTCTCTGCACGGAGTCTTGCTTGCAAAGAGCTTGCAGCGGCATCAATGTCCTTGATGCATATTCCTGTCTTCAACTGTCAGTGCTGATGATCTCTGCTGAAGTTCGGATGTGCTGGATTATAAAGGCCTCTTTTATTCACTCATTCAGCGCAGGCACTACAGAGACAGCGATGAATAAGATGTACCGTTGGTTTGGGGCTCTGGCCTGCTCCGCACAAAGGCTCCTTTGAGGTTAGGTTAGTTTTGCTTCAGCAGTGGGTATTCAGAAAGGTGAAGCAATTCACCAGAGGTGACTCAGCAAGCAAATGCTAAAGATAGACTCAGAATAAAAGTCTACTCAAGATTTGTGTTCACTTTAGCACAAATCCTATGTACTCTTTGTACTCTTTGGCATAAAGGCAACCCAATAGAATTTTAGAAGGGTCAAAAATAAAAGGCTCAAAAAATAAAAACAATACAAAAAACAAACTGCCATCAAATTGATGCCAACTCTTAGTGACCCTACAGAACAGCCCCTGCGACTTTCTGAGACCATAATTTTTAAAGGAGCAAAAACCCCTGTCTTTCTTCTTCAGAAGCTGGTAGTTTCAAACAGCTGCCCTTATGGATCACAGCTCAATTTGTACCCACTACTCCACCAGAGCTTTTTCTGTAGAGGGCTAGACTGGACTATACCCCAATCTAAACTAATTGCAATCGTGTTCATTCTTCCTCAGGGCCATCCCATGTGTTTTAGAGTAGAATGGCTCCTGAGTGTGTTCAAGGCTCTGGCTTTTTGGAAACAGAAGGCCAGACCTTTCTTCGGAGGTGCCTCCTGCTCGGGTTGAACCACCAATGTTTCACTTAGTAGTCAGGCATCTACCCACTTATGCTATCCAGGAACTCCATTGTTCTAGGGAAATCACCTAAGCGGACTCCCTTGCATTATATAGAGAAGCCGAGGGCCAAGGCTGTCAAGGGCCTATCTTTGCATGTTGAAGTTAGGTAGGGATGAAGATAACCAAGAAGGGCAGATTCCAATGCATATATTTCCACACATACATCACAGGCACACACAGCCCCAAAAGTGATCTGTGCTGGCCACACCCCCCATTTTCCTCCCGGTGTCATGCAGTAAGGAACTCGGGTGGCATTGTGGCTAAGTGCCCAGCTGTTAACTGAAAGTTGGCAGCTTCAGCCCACCAGCTGCTTTGCAGGAGAAAGGTGTGAGGGTCTGCTTCCATAAAGATGCACAGCTTTATGAAAAACCATGGAAACGGTCCCCTTTGTCTTAGTTGCTTGATAGGTGTTGGAATTGACTCGGGAACTATGGGTCATGCAGTAGGAGCTGCATCAATTCTGAAATAGTATGCCTGCAGACATGGATTTTTGTCTTCTTTTCTAGCTGGAAAAATAGAAGATAGATGATAGATGATAGATAGATAGATAGATAGATAGATAGATAGA
>NW_022109491.1:52148997-52151163 GCF_000313985.2 Echinops telfairi
CATCTTGGTTTGAATCTAAGATTGGCCAAATTCCTCCTTCTCTCCTTTCCTCTTCCCGTTGCCCCCCCTTTTCTAATTCACTTATTTTCTCTCTCCCCATTTTCTATATATATTCAGCATCTTTTATATATTAGCAATTTTAATAAGAATCAGCAATCTCTACACTCCAAGAAGTTCATTGTTTTATTGTTTACTCATCTCTTTCTTTTTTTTACCTTCAGGAAGCTTACCAGAACATTGTGAAATGTATTCTTCTTTTCAAAGATAAACTTTTGTTTTTGTTGTTTCTTTTAATTTTATATTTTTTCTACTACATTCATTTTAGGGCTCTTATTAGTAATTATCTTCTAATGTTCCTTTTCTAACTTCTTGCATTGTATTGCTTAAGATACTTAACATTAATTTTTCACCAATCCTCTTTCCTAATGTAAACATTTTATATTATATATTTGCCTCTAAGAATTGCTCTGCTATGAATTGTACTAATTATAATTTAGTTCTATTTATCCATTGTAATTTGGTCTTTGCTTTATTAATTATTAAAATTGTGTAGAATTTACATATATCTAACTTCTTATTGAAATACGGCATAAATATTTAAAGATAATAAATTGTAAATGCTTGGTTTAATGCACAAATGTATTGTCTCTGAGAGCCAGCACCAAGATTAAAAAGCAAAATATTACCAGCATTTCGGAAGATTCCAGGGCACTCTCATTTTCACGCTGAGTCCTCCCAAAGGTAGCCACGTTTTGACTTCTGGTACCAGGAAACATAGAGCTTTTTATTAAAAAACAAAGTTTTATTAATGACATGTTCTTAGTTATGTAAGCTATAGTATATCTCAAAGACTTGCTTTTGACTACAATGAGGTTAACATTTATCATGTGTATTATCTAAATATTGGATAGACAGTGTCCTGTATACGTGCCCTAATTTTTATTAACTATCTGATTAAATTTTCTACCTTCTCTTTACTAATATGTCTATGAATACTTAAATCTCCACAAGATGAGGTATTCTTATTATTCTTATTCAATAAGCCCATTCTTATTGTTATTTCAGTATTTACTTTTTAAGTTATGACATTGTGTTGCAGGCTTAGAATTATATATTCATAGTAAACTGAAACTTTGATCCTCATTTACTGTTCTTCTTCATACTTTTTATCTTAGTCTATTTGTTATCGTTGGTAACTACCAGGATGTTGCTTTCATTTATGTTTGCCTTATTCATCTCTTAGTATTTTCGTTACACTTTTACTTTCAAAGTACCACCACATGGAGAGACATGTGTGTAAGCCTCAGATATTCTGATTAATTAGGCCTAGGGTGTGAACAAGAAAAATCATTTTTAAATAAGTGTCTTAATTGTTTTTGTTGCTGGCAGATCCTCTCTTGAAAATATGTTTCCAAGAAATTTAGAAAGCAGTGTCTGGGTTCCATTAATTGAAAGAAATTGAGTTAATGAGGACATTTTCATGAAAAAAGGGTATAAACTTAACATTAATGGTCTTTCTAACCTGTGAGCTCTCAAGTAAGCATCATATTTGAGTCAAATAAAATGGTAATAGAATTCTGTGAATAATTTTATATTCCTAAAGGAAAAAAATACTTAGTTGAATGGATAAATTCCTGAAAAAAATAAACATTTGGTTCAACAAATCTAACTCAACCAAAATTGTCAATCTCTATGTTTAAAAATTAAATGTGGAAATTATCTGATTCAAGAAGGGAATGTCAATAAGGAAGAGGACTCCTGTTGGCAGAGCTGAACATCTCTTTGGTTTTGAGGAAAATGTGCATTTTTTTCTGGATTTTTGAAATACCAAAAACAATATTGGTCAAAGGCAATTTTAATATATCTTTTCAATCTATTAATCTATTCTAGTCCATAGACATTTGCTGAGTTAAACATTATAGTAACAGCAATAGGATGATGAGCCAGACATAAACTTGTCTTCAAAGCAATTATGTTTTAGTGGAGCTGAGATAGGCATGGCTGCAGTGATGTGAGGGAGAAGAGAGAGGAATCAATAGGCATAAACCGAAAGTCCAATCACTTAAGGAAAGAGTTTTCCAGCTGTATGTATGTCTGGGAGGCATCCAAGGGGAGGCGAAATTGTAGCTGGCTCCCCACGACTAAAGAGTGTGTATCCCAGGGGAC
>NW_022109491.1:52151724-52153414 GCF_000313985.2 Echinops telfairi
CTAAAGATGAAGGTAACATGATCAAAGAGGAGAAGTGGCCTGCTTCGAATATATCCAACGCAATGATGATTGTCTGATGGTCCTACCTTTAAAAGAATGAGACCTGCTCCTGTAGTGAACACAGGGCTAAGGATAAGCACCCCAGTCAGTGATGCTCAAATAAAAGCCAAGACTATCTCAAGTGATGTTGCCAATCAGGAAGCAAGATAGAACTATCTTAAGTAACAGTTTTAGTGTTTTTTGGTCAGATATTATTTAATATTTTTAATTAATATTTTTAAGATTTTCCTTATAACATAGTGTAGCTTTACATACTTCTTTTGTTGTTCTTATTTAAGTATTAACTGTATTAAATAATAAGCTACCTTTCGGTATATCTTTTCTTATACTTAAAACAGTCATTAGGACAGCAAACAGGTTGTTAAATTATTTGAATCCCATCACTGCACAACGTTCCATGATGATAGTTAGTAATGGCAATCGGTCAACAGATTTAAGAACCCAATCCTAGTATTTTTAGATCCCATTGGGGCTCTGTCTTCCAGGTCCGTGTGTTGCGTTAACTGTTTCTCAATGAGCCCCACCTGTTTGTTAATCTGAACGTGCTAGCGATTTCTCCTCTCTCGTACTGAGCAGTTTATAGTTTGTGTGTCTCACTGCATTTCCATTCCTTCTCTAGCTCCTCACTAATTGTCAACAGATCTTCCTTATTGTCTCCTTCAATTGGCATTTCTCCCGTTTCTACTTATTGTACTTAACTGCTGTGGAGAGTGTTACCTTTCCTTTCACCCTCTTTGTTGCCCTCTTTGAGCTCTGCAAAAAAGCTCGGTTATCTCAGGTATTGACTTATTATTTTTCAGAGAGTGAAGTTCTTAACTTTTTCAAGAGTGTCAGTCACGGAGAAAGATGAAGGGCGGGCACACTTGCGGGTGAGGACCTAATTAGGGATCGTGACCGACAAGGTGAGGTTTCAGGGTGATGGTAATGAGGTAAGGATATCACACAAAGGGGTTTGAAGAACCTGAAAAAGTATGTGGGACTGCATTAAGAAGCACCTGAACAGCAGATTTACAAAAAGAGCAGTGATTGCTTATCTGGAAGGTGTCTGAGTTTCAAGAATATTGAGCCTTGGAATGCTGGGTGGGTCTGCTGCCAAGTCAGCAGTGATGAAGTCAATCAGTGTGGGACTCACCTTGAATTTAGATCACTGCCCAATGCTTCCTTACCTTACATTTTGTTTCACTTTCTTTCCAGTTTTGTAGTTTAAATTTTGCAACCATCTTTGAATCGGGAGCCTGGTCATTCTGGCAGAAACAAATGATTGCCGAGCCCAGCAGCACTCTCCTTTCTAGAGTTTCTACCACACGTTGCTGAGCCGCCTACTTTCCCATCTAGCTGGGATAAGAGGGACTTCAGACAGGAACAAGGGGGCTATTTTTCTTAAATGTGTGGATGCAACAAGAGTCACAGATTAAGTGAGTCCTTAAGCTGCAATAGAACTGAGATGCTATATAGTCCTTGCCCTGGCCTTTAAATACTACTACTGCAAATACATTGCCCTGGGAAAACCCCAGCTCTTTTATAATTCTAGTACTAGGGGAAAAAAGTCAGCTCCTAAAAGACGAAATTCATTTTATTGTCTAACAACTCTGACATTTAGAATATTATTACCCCAAATTAACAAATATAT
>NW_022109491.1:52157112-52158620 GCF_000313985.2 Echinops telfairi
CTCTCTTTCCATTCACTCAATAAACATTTGTTTCATTAAGAGTTAGTTTAACTAACATAAATATTTATTAGATAAACAAATAGACATGAAGTTACATTTTGTTACAAGAATTCCGTTACAATTTGTGGAATGCAATCCTAGTCCCGACTTCCAGGAAGACAAATCAGAGACAGTTTCCTAGGAGAAGTGAAATGGTTGGTATAATTGGAAGGACAGGTAAGAGTTTGCTAAATGGGGAGGTGGCGAGTAAATGTCCTCCTCTAAGAAATGAGGAAGTTCTATAGAGGCTTCGATGTGAGAGAAAGCAGGTGCATTTGGGGAGCCAAAAGCAATTTAGGCTAGTGAGAGCGTATACTCCTAAGAAAGCGTTAGATTTGGCTAAAAATATAGTGTGGGGGTGGGGAGGACAGGGCAGGAAGGACCTTTTGCATTCTTTTCAGGTTTCTACTTAATTGGTGCCACTGGGACTCATTGGATAATTTTAAACAATTAAGTGACCTTAGCAGCACCATGGTTTCACATGGCATCTTTAATTGCAGTGTGAAGAGTTGCTTGGAGTGGAGCAAAGCGGCCGTGTGAGGATCTGTGACAACAGCCTACACCAGAGCTGGGGATGTCTACAGTCAGGGCTCTTCCAACAAGGATGCAAAGAAGGTGACTAGAGAGATTCTTAGGATCTAGACTACAGAAGGCCTGGTGAGTTTGGGGATATGAGGGAATACGGAGCTTAAAGGTCTCTCTATGAGCTGAGACAGGGAACATGGGAACACGGGTAAAACCGAGGGAAAGAATAAATGAACCTCCTTCTGCAGGGCTGGCCCCAATCCCAACTACGTGCCCCACTCCCACCTCCCCCCACACCCCTACACACACACACACAGACACACACACACACACACACACAAGAATTCACTTCAGAGGACAGCACTGAAGCTACAACTCAGGTAGAGGGGCACATCTGATCAGAGCACAATCAAGCACAGGAAGAGGGAAGAAGAGAGAGTAGAACACATCCTGGCCCACCAAGCCCCAAGGACAATATTCCCGATCAGAGCAGCCAATGCACAGAGAGAATCATAGGGCCAGCCCTACCATGAGACACGACATTCCTCACTGACCCATAGTGCTATGGCGGACAACACTCATGACACAATGTGGGAATTGTGCCTGATCTGACCCCACCACATGAGGGCGAAACTCTAAGGGCATGCAATAGGGCAGCAAGGTGAGAAAAGCCATGAAGTCCCCGGGAATACCAAAAATAGACTTTGGAGCCAGGACGTGAGACCCCAGAAAACACTCCTAAAGGTCAACAAACAGACCTGGAACTACTGTATTTATAAGCTTTTCTATTTTGGTCATTGTTTGTATTTCATTGTTGTTCTTTGTTTTATTTCTTTTGTTGCTTTGTTTTGCTCTGTTTTGCTTTTGTACTTATTATTGTCTCTGTATGTCTATCTAGATAAGATAGGAGGGATAAATAATCTGGGGGAGAAAACAATGGGGCT
>NW_022109491.1:52159852-52161739 GCF_000313985.2 Echinops telfairi
ATGTATGGATTGTGATAAGAATTATAAGAGCCCCCAATAAAATAATAATTAAAAAAGAATGAACCTTCTCTTTGACTGCTGGCATGAGGTGACCTGTATCCTTATAATATACAATTGCTGGAAAGTGTCAACATGAAAGCCAATGTGTGTGTGTATGTGTATGTGAACATGCACATGTGAATGAATGAGTGTGCACAGTTTTGTATGGGTGAACGTGCATGTGTGTACACATGTGCGTGTCTAAGAAATGAGTGCTACTGTGTGCACAACTGTGTACAACTGTGTGGGTATAAATTTGCAGATGCTATAAGATGAAAATTGACTGCTTTGGTCTGCTTGAAGACTTTGGAAGGGAAGAACGCAGAGAATGAAAACAATGTGAGATGAAAATCTAGGATCTGCTTTGTCTGAAATCCTGCACCAATGTAAAAGAATGAGGTTCCAGTCTGCAGCTTTACTGTCTAGAGTCTGTGTCCTTTGGGCAAAAATTGTTTCGGGCCATTGCAGAACTGGTTGTGCATTCCAGTAGCAGTAAGAGCCCATGGTGTGTATACCTCGGGCTGTTTGTCTCCCTGAGACTTTGGAGTGTGGGAATGTTTACACGGAGGCTTTTTCAGTCTGGCTCGTAGATAATTAATGAGTTTGTTCTGAGCTGGTGAGATGGAGCTGACACAATGCCGGCAGGTGCCTTTGTCTCAATCCTTCCATTCATCTTTCTCAGATTTACTCTCTCTACTTTACACCGAAGGCAGCGTGGACAGTAGGTGCAGAAGTATATTCCCAGGACAATAGCCCCTGTAGGGGCATCCTCTCTATGTAAATTTGCCTTTTCTCATAATTATTACCCACCTCCAATCCCATGCCGCCCTACAACTTCCTTTCTTGTGGCTTGAGTAGAACAAGAAAGGTTGTCTTCTAAAGAAATCGTTGCCAGACATTTTCCCAGGATGATTCATTCAGTAATGTAAGTTCATTTGTTCTTTTGCTTTCTCAGCCTTTCCCATTCCTTCTTTCTGGGTGTTTGATGAAAGAGAGTTGAGATTTTAGCCTTGCTGTATGGCATTTTCTGTTCACAAACTTTTTGCATTTTCTATTCACCAACCTTCCATTCAACCCTACCAGGCTGAGTTCTCTAGATAAACAGAAGCAGAGAAATATGTCTATTAAAGCTCATGTGGTTGTAGAGAGTGGGAAATTTCAAGTCCATGGGTCCGCTGCCATGCTGAACCTACAGGCAATGAGGCAAATGAATCCAAGGTAAGATGGCAGGCTGCTGGTTGCAGAGGCTAAAAACTCTCAGGATCTGTAGTCTGTCTGATCATTTGACTCCCATTTAACTGAAGTCCAAAGAACTTGTCAGGACAAACCAGCTGAAAGCTCTAGATTCAGGAAAAAGCAAGAGAGTTCGGTCAGCACATCCATCCAGGTGTCTTGGAAGCAGCTCGCATCCCCAAGGAAATTCTCTCTCAATTGATTGACTGCTCATAGCAGATCTCATCATGGAAATGATTAAATCAGATATCATCACGGGAGATGATTGACTGCATCTCAGCTACCAAACCAGTGAGCACCATGGCTAAATTGACACACACATGCCTCTAGAGCCAACCCAGTGCCATCTCCTGTGTCACATCTTCCAAACCTCTCGTCGTGTCCCTTCTAACCTAGTCATTCAACAATACTTGCTTGGCACTGCATCTCAATGGTACCAGCAAGACCACGGAATCAGCGATGACTCCTTTGAGTCCTTATTCCCTGAATTTAATCAGATATTCATTTCTTCCAGGCATATCTACCTAATATCCTTCAAAAGTACTCATAGTTTCTACATCTCTGCCACAGGCATCAGTCGTGGCCACTGTTATGTTGGTTAATTTTTTCTAAGTT
>NW_022109491.1:52163073-52164854 GCF_000313985.2 Echinops telfairi
TGTATCATAATTGCCTCTTCTCATAGATTTAAAAATTAAGTTAGATGCTCTTGTAGGACAGTGACTGTGTCTTGTTCACCATTATTTTATTCTTACTGCCAATTATGGTGTATTAGTTGCTTAGCCAATGGAAAGCCCATAGCCCACATTACTAATTTTCTGGATTCTGTGTTTTGATTCTTGTTTATATACTCATCAAAACACCATTACAAACCACATTGCTTCTTGTGTGTATGTACATATGTCCCCCAGTAGATGGCACGTTCCTCATAGTGTCTGACTGCATTTTGTCCTTTCTTGTATGCCCCATAACAACCCTGGTGGTGCTGTCAGGTAAACGTTGGATAGCTACCCACTAGGTTGGTGGTTCAAGCCCACCAGCTGCTCTGTAAGAGAAAGATCTAGCTATCTGCGTCTGTAAAGATGTGCAGCCTTGGAAACCTTGTTCGGCGTCTCTTTGAGTCACAATCAACCAGATGACAGTTTGACTTTTGGCTTTGAGATCCCCCGGGGGACTTGACACAGCTTCTGGAAGGTAGTAGGCAGCTAATCGATACTGGCTATTGCATTGTGGGTCCCATGAGGAACACATTCTTAGGCTTTCAGTCTTTACAGAACTTAAGCCGCTTTATTCATTAGCTCTCTGTTCTGAAGCAGGATCTTCATTTTAAAATGAGTAATCACTATGGGATCCTGAAGGTCTAATGCCCATTCCAGCACAAGCACACCCAGAGTCCTGCTTGGACCAGCCTCTTGTGCTGAGGGCTGTAGGTAAGATGAAGTTGAAATTTTGCTGCTGCCCAAGTCCTGGTAGTAATTTCTGTAGGTTTATGAAGAAGCAGAGACTCTCAACAACTTTTCCAGGGATGCTGAGTTTGGGAAACAAAATAATGAGCTCATTCTTTTTTAATTTGCAGAAGGAGGATTAGACAGAGGACTCTGGGAGGCCTTTTGTAGGAGATGGTCATGAATAGTTTCCAAGATCTTCATGAGCATCGTGGAAATTAATGAGCTCTCCTTCTATAGCATCGTGGAAATTAATGAGCTCTCCTTCTACAGCTAAGGTCCTCAGAAGCATGACAAAGCAATTTCCTTTTCAGCCCTTCGATCCCCATAGCCTAGGTGTAACTCGCTTTGAGTTACCTCTTCAGATCCCTGAAACAGATTTTCTTATTTCATTGCACCCTCTCCTGAAAAACCATTGCGATAGAGTCAATTTCAACTCAAAGGGATCCTACAGGGCACAGAGACAGTAGCACTGTGCCATGGGGCTTCACACCTGTAACTCTTGATGAACGCTGACTGCCAGATATTTTGCCAAAGTGGCTGGTGGATTCTAAACTTTTGGTTAGCAGCCAAGTCCTTAATGACTTTATCACCAGGGCTGATCATGCCAAATTCTGCTGTCTTCATTGTCAAGTGCTGATATAACATGAATGCCATTAATGGGTGGCTTTAACAGACATTTATTTTCTCCTGGTTTGGTGTGCTGCAAGTTCAAATCCAATGTACCAACTCAGAAGAAGGTCTTCTCGCTTTGTCAACCCTGGGGCCTGTTTCTTATCTCCTTTTTGTATCAGCCAGTTGGACATTCTTTAGAAATCTCCATGCATCTTGGCATCAAACTTCACTTGGATCCAGGAGCTTCACAGTGCAGGGATCCCAGTTTAAAAGGATGAACTCCACTCTTGACTCTTCCTTCTTGGTAGTAGGCATCCCTGACTTCTGCTTCTTTTATCTTCTTTCATTTCTTATACCATCAACCGATAGGACAGGCCACA
>NW_022109491.1:52165917-52168773 GCF_000313985.2 Echinops telfairi
CCCATGTATATGCTCTGGTCTAGCAAGATTTGTAAGATAGAATTGGGGTTGTGATAGTGGGGGGGGCGGGTGTTGGTGGGAAGCATTAAAGAACTGGAGGAAAGGTGGATGTTTCATTGGTGCTACACTGCTCCCTGACTGGTTCATGGCTTCCTGTGACCCTTCTGTAAGGGGATGTCCAATTGCCTACAGATGGGCTTTGAGTTTCCTCTCTGCCCTCCTCCTCATTCACATTGATATGATTTTGTTGTTGTTCTGGCTTTTTGATGCCTGATCCCTGATCCCATAGACATCTTATGATCACACAGGTTGGTGTACTTCTTCCCTGCGGGCTTACTTGCTTCTCAGCTAGATGGCTGCTTGTATATTCACGCCTTTAAGACCCCAGACGCTATGTCTTTTGGTAGCTGGTCATTGCATCTCTTAATCCTCTTATTGGTTTACCATATCAGATAATATCATGAGGGATCATTACGTAACTGCCAAAATTACATAACTACCAAACCACTGAGAAGCATGGCCCAGCCAAGTTGATGTTTATTTGGGGGAGGAGGGCCATAATTCACTCTATGAGACCTGAACATTTGTTTAGGGAAAAAAGGGGCTTTAACTTCATTTCAATCTCCAAATTGTTTATGTCCCTGATGAAAAAAGTGGCCTTTTACCCTTGCAGCGTCTTCTAAATGAGGTTAGATGTTATGGATGCCACCAAGAGGCAGGATTCTCCAGTTGCATGCTGCTTAATGCTTTGGAAATGATGTAGGGCTGGCGCGGGGTGAGGTGCAATGGTGGGGAAAGCTTATTTCCAGGGCCGAGCGTCCCTAACCCATCTAAATTAGGGAGACCTTGAATTATGGCAGCCGAGCAAGCTTCAGAATAGATGGTTTCCTCAATTACATAAGGCAGACCAAGGAAGCTCCATTTACCAAAGTGCCCTCCCGTGGCCTCTCTCCTAGCAGACACTAAATGTGTGTAACGGCAACGTCTGGACAGATTTTTTTTCCCTCTCTTTTCTGATTTGGATTAGTGAGGGAACTTTGTGTGGAAATGTGTATTATCTGATGTTTTGGTGCCAACTAACTCATTACCTGAGATTCTCCCACCCCCACCCCCACCCCCAGCTTGCTTTGCCTGCTACTGAGTCAGGAACAACTGGGCCCTAAAGACTAGGCTGTTCTCATCTGTAAAATGGGAGTATGAGGGCTTTTCTTCATAGAAACTTAAAATAAATAGGCATAAGCACTTGATAAGTCCTCAGATACATGCAAGATGTAGTTTGCTACCCCAGCCTTCCCATATCACCCTATTTACATCCATAACAGTTCTAATCCTTATAAAATACAAAATAAGATTTTATTTTCTATTTGCCTGTCCTGTGTTGTTTGTATTTCTCTCCCCAACCCTTACATATTTCTAGAGAATTCTGAATGTACAGATTCTGATTATGATATATCAAGCCATAGGAGACCTGAGTTCTCTCTAAGAACAATTAAAGGTGCCAACTTAAAAATGAAATCTAAAGACATGAAAGGTGTAGAAAGAGCTACTATGGAAGATCCAACACCTCCCCAAGTGGATATGTCACTTGGGATATATACTGATTTCAAGGTCTAAAATAAGGCATGAGAATTCAGATGAAGATCTCCCACAGATGGTCACTACTAATAAACATTAAGAAAAATAATTTTGGCAACTTTCTAGGGCTAAGGAGACAAAAATCAGAGACTTTAGGAGGCAGGAACCTGGTCAGAGATGAGGCTTGGGAATTCATTAGTTTGTTGCTAAGGCATTTATTTGTTAAAATCTGAGATTTCAGAGACAGGAGACAGTGGAAAGCCTTTGAATAACAGATCTCAGACTTCCATGGTCATCAAATCAGGAAGACAAGACTTAAAGTTCAGACTCACGATCTGTAGGACACTTGGGGAGAAGCTCAGACTTTTGGATGGGACCACTGAAGGGCAAGCAGAGCTGAGCTACGAATCAGGGAAAGTGATTATGTAAGGATGCCATCTCACACGCTCTGCCTAGCAGACGAAAGTGTAAATGTTTTAAAGGAATATAATGTCATTTAGAGCCACTACTACTTATTCCTCTGAAAGTCATACAGTCAATTAAAAAGTGTCCAGAAACAGGAGTGAAACTAAGAAGAAAAAAAATAGATAAGTGAAACCAAGAAGTGAGGGGTGGGACTTGTAAGTAGTCAAATCACCTTTACATATTAAATATCAACATTTAAAAATGTTTATTAAAAAACAGGTGTGAAGAGGGACACAATATAATTTAAACAGATAATTGGAATTTATTTAAAAAATAAAATGGTGTGATGGTTACCCAAATAAGATCAAATAAAATTTCACAGAACTATACACCACATATGAAATATATAATATATATTTTATTTGAATAAGCACACATACATATAATTTGAATAAGATATACTTTTAAATAGAAAATGCTATTGTACCAACATCATTCCCTGATTTGAGAATGCACTTTGATTACATAAGGTATTATTATATTCAATGGAAATACTGTATTGGTTTTACAATTTCTTGTTCATCTTAAACTATTTGAAAATAAGAAGTTATGATAAATATAAGTGAAAAAATAAAATGTAAAATCTAGAACTGAAAAAATCCAATATTTTAAGTTAAGAATTTAGTATGTGCACTGGTATTAGATTTGAAATGAAAGAACAGAAGAACACCAGTCAAAAACAAATATCTAGATTGAGATTTAAAAAAAAAGGCAGCAATACAGAAAGGAGATTTCAAAACATACTGGAGTGTGAAAAATCTAAAATAATGTAATTATAGTTCCATAAGTTCAAAAGATAGCTAGATTGAGTCTGAA
>NW_022109491.1:52168873-52170855 GCF_000313985.2 Echinops telfairi
TGATTTAAAAAAAATAGTTTTTTGCAACAGAAAGTTCCTATTGCTTTGGAGCTATACTTTTGGCTCACTCTCCTAGGAAAGAATCATTTTGAGCCCTTGTTAAAATGCAACTTCCAATTCAGTATAGCTGGGATAGAAATGCAAATCCTAAGCAGGGTATTGAATCCGAATGGAGCTGAGCCATTCAAAGCCCTGGACAGACATCCTGTATGTTCCAAAGCACAAACCCATTCAAGTTTCTCCTTGTACCTTTGCTGAGAGTTAGCATTCTGGGTTACACCATGAGTCCCACCCTCTTTTTCTGAGTTGTTCTCCCCTTTTAATCTAAAGTGACGGCTCCCTAAACTTCCTATCGGATTTTTCACGTGGCTGTGCTCAGTTTGAGCCCATAGAGGTAATTCTTAAAAGAGAATAATGCTCCAGGCAAACAAAAACAACAAACAAACTCACTGCCCTGCCGTTGGGGCAATTCTGACTCATGGTGACCCTGTAGGCTAGGGTAGAAAGAAAGGAGATTTCAAAACATACTGGAGTGTGAAAAATCTAAAATAATGTAATTATAGTTCCATAAGTTCAAAAGATAGCTAGATTGAGTCTGAAAAAATTTTGGATAATGGCAAACATAGTTTTCCAGAAAATGTGAAAGACAATAAACTATAAATTTAACAATTATGAATCCTGAGCAAGATAAACAAAGATACCTAGGCACATCATAAAACTATGTGAAATCAAAGACAATATAAAAGTTTTATAACCAAACTAAGAATACACAGTATCTCTTAAGGAGTTATGATACAATTTACATCCTACTTTTTATTTTATTTATTTATAATTAAAAGATAACTTTATTGGGGGCTCTTATAGCTCTTATAACAATCCATTCATCAATTTTATCAAGCACATTTGTACATATGTTGCCATCATTATTTTCCAAACATTTACTTTTATTGAGCCCGCGGTATCAGCTCCTCTTCTTTCCCTCCTCCCAGCCTCATGACTTCTTGATAAATTATAACATTATTTTTATATCTTACACCAACCGCTCTCCCTTCCCTCACGGTTTCTGTTGCTCATCCCGCGGGGGTGTAGGGTGTGGTTATGGGTGTGTCACTGCGATCAGGTCCCTCTACCTCCACTCCTCTCCCCACCTTCCCCCTGCCCTCCTGGTATCGCCACTCCCATTCCTGTTCCTGGATTCTGTGGGTCTTGAGCTTATCTCTTATCTGTACCCGTGGGCATGCTCCAGTCTAGCCCGCAGTGAAACACGGGACTGGGGTCATGATAGTGGGGGGTGAGGAAGCCTCAGGGAACCAGAGGAATATTGCATGTTTCATCAGTGCGATCCTGTGCCCTGGTTGACAACAGTTTACTTTTGAACCCAAACAATGAACAACGTAAGGACTTCTTCAATATACTGAAATGGCAAAGCAAACAAAAATATCCTGTCAATTTAGAGTAAAATTATCCATCAAAACTTCAATAAAGAAGCCTTTATTTGAACAAAATCTGAGCGAATATGATACCAGCAGACTTGCATTAAAATAATTTCGTTTTGTAAAAAGAAAAATCTTGTAGTGAATATACCAGGGCTTCAAACTCAATCATTCCAGTTTGATCCTCTGCTGAGAGTTTGCATTTCCATCTCAGCTATATGGAATCAGAATGTTCAGTTTAACAAGCTCTCCAGGTAATTCTTGTAGGTACCAAAACCAAAAATCAAACTCGCCGCCATCAAGTTGGTTCCAATATGCTGATGAGGGACCGCTGGGAAGCTGCGGCTTCAGTGCACATGTGGTGGTGAAACATGGCAAGCTGGTGTCTGAGGCCAGTGGGGGGCTGCAGACAACACTCTCAGGAATGTACCCCTTTTAGTACTATTAGGGTGTATCACAACAAAGGACCCAGCCAAAGCCCATCTGCAGGCAACTGGACATCCCCTTACAGAAGGGTTGCAGACAGGAGACAAGCCAGTCAGGGTGCAG
>NW_022109491.1:52172204-52199534 GCF_000313985.2 Echinops telfairi
TGATTTAAAAAAAATAGTTTTTTGCAACAGAAAGTTCCTATTGCTTTGGAGCTATACTTTTGGCTCACTCTCCTAGGAAAGAATCATTTTGAGCCCTTGTTAAAATGCAACTTCCAATTCAGTATAGCTGGGATAGAAATGCAAATCCTAAGCAGGGTATTGAATCCGAATGGAGCTGAGCCATTCAAAGCCCTGGACAGACATCCTGTATGTTCCAAAGCACAAACCCATTCAAGTTTCTCCTTGTACCTTTGCTGAGAGTTAGCATTCTGGGTTACACCATGAGTCCCACCCTCTTTTTCTGAGTTGTTCTCCCCTTTTAATCTAAAGTGACGGCTCCCTAAACTTCCTATCGGATTTTTCACGTGGCTGTGCTCAGTTTGAGCCCATAGAGGTAATTCTTAAAAGAGAATAATGCTCCAGGCAAACAAAAACAACAAACAAACTCACTGCCCTGCCGTTGGGGCAATTCTGACTCATGGTGACCCTGTAGGCTAGGGTAGAATGCCACCCTTTGAGTTTCTGAGACTGTATCTCTTTATGGAAGTGAAAACCCTGTCTTTCTCCTGCACCGGAAGAGTACCAGGCTGTAAAGAAGCCGGTCACACATACCACAGAGAACTGAGGGGCAGTGAGAATGGGAAGAGGGACAATCCTCTAATTCCTATCATTTCCTGTGACCTTGGTCAGGCCGGTGACTATGCAAATGAAAAAGCTTTCAAATCACTTCAGCCTCAGCTACCACATAACCTTAACATGATCAGGACCCTCCATGAAGACTAAATGGAGCATTTGAGCCCCAAGAAATAGAAACCAGAAAAGTACCTTGTTGTTATAAGGACCTAAAGTTTAAGGTCTTTGGTAAACAACATTCGACAATTCAAACAATGGTAGCATTTTATTTTTCACATGGCTATGTCTGTAAATGTCCACTTTTACAAAACTGATGGCTGTTGAACCCATGTTGCATTGCTTAGAAATCTAGTCATCAGCCCCAATCTCTAGATATTTGACTTGCCTGCCTTGCAGAAGCAGATAGAGCTGTGGGAAAATGCCAGTTTTCTAGTTCTGGCTTTGCCACTAATTCACTGTCTTTGTGTAAGTTAGTAAAGTGCATTCATTGGGCCTAAATGTTCTCATGAATAAAATGGAGCTGATATATTCATTCCCCTTAACCCCTCACAAAATTATAATACAGGTTGATGTATGAAGAGCCCTTAAAATTATATTACAACCCCCTCCTTGACATCAAGTCAATTCGGACTCAACAGCAACCTTATGGGCAGAATAGAACACCCCCTGTGGGTGTCGAGGCTGTAAATCTTCCCAGGAGCTGAAAGCCTCATCTTTCTCCCCTGGAGGGACTGATGGCTACAAACTGCTAACCTTGTCATTAATCGCCCAACATGTGACCCATTCTGCCACCAGGGCTTCTAAGGAAACGAAATAATACAGTATTAATAAAATGTCAGGGGCTTCTGAGGTGAATCTATTTGTAGGAAAGACCTTAGGTCTTGGAATATTCAGTTTGAATGGAAAGAAGTGTTTAGTCAATAGAAGTCACATTACAAGTTCTAAAAAATCTTTCTCTGCTTTGACCAGCAAAGGAACATGATATGGTGGGAAGAGGCTGACACATGACATGGGAAATTGTATTGTTCTCTAATGTTAAGAAACAAATTACCCATAGTTTTAAAATAATATGCCTTTATTATCTCACTCCATTTCTCTTTGTCAGGAGTCCGGGAGAGTCTCAGCTAGGTGGTTCAGACTTGGCGTCTGTCCACAAGTTTGCTGTCACTCGTGGACCCAGCGTCACCATCTGAAGACATCATTGGGGCTGTGGGATCGTCTTCTGAGATGGCTCACACACAGAATGGTGCCCAGGAGACCCTACTAAATCCTCACCCGGACAACGCGACAGTCCTTCATAGGTGTCCTCACAGCAGGACTGCTGGCTTCCTCCCAGAGAGAATGATCTAAGAGAGGGCAGAGCAGACGCCACACAGCCTTGTGACCTGCAATTGAAAGTTACATATTGCCATTTGTGCAACATCCCTAAGGTGAACACTGAAAAAAGGTGCGGTAGGTAAATTTGCCATTTTCTCTGCATTTTTGTCTCTTTTCACACTGAAACTTTACTTAGTCTATGTGGCTCTGCATCGGACTGCGATCCTCATTGTGGGCAGTTTGAACCAGTAGCAGCTCTGTGGGAGAAAGATTGGGCTTTCTAATTCTGTGAACAGTTACAGCCTTGGAAACCTGCAGGGGTCACTATGAGTCAGTGTTGACTTGAGTCCCTTTTAGTTTTTTGGTTCTTATGTGCATTACACTCAAGACCAAAGCATAAATCTGGAACAGATTCACCTACTGTGAAGCAAATCTACAGCATCCTGTTGCGATCACAAAGGCTCTAGAAGAGTAGGGAGCAGGGGAGGGGTTGGGGGAAGGTGGAGATAAGGGACCGATGCATATAGGCTGGCTAATGATAGCCCTTGCTGCTGTCTCATGCCAAAGGTCTGTCCATTCCCTCATACTGCTGTGTTACATTGCAGGACTGAGAAAAGATGCAGTCTTCTAACAGTTCTGAGCTTACTTGGCCACTCCTACTGCCATCAAGTTGCTGCTAATTCATAGCGACCCTTCTAGGACAGGGTAGACCTGCCCTTGTGAGTTTCCAAAACTACCTTTACAAGAGCAGAAAGCCCCTTCTTTCTCCCTCGGAGCTGGCTGGTGGTTTCGAACTGCTGGCTTTGCAGATGGCAGTCCAATGTTTAACCACGACATTACCAGAGCCTTTCTTAGGGGTCAACGTTCTTCTGATTCAATGTTGATTGCAGAACTTTCTTAGTCATTCCTGTCTCCTATGACTGCCTTCTTTTTTATTTCTACCTCATTGGCTGCCATCTCCTTTCATATCTCAGCTTCATCCTTCTTAATTTAGCTGTCCCTCTGTTGTTATTTGTCTCTGTTAGCAGGGCCATTTATCCCCAGAAAGCATCCTGTGAGACAAGGGTTGAAGGATGCTTCCATAAGGTACTGAAGACACTCGGAGGAAAACCGTGGAGGCAGAGCACTACCTGACCAGACCGAAATCAAAGCTGACTGACAAGGTTTGTGTTGGTGGCTGCCATCAACTTGTCCTCCTCCCCCACCCCACCCCCTCCGCCTTATGACAACTCCATACACAATAGGATTGCATGTTGTGAGCTGAATTTTAAATCTCCCCCACCTGCCCCCACCCTGGAAGCAGAGGTCCAACATGGAGAAACCCACATTTCTGAGGGCTAAGTGGAGAATATTAGCCTTGTGATGGGTACTGCTTCCTGTCAGGGGATTATTTCTGTTGTGTGGAAAGGGAGAAAAAGCAGTAGAAGAAAAGAACAATTTAGACAGGCAGAGAAACCTTGAACACTCACAAATCATGACTCTGAACCCAGAGATGGTTTTTCTCAACTTCACTCCTCGAGCTAAACCCCCAAATGCCCTGAAACGAATATATTACACACACACACACACACACACACACACACACACACACACACACACACACTCGCTCATTTCTCTGCCCTCCCATGATTCAGCAGGTTCTGCCCTCCCATGGAATGGAGGCGGTATGGCGATTTCACGTTTGGTGTCCCTTCTGCAAGGAATGAAGGAGTTTAGATATGACTTGTAAGGGTTTTATTGAGGTAATGTTAGGTAGTCTATGAAGGGCTGGGGCGTCCGAATGCCCCGAGGTCCGAGCTATGGAACAAAGGAGTGGCACACTGCACATGCTCAGAGGTTCAGGTTTCCCGCAGGGTACGCATGGGTGGGCGCTGCACCTGGATTGGACCACCTGGGCCAGGTGAATTCAATTCAGCCAATGGGGTCAACCAGGGGTCATCCACCAGGCCTTCCCAGAACCATTGAAAAGGCAGGAGCCGGAGTCGACCGCTGACTTTGCGACCAGCTTCTAGGAAGGCTGCACGTTCGGGAGGAGCCCTGCGGGTGCCTGTGTAAACCTGAAACTTCTTCTAACGCTCATAACACTCACTTGGATCCCAAACCAGGCTTGGGCGTGCATTCTTTCTCGTGCGGAGCCAAGGACTGAGGTATATCTCTCCCCAGAGAGATCTAACAGTATCGGCATTTCATGAGTTTCTTTACAGCAGCATCGCCAAGTCGACTACGGTATCTCAGGCGTAGGGAATGACTAAAAAGCAAAGGCAATCTATTCTGGACACAAACCAGCTCTGCTTTCCCCCAAATTCTGATCCTCTGGATCATTACAGGTCTGCCGGCTGCTCCTTCACGATTCGTCCCGGGCTTACATGGAGCACAAACACAGCGGGGGCCTCCAGTGTGGACAAGCAGAACATGGCAGCGACAGGGACCTCGCTGAAATGTCATGGAGGTAAGACCAACCTTCAAGAAGCCCATTCTGAAGAGCCGGGGAGTGCTCCATCCCTGGAGATTTTAAGGAATCCCCGTAGAAACACCCCCTGGTTCCCCTACGCCTACTTATCCTGCAAATACCGCCATGCAGGATCCTGTCTAGAAGCAGAGGTCTAAACTGGTAAATTATGGTCACGCTATGGTTGAGAACCTGCCTTCCCAGGAAAATCACTTATTCTGTGACATTTTCCCTTGCCACTTCCCCTGTGCTTGCTGAGTCATGAGAGTAGGCTGGATCTGTAAGAATCAGACAACCCAGGCCCTGACCCACTTGTCTGGCCTTTTGACAAAAATGGGAATTATACCCTTTGCCACTCTAGGACTGTTGAGTGTTTTGAGTGTGTCCTAACAGCAGGGCGACGTTCGCAGAGTTTGACGGTAATTGATATAGGGAATGTACCAGGTTTCATTTCTAGTCTCGTGGCTGGAAAGGAACACTGACTGCACAGGACTAGGCTCCTGACTCCATCTCTCAGACCGTAAACTGGGCCTGTGACCCTGCATTGCTGACTAAGCGCCAGGAATGTGCCACTGGTAGAAATCTTGCCCCTGAAGCTGCAGCAGGCACCTCATCTGGTCCAGAGGTGTAAGGGAGGCCTGTACCCGCCCCTGTCCTTCATGGGAATTAGACATGTTTGGACTCTTCTATGAGCTTAGAACCATTTGCCATGCAAGTGCTTGACCCACACAGTTCAAGGCTCAAAGGGAAGGGCCTGCGACCATATCATCCACTAAAAGAAGGGGTTATTGATGATGAGACTCAGTTCTCTGTATCACAAGAAGGCGGTCCATCTGCTATGGTGACTTTAAAAAGCCCAGCCTGATCCTTCGTGTATTACAGAGGTTTCAACAACTGGACTTTCTGATGAAAGAGAACGGGAAGAAGGGGCTGTGTAGAGGACCGGCCCTTGACTACGGAAAGGGCTCAAGGTCAAGTACTCCAGGATGATACCTCCCTCGTTATAGAAAGGTCTCAGATGGAGGAGCAGCAGGCTGGCAGAGGGGGAGTTAATATCCCTTTCGCACTGGGCCGCTGGGATTTTTACTTGTGTCTGTTCTGTCTGACTGGAGGATGGTCCTTGTTTTATTCCTTGAAGCATCCTGGCTTGCGTAAGGGCCGACTTTGAAATCCGCTATCACAAGGTTCTCCTCCACGCTGCAGGTGAAATGGAGTTTTTCTTCCAAGGCACAGTCAGGGGCACGGCTTCTCCTTCACATCGGCTTATTTAATACCATACCTGAGGTAGATGGAAGTCAATATGTAGATGTGGACACAAATACCTGCACTCGTGAGGCACGGTGTCTCGGTGGCTCGTTTTCTGGGTGCGGATGCGGACTTATCTGTTTTGAATCCTGATTCTGCCATTTCCTAGCTGTGTGTAACCTTGAACATGCTGTTTTATCTTTCTGCCCATCAGTTTCTTCGTCTATAAACTGTGTTACTGATAGTAATATTACATGGAATAAGAGAATTACTCTATGTAGAGCTTTTGAACAGTTTATGGCATGCATAGGAATATTTTAATCATTATTCTATTATTATTTAGACCTCTACACCTCCCCATGGGTTTGATATTAAACACTGTCAATATCATTTTTAAAAGGGGAGGAATTCCCTGATAATTTCCAAGCACTTGGGAATGTGTGCTTTTAGCTCATTGTTCGCTTGGGTGAGGAGAGTTAAGACCTCTAACTAGGGCAGACCTGTACTTTTCTCTGTAGTCACCTTCCATGCTTACGTCAATCCAGATTTCTGTTAACCACCTCCTCCCCTAACATGAGGTAGTGAAAATGCAAATTGTGTAGGGAAACGAGTCTCTTTTGTTCTGCTATGAAGTTTAAATTTATATATAGATTTGCTAGAGATGTGATATGATCATATTAAGTTATACATGCATATGCAAAAGCCCTTATCATTGTAAGCAATCAATATTTAAATATGTTGTGGTATTTTCAGTACTTCTCATGCATGTGAAGGTTGGACATTGAATAAAGAAAACCAAAGAAAAATCGATGGATTTGAATTATGGTGCTGACAAGAAATTCTGGAAGTACCACAGACTATCAACAGCATAAACAAATCTGTCTGGGAAGAAGTCCAGGCAGAATGCTCTTTAGATGCAAGGATGACAAGACTTCACACCATGTGCTTTGGACATGTATCAGGAGAGACCAGTCCCTGGAGAAGGACATCGTGCTTGGTAAAGTAGAGGGCTGTGAAAAAGACGACCCTTGGCAAGACGGATTGGCTCAGTGGCTGCAACAGAGGGAGCCGGAGGCATTTTGTTCTGTTGTACAGAGGGTCACAATGGGTCAGAACCAACTTGATGGTGCCAACCACAGCAATGTTGTGTTAACAAAGAAATGAAACCTATATGTCCATGTTTAGTGTAAACCTCATTTGCACTGTATCCATTTAACTCTTCTTAGCCGCATGTTCAACGCTTTTCTGCACTGGAAAGGCATTGCACAATTGATAAAGATCAGCTAACACCTCAAAAGTGAAACCGTTGTAATTTACAATTAACATGCTTACACCTGGGGAAGCTGGTATATCAAAGTTTCCTTCTGTATAAGTTAACAAACAACTGGAATTTAAATGTAAATTAAATAAATAAATAAATAATGTTAATGAGGCTTAGTTCTAAATAGCAAAGCTCCCTCTTATTGGCTGGAAGGATGCAGTTGCAAGGCATAGGCCTTATCAGCAGCAAAGTTCCCCGGTAATTGTGGGCTGCACCCAGGTACTTACCTGAGCACTGAAACCCAGCCTATTACGTTTGGTCAACTATGTGATCCAGCTTACGGCTAATCAATCACAAGAAATGGCATTTACCTATAAAGGTATTTCTAATTAGAATCCCCCCCCCCCCATTCTCAGTAATGGTCCTTAGTATTAGTTCAAGTCCTGCCAGATTACTAATTAACACCATGAACCTGCGAAAGTCAGTCTTCTGAAAGGCACATCCTCATCTATAGCTTTACTACAGAAGTGACGTGAAAGGAAAATTCATTTGCAAAGCACATATTTTAGTAATATCCAATTTTAGATCACTATTTTAGTGTAAAGCCCTTTTGTGGGTGCTAAGAATACAGCATTGAATGTGATTATATACTTCTAGTAGCTTCCAGGACAGTTCCACCTCGTTGCTCCATGGTTAGCTTCAGGCTTAATATGCCTAGAATTGGAATAACGTTTTTCTTCCCAATCGTACTCTGCCTCCTGCGTCATCATGAATGTGCAACTAGTGGAACTCTTTCTCCCAAGACTTATTGAAGATCAAGGATTGCGGCCTTCAGTATGCATTACAGCTCAATGTAAAATAAAAACAAACTTTATAACTGGACCAACAGTTACATCATGATAAATGGAGAAAATAATATTGAAGTTTCAGGGATTTCCATCAGTGTTCATGAATGCAGCAGTCAAGAGATCAAAGGAAGAGTTGCATTGGGTAAATCTGCTGCATAAGGTCTCAGTAGAGTATTGAAAAACAAGAGTGTTGCTTTAAGGACTAGGGATCACCTGACCAAGTCATGGTATTTTCACTTGCCTCATGTGCATGTGAAATTTGGACATTGCATAAGGAAACCCAAAGCAGAACTGATCCATTTGAATTCTGGCACTGGAGAATAATATTCAAAATACCATGGCCTTCCAAACGAATAGGCAGGTTTGTCTTGGAAGAGGTAGAAGCAGAATGCTCCTTAGGAGCATTTTGGACATGTTAGCAGGAGAGACCAGTCCTTGAAGAAGGACATCATGCTTGGTAAAGTACAGGAGCAATGAAAAAGAAGGAGACTTGATTAGATGGATTGATACAGTGGCTGCAACAATGGGCTCAAACATAACAATTGTGCAGGTGGCGCAGGACTGGGCAGTGTTTTGTTCTATCGAACACGGGGTCACTCTGAGATGAAACTGACTTAATTTCACAGAGAAAACCATACATGCAATAGCACAGCAATTTTTATGAATCTCAAATGTATTCACTAAGTCAAAGAAGGATATGATTTCATTTCTTTGACATACTGAAAAAGGAAAAAGTACATGGATAGAAAACAGAAGCTATCTCCAGAAAGGGGTGAGGAAAATTTCAGAGGGGTTTGAGGGTCAAATTCAGTTCTCTTGGATTGTACTGCCCATTGTAACCTTCTTCTTGATTATTAAGATTCTGCTCCTCCCCCTGGAATATGCTCTGCTCTCACCTGAAATCCCACCTCCTCAGGGCTTCTAAGGTGCTCTTCATAAATACAATCTTGAGTTTGGGTGGACCTCGCAGTGGATCCCTATTACTTGCCATAGTCAATTACCTTAAGGGAGACTCTTCCACTCTCTGAGTGTGTACGGTGCATGGTTCTGTCCACATTTGTTCTGTTCCCCTCCTTGATTTCCTTTCCCATTACTCTTCCCGATGCACTCTTAACTCCTCCCAGCAATGTGAAGTTCCTGACACCCTGCCTGATGCCCTTTTATATAGATCTCTCTTTCTCTCTATATATTTTTTGTCTGTTCAACTTCTATCCTTTCAAACATCAGCCAGGAATCATTACTCTGAGATACCATCTCCCTATGTGCTGTGCATGTTACTTTCAAGTAAAGCATTGTGTGCGGACTATCCTGTGTCTGCCAACCAAGATAGTGGATTCTTGAAGACAGGACCAGGTATCCCTGTCCCCAAACCTGTCTCAAGCTTTGGCATAGTTCAGAAACCTAATAATTGCATTGTAAATAGAATTGCTTTGTAATTATAAACTGCAATTATTACCTTAGAGGCAAGCCTCTGTTATCTCAGCATGGAAACACTTCTAATGGATGCATTTGCCTGATTTAGTTGGATTTATTTTACTCTCTTCTATTTCTCAGTGACCAATGGTTTATTAACAAGGACTAAAAGGGGAGAATGCAAGCTCTGAAGCTTATGTGTGAACTGAGGGCTTTTCCAGGCATTGCCCACTGCTGTTTTCCATTGTGTTAATCTTGAGTGAGAAAGATGAACGCTAGTAACAAAGATAAACATACAGAAAGTTTTTGCTATTTGGAAATTGTGACTGGTAAAAGAATACTTAAGCTGGTGTGAAATATGTGATATGAGCCTAAATGATGAAAAGGTGCTGTCGCTTGCCTGGAAAGTAATTAAGGGAGCTAGTCAGTCACCTGTGTCTTGACGTGGTACAGCTGGCCTCTATGAGGGTATTTTGTGGTTAATAAGGACGAGCCCTGTTGCACTGGGACATCTGACTTTAGCAGCAGTCAGAGTTATTAGGTGGACTTTGGCTTTGCAAGTGTTTAGGAAGCCTGGAGGGATACACCAGTGATGTTAAGCTGTTCCTTATAATTCCCTTAACTGCCCTTGGCTGACCTAGTTATTAAGAAATCTCATTCCCCAGTCTTGTTAGCTAAACACTCATTCTTGCTTCACATGAAAACATATATATGTACTCACATCCTCGTCTCTTGTGGTCTTAAGCTTTATTTAACAAGAAGTGAATTTTAACCTTGGAGCATATTTTTTTTTTATATTCTCAGAGTCAATACCCATTACCAATATCTCAAAAGACAGGATGTGAGAGGATGTACTTTGCGGAGGAGAAGGAGCCAGAGGCAGGTGCCAGAGGAAAGCTGGGAAGGCAGAGGGTCTGTTCTCCTCCCACCTGTCTGTGGGGGGACAATGAAGTCCCCTTTCCCAGCCTGGGTATCTGCTGGAAGATCCGCCCCCCACATCCCTCGTGGAGCTCCTCAGAAGAGCGCGCATGACTGCCATGTTGAAAGTGTCAGCCCCAGATGGCCTGATGGTTGCATTTTCTCAAAACAGTTGGGCTCCTCTGCCAATTCCTCCAAGCAATGTAAAAGATAATTTTTTAAAATGCTGATTAACACTGCAAAATGTACTTCAGCTGGTAACAGATTTTTTTTTTTCATTTCTCTCTCTACTTGCTACAAAAACAACCTACAATGAGTCAAAAGTTGATAAAGAAAAGAAGCTAACGGCTTTACTGAGAGAAAACACCCAGGAGTATGAGGATAAAGTGGTGGTCAACTAGGTTGGTTCAGAGGATTTCCCCAAACACAGTACTTTTTTCCTCACTGTCTGTGTCTGCCAGGAACCCTCTTATTCATCTGGGTGCTGCTGTGTCACCTTCTGCAATGTGCCCAAGGACTTCTTCAAAGAAGAACGCAAACCCTGGAGAGTCCAGCGTATGAGAACTTCCCAGTATTCTGGAATACATTAGGTCTTGGTGCCGTGGCTTCAAGCCGCTTCTCTCTCACTTTCCAGGTAAGCCTGACTAGATCTCATCCAACTTTCTTGCCCTTCTGGAAAACGTAGCCAATTGCTCTGTGTTTGCTGGAGGAGCTTGAGGCCTGAATCGCAAGGGGTGCTTGACTACAGGTGCTTTTTGTTGCTCTTGCATAAACCCCTATGCTCTTAACTGTGCTCCTGTCTCAACCCTTGTCTGAGGTGTGAGGAATTTGTCTACTTGTCTTCCTTCCCCACTCATCTGACACTTTGTTGTACTGCCTATTGCTGTGATACTAGAAGGTAAGCCACTGGCATTTCAAATATCCTCAGGGTCACCCACGGGAATAGATTTCAGAGGACCCTTTAGAATAAGAGTAGTCTAAGGAGAAGAAATGCGTGGTTCACTTCTGAGGGATGAATCACTGAAAACCTTATACATAGCAGCCTTGGTTAAAAAAAAATTGAACTCGAGGCATTATGATAGAGACTTGTAAGACCAACCACTTCTTCATAGCAAATACCATTTCACAACCATGTAACATCGACCTTACCAGATGGCATACACAGAAATCCAATTGACTACATCGGTGGAAGAGACCATGGAGAAGATCAAAGCCATCAGCTAAAACAAGGCAAGGAATCAATTGCTCATATTTCAAGTTTAGGTTGGGCCTGAAGACAATTACAGCAAGTCTCCAAGAGCCAAAATATGACCATGAGCACATCTCATCTGAAGTGGAAGCATCTGAAGACTTGATCTGAGGCACTGAACACAAATGCCTGAAGACCAGGCCTGCGGGATCACACCAAACCTTCACACGTGAAGAAAGAAAAGGTCATTAAGCAGAAAGAAAAGATCAAAGTGAATGTCATAAGAGACTCTAAAACTTGCTCTTCCACATAGAAGAACTGAAGAAAATGGAAGAATGATGATATGAAAGAGTTGAATAAAAATTTTCAAAGAACTGCTGAGGAAGACTGAGTGAACCATTATAATGACGTGAACAAAGGTGAGAAATTAGAAAATCCAAAGAGAGGAACATGTTAATAGTCTCTTAAACAAAAAGAGTTGAAGAAAAAAAATTCCAAGCCTCAAGTTCAATATTGAGGAATTTTGTGG
Organism: Echinops telfairi; assembly: GCF_000313985.2. Taxonomy (NCBI): domain Eukaryota; kingdom Metazoa; phylum Chordata; class Mammalia; order Afrosoricida; family Tenrecidae; genus Echinops; species Echinops telfairi. The sequence goes on from NW_022109491.1 coordinate 52,184,007, forward strand.
GCAAAATATTGAGTAATGCAGGAAGAAATAGAAGATTGAAGAAACAGAGAGTTACTGTACCAAAAAGAATTCATTGATCTTAATCCATTTCAACATGTTGCATATGATCAAAGAATCACTGATATCAAAGAAAGAAATCCAAGTTACACTGGTAGCATTAGTAAGAGACAAAGTTGTGGAGATTGATGGAATTCAAGTAGAAATGCTTGCCCATGTGAGGGAACACTGGGAGCACTCACTAGTCTTTGCCTAGACAGCTACCTTGTAAATTGGCTGGGAGAAACCCATAGTTATGCCTATTCCAAAGGCAGGTAATTAACAGAATGTGGAAATTATCAAGTACTATCACTAGTACTGAGACTAAAACACAAGGAAACGTTTGAAGATTAGTCCACAAAGTTCAACAAGGAGGTGCTTGATTCAGAAGAAAATATTGAACCAAGAATAGCATTTTTTATGTCAGCTGGATCTTGGCTAAAAGCTTGAGGACACCAGAAAGATAGTTACTTACGTTTTATTGACTCTGCAGAGGGATTTGACTGTGTGGGTCATAACAGACCATGGATAGCATTGAGCTAAATGGGAATTACAGAACCCTTCCTTATGGCCTTGTGGAACCTGCACATAAACCAAGAAGCAGTTGTTTGAACAGAACAAAGGAATAGTATGTGGTCCAAAAGCATGCAAAGAGTGTGCCAGGGTTATATCATTTCACAGTACTTACTTCATCTGTGTGCTAGCAAATAATCTGAAAACTATATGAAGAAGAACATGACATCAAGATTGGAGGAAGGCTTCTTAGCAGCTGCAACATGTAAATGGCACAACCTAACTTGCTTAGAGAGAAGAAGACTTGAAACCTTTGCTCATCAAGATAAAACATTTCAGCCTTTACTATGGATTACAAATCAATAAAGAAAACAAAAATTCTCCAAACTGCTTGTAGTAGACAACACAAGGATACTTGGCGAAATGTTTGAAGTTGTCAAGGATTTCATGTACTTGGATTCACACAAGAACTTGAGCAACAGTCAAGAAATCCAATGACCTAGTGCCTTGGGCAAATTTGCAACAAGAGATCCCTCTAAAGTGTTTCAGAGCAAAGATGTGCTTTGGAGACTAAGGTGTGCTTGATTCAAGCAGTAGTATTTTCTCTCTCTCTCTCTGTTTTATTTAGTTATTTTTTGCTGACTTTAAAATGTTTATTCTTTTAATAATTAGTTGATTTTTACACAGCTGTACAAAATTCCTACTGATTCTTTGGCAATGTAATTTTACAACTATATAAACACCTCACCTTTGTCTAAGAAACAATATTTACTGTGTGTGTAGATAGTTGACTGACAAAATTCTCTACTCCAGCACCCTAATTAATTGAGCTACTTCACAAGGGAAAATAAAGGATTTCAAAAGAGAGAGAGAGGGAGAGAGAAACAGACATAGGCACACTTTCTCAAAACACAGTATCAAGGCAGGCACCTTGCAATAATTGCCAAATAAAATGTAGTGATAGGAAAAGTCCTCTTGGTTAAAAAAAATACTTGTCAGTCCCACTGAAGTACTGCTTTAGGTTAGTTGTACATTAAACATATTACTTAATATTCTGGTTTTCCAAATATATTTACTACTTATTTTTAAAGATGAGCTTTCTTCTCCCTCCCCCAAAGCAATTGCTTTTTTCAGCAAAACTTGCAAAAAAAAAAAAAGGCTGGAACCTACATAAGCCAGAAACCTAGCTGAGAAGGAAAACCTCAAGATATTTTCAATTAATAAGAGACCAATACAAAAGTGGAAAGATTGCACCTATTAAAGGCAGAAAATTTGTGAGATCCAGAAAAGCAGGGCCGCCCGTTCCAACCCTCACAGATTTCAGTTATCTTTGAAACTAAGCTGAAAAAACAAAACAGAATCCAGTACTGATGGCAAATATCCAGTGAATTCATGTCTTCATTCGCTTCTTTGTGATCCAAAAGACGGACACCAATGGTCAGGACCATGAAGAGCTAGAAATTCCCCTAGTTTCAAAGGCTTTTTGCTAGTAGCAGTTTCAGCCACTTTGTTGTCTTTCTTTCAGAAAGCAGTACGATCCATCCTGTTCTTTTAGGGTCCCAAAGCAGTGGTTTCCCTATACTCAAAACCTTCAAATTCTCTGTCCCCACAACCTCCTCTGAATCTTCCACTATCTGCTCGAGGAGCTGTGCAGGGCCCTCTGGCAGCCCCTCACCCTCGGCCACCACCATAGCCAAAGCCCCTCTGCCTCGGGAGCCCCCACAGCCGTGGCGTGGACAGAGTGGGACTCTAAATGTTTCAGCATTTCATTTTCTCTCTTCAGTCCCCGTTGGTCTCTGTTCTCTATTATCATCGCAAGAAAGCTCATCAAAGAAGGAATTAGTTTTGTCATCGTAGCAATTACCGGTAGGTCCAAGTGGGTCTTCTTCATCACATTCCCCTCACTGTTTGGGCTCTCTACTCCTGAGTCTCCCTTGTCGTCACCATTGAACAGGGTTCTGCAGGTCAATGACCTCTTATGCAAGTCAAGACTGGACAATGAGTAAAGATGCCTGGAGAGGAATTGGTTCATTTTCATTATGGAGTTGTCGAAGAATATTGAAAGTATCACGGACTTCCAGCAGAATAAACACATCTGTCTTGTATGAAGTGCATCTAGACTGTTTCATCGAAGCTAGACTGTTGAGTCCTGGTCTCTTGTATACTTTGGATATGTTATCAGGAGAGACCACGCCTTTGAATAGGCCATGATACAGGGTGAAGAACAGGGTCAAAACCAAAGATGGCTTGACACAGTGGCTCAAACATGGGTTCAAAATCAGCAGTCACGTGGGTAGCACAGAACGGGACGTTGTTTCACCCTGTTCTATGTGGGGCTGCTATGAGCTGGGACTGCCTGGATGGCACCTAACCCCATTTCTTGTAATCCTTCTTCAAATGCTAAGATTCTGGCTCTTGCCCGTCATTTATCCTGAAACTTCTATTTCTTGCCACTTAGATGGGAACACAGTGCCTTTCGCTAGTAGCAGCACTACAGCTGTACCCTGCTCTTTGACTTTCTCCTCCAAATCTCTTTCTTTCTTCTGCCTGGTGCACTCAGGTGCTCTGTTGATAGTGTGCTTGATGCAAGCAGAACCATTGCTTTTGAAGTGGGATATGCCAATAGTTGTCGGAAGTATGTACACAGTTATCTTTAGAGCGAAGTGACATTTGCACAGCTAGCTTAGATTTTTCCAACTCCCCTTCTGTCTTGCAAGCATTAACAGTGGTTGGACTTGCACTTGCTCTCCTGTGGCATGGAGTCAGTCAGGAATGATAAACCTGAATGGAACACTCGATCACTTACCTTTATGCTCAGACTCTGAGTTCACAAGAAAGTGATTCATATTTATTTACATACTACTTCCTTACATCTCCTTTCAGTATTGCTACTGTTCTGCACTTATATTTAGGGGCCCTGGCATAGTGGTTTACAAGCTGGACTGTTAACCACTAGATCAGTAGTTCAAACCTACCAGGAACCCCATGGCAGAAAGGTCAGACTTTCTGCTCCTATAAAGATTGACAGTCTCACTAACCCTCAGGAGCAGGTCTACGCTGTCCTATCGGGTTCCTATGAGTCACAATCAACTCAAAAACAGTGAGTGATACTTATTGATATTTATAGCTTTCTATTTTTCAGTCTATTCACCTATCTATTTACTTACCTACGTGCACACACACATTCGTTTAGTATTTAAAGCTTGATTGCACACTTCCTAAATGTAACATATTTTATCTTCTTGCTGAAGCAATATCTGTTACATAAAAAAATATATGAATTAAAGGCAGGGATGAATTTTACTTCCAGACATGCAATTTTAACTCCATGTTGAGAGTTCAAATTCTCAACAATTATATTCCTAATTACATATTGAAGACAAATTAAAAACACACACACGTGGAAAAACCATGTAGAGGGATATTCATGGAAGCATCATTAATAGTAGTCAAAAGGTAGAAACCCAAATATTCCACCGGACAGAAAGAGTAGCTGCTGAGACCGCTTATGTATAACTCGACATCTCGTGGCGTTCGGTTCCTTGGTTTGGAGTTTTGGATCGTGGTCCAGGGGACAATGAAAAAGCTCTGCTCCGCTTCCTGGTACAGTGCAGAGTGCTTGGGATCTTAAAAGCTTGCAAGTATCAATCCAAGGCGCAGCAATTGATCTCTGTTCTCCGGGAGAAAAGGAAGCAAAGCAGGAGAGCCAGGGTTAGGAGCGGAATATGGACTACCTGGCTGAATGCCATATGACAAGAATAGGAGGCTGCCTGGCTACCATTAGTGAACCTTTTGATCAAGGATTCTACAGGAGTATGTACAAACCAGATTTTAAAAATCTCAGTCTCTAGACTTTCTGAAGCTATGGGGTGTGGATGACCCTTGAAAACTATTGACCCCAGATCATTTACAATCTAACTAGCTCTAGATATAGTCTCTGACACTAACTTAAAACTGAATAATAGCTTAAATAGTAAAAAAAAAAAGATGTCCTGAGCATTGTGCTCTTTTGCTAACTATCTATCTAGGGAGCAGCGAGGTTCTGTTGGAGAGGGAAGAAGCAGAACTAAGAAAAGAGGGTGACTGTGGTTGCACAACTGGAAGAGTATAATCGGTGTCACTATGGTGTACATGGAGAATCAGTTGAATAGCCTTTTTTGGCTGTTTTCGACAACAACAGCAAATGAAACTTAGGAAAAAATATTTATTTATTTGTTTAATCATTTTAGTGGGGACCCATACAGCTCTTATAACAATCCATATATACACCCATTGTGTCAAGCATGTTTGTACATATGTTGCCATCATCATTTTCAAAACACTTTTTTCTACTTGAGCCCTTGGTATTTGCTCCTCATTTTCCCCCTCCCTTTCCCATCCTCCCTTTCCCATTCTCCCTCCCTCCCACCATCCCTCCCTCTCTTATGAACCCTTGATAATTTGTAAATTATTATTTTTTCATGTCTTACACTGAACAATGTCTCTCTCCCTCCACCCATTTTTCTGTTGTCTGTTCCCCAGGGAGTAGGTTAGATGTGAATCATTGTGTTCCATTCCCCATTTCTACCCCCACCTTCCCCTTCCCCTCCTGGTATCCCTACTCTCAATATTGGTCCTGAGGGGTTTGTCTGTACTGAAATCCCTGTGTTTCAAGCTCTTATCTATACCTGTGTACATGCTCTGGTCTAGCTGGATTTGTAAGAAAGAATTGGGGTCATGACAGTGGGGGGTAGAAGCATTAAAGAACTAGAGGAAAGTTGTATGTTTCAGTGGTGCTATCCTGCACCCTGCTAGCTTGTCTCTTCCTTGTGACCCTTCTGTAAGGGAATGTCCAAATGTCTACAGATGGGTTTGGGGTCTCCACTCTGCATTCCCCCTCATGTACATTGATATGCCTTTATGTTCTGGGTCTTTGATGCCTGATACCTAATTCCATGGACACCTCATGATCGCACAGGCTGGTGTGCTTCTTCCATGTGGACTTCATTGCTTTTCAGCTAGATGGTCACTTGCTTATCGTCAAACCTTTAGAAACTTAGGAAAAATGCATTGTGGTGTTGTTTTCATAACTCTGAACACACTAATAATTATTGACTTGTCTACTTTATATAGATGAGTTGTATAGTATGTAGATTATATCTCAATTTTAAAAATGTTCAAAAAGAAGTCAGTGTAAACTTTCCCAATCCAAAATTAAAGCGACATTTTGAAAGGTTATTTCATCATCCTTATCTGAGCGGTATGATGAGAGAAACTATTGAATATATCAAGAAGAACGTGGCATCAGGCTCAGGAACACTCATCAACAACCCGAGATACAAAGATGGTACAATCCTGCTTGCTAAAAGTGAAGAGCACTTGAAGCATTTTCTGTTCAAGATCATAGGCACAACCTTTGGCTTGGGTTACTTTTCAACATAAAGAAAACAAAATGATCACAATTTGACCATTAAGCAACATCACGATAAACAGAGAAAATGTTGACGTTATCAAGTATTTCATTTCACTTTGGGCTTCAGTCAATGCATAATCAAGCAATCAGATGCACCACACTGGGCAGGCCTGCTGCAAAAGACCTCTTCAAAGTATTAGAAGGCAAAGCTGTCACTTCAAAGATTAAAGTCTCCCCGGCCCAAGCTTTGTATTTTCACTTGCCTCCTGTGGACACTGAATATGGGAGACTGAAGAAAAGTGATGCTTTTGAACGATGATGTTGTGCAGGATGGACTGAACAACTATATCTTGAAAGAAGTATAGCCAGCTTGCTCTTCAGAAGCCAGGGTGGAGAGATCAGTCTCTGGCGAAGGGCATATTTACTTGGTGAATTAGAAAGTCGTTGAACGTGGAGAAAGATCTTTCGTGAGATGGATTGATGAGATGGATTGACGCAGTGGCTGCAACAATCAGCTCAAACACGGTAATGACAGTGAGGTTGATGCCAGGTGCAGGAGTGTTTCATTCTTTTGCACCTGTTTGCTGTGAGTTGCAACTAACTCACGGGCACCTAACATCACACATTGATCCTACACAAGGATCCTTACCTCTTCAGAGGACAGTCTAGCAATTTAGCCAAAGTGCTCCTTGTCCCTCCCATAAGCCCTTTAGAGCAAAACACAGGCAGCAGGTCTTAAAAGCAATAAACTGGGTGGAAATAGATCCCTGAAGTTGGGGCAAACCTATCTCTTGGCATTTACCTATTCAGAGCGAATGTCGCTTCTTATATAACAAATTGAAAGATTTCTATCTCCAGATTTCACTGTGCAAAAATAGAATTAATGCTGCAATATTCTCTCCTCTGGGTTGTTTGTGCTTTATTTCTCTGATGAGCTGGGAAGAAAGATGGAGACAGCATATCGGTCGGATTTGCGAAGGAGCAGGGCTGTTCTTGCCAGAAACCTTAGAGTGATCTCTGACAGCTCCCTCTCTCCTGCCCCCAAGCATGTAATCAATTACCATCTGAATCTCTCCCCTGCCAAGAAGCTCCGCTGTTATCACTGCATTCAAAGGTGCTACCCTCCCCCTTCATAGTCCTCTTCTTGAATTTCCATACTGACCTCCTTAACAGGCTCACCTATATCTATTTTCACAACCCACCTGTCACCTCTGTTGAATTTCTCTTTCAACCCACAATCAATATTCAGTTTTTAAATTTTAGATTTAAAAATGCAAATCTGACCTTGGCATTCTCCTTTTAGATCTATATCGCTTCCATCCAAAATCTTTCAGGAAAAAGTCCAAAATCATCTCATGATTTAAAAATCTGCAGCACTTGACCCATCTACCTTTCAGCCTACTTTTCCTCCATCTATCCGCACACACTGGTCTTCATTCAGATCCTGAACTACACCACACAGCCCTTTGAATGCTCAGGGCTTTTGTGTATGTTGTTCTTACTGCCTGCCTATTACCCAGCCTCCTTTTCTAATTAATCTCTTCTTCTTCAAATTTCACCTTAAATGTCAGTTTCTCAGCAAAACCTTTGCCTTTCTCCTAATATCTTATTATATGTTCTATCGCAGTAGTTCCTCTTTATGACTCTAGAACACTCATCAGCATTATGGCTTATCAGTAATATAGTTATTTATTTAAGGTCTGTCTTCATAACTAGAAACCCTGGTGGTATAGTGGTTACGAGTTGGGCTGCAATCTTCATAGTCAGCAGTTCAAAACCACCACTAGTTCCTCAGGAGAAAGTCTGGGCTTTCTACTCCTGTCAATAGTCTGGGAAACCCACAGAGGAGATACTATGAGTCTGTATTGACTCGATGGCAGTGGGTTTGTTTTTGTTTCTGTTTTGTCTTTCAAGGTTAAACCTTGGGCTACTAGGAAGGAGTGACTGTGCCAGACACATTCCTCATCATATGCTCAGGGCTTAGTTCTGGTCTGGTCAATGAGTGTGCATTCAATAACTTAGTGAATAAAGGCAAAAGCAGAAACCAGAGAGAACAGGGGGTCCTGTGGAGAAGTATGAATGGGGAAGTGTGCCTTGCAGTTAGTGAGTTAGGGCCTCCTGGCGAAGGCAGTCAGGACAAAGGTAGAGGAGTCAGCAAAAAGGTTTTACTCATGGCCAGTGTATTCCAGCAAAGTCATGTTCTGCAGAGAGAGAATGTTGGGAGGAGACAGGGAGTGGGGAAGGGGACTTAGTCCCTTGATTACTGATACAGTGTCTTCGGAACTGAATTCGATTGGGAAGGTACCATTAGCACCTCCGCTTGCTGCTGTCGTCTTGGGTGGAAGGCACCACCTGTCCCGTCTGCAGTGTCCCCAGGCCACTCTGGGCCATCACTGAGGACAGAGCTGGGAGTCTTTGGATCCTGGGCTTCATTCTTCATGCTTTGTTGTAGAAAGAAATTTTTTACTCCAAGAAAGAAAGTTCATTTCTAGGTTTTGCTGCCTGAGGACCGGATGGATAGAAATCTTGTCATTAATGGCAACATGGGTCTGCTCAGAGGCAGCGAGCAATCTGGCTGGAGAATGGTGCCTTTCTGGCACTGCTGCGCCCTGATCACATGACCATGGGCATCTTTGGTCACCTTTCCAAGAGCTGAAAGGCTCCTTTCAAATGGGGCTCAGATAGGTAAAACTCGGCAAGATGCTTGTAAAAGGACTTCTGGTAGCCTGTTGGTTAAGTCTGCTGCCAACTCAAAAGTGGAGGTATTAATCTACCAACAAATCCATCGGAGCAGGATGTGGCTGTCTCCCCGTGTAAAGATTTATGCTCTTGGAAACCCTAGGGTCACCTTGAGTTAGTTTGCTTTGTTAAGGCTATTATAAGAATTCCATGAAATATTCCATGGAGAGGACCAAATGCCTGGAAGGACAATTCAGCAAACATTAGATATTTTATTAGAAACATTTTCTAGTGCTTCTCTATTCTTTATACAAAGATATGTTTTCATGGAAATGTGTGAACCAACATTCTTAGTTTTACTTTGAGCTAATTTTCTCCTGCTGTGTTTCCAGGTGAGTGTAAGGAACAGATGGTCACAATCCTCCTGAAGATCCCTTTGGGGACAGGTGTTAATGAGGTCAAGGACTGAAAGCTTAACACTGTAGAGACAAGGTGGAATTTCTCTCAAGCTTCAGGTTTGCTTGCTAACTCTAGCCGGTTGTCTAGCAAATACAGAAGATTGGTTAAAGAAGCATGAACCAGAGCAAAGACACTGAGTATTGTTGCTGACTAGTGGTATAGCATTGGACAAGCCACTAAACTTCTCTTTTTATGTTGTGTATCAAGATTTCATGCTGGTGCCAACCCTTGTTCTATGGGTTATATAATATGGATTACCAAAATTACATGTAAACAAAAGACCTAAAACAAAGCAGTCATGTTAAGCAGATTCTTAAATTTGAGTCTGCTTGTGGATTGGTCAACATAAATCCACGTCCAAGTTCAGAAAACACATTTCCAGTCGAGCTTTCCACTGAACGGGTGTGCGATTCAGCACTGATGCTCTGTGTGTGGACAGGAAATTTATATAATTCTCTCTAATCCCACTACAATGTGTCTTAATTCCTTTTGAACTTTTTAAAACTCTCTTTTATTACTTAAGAGATCATTTATATTTGCTTCAAGTATGTACTCTCTTAAATGGTCTCCCCAGTTCTAGGCTCCATATTATCCAGATGTTACTATTTTAATGATTGTTTTAATATGAAGACTTGTTTGGTGCCTCTTTCTAAGCTTAAAATTCTTCACTGGTTTCCTATCACCTTTAGAAAAATGGTCTCACCTCCTACCACTGATTTGCATGTACTCTTCACTTAAGCAAATCAAAATTACTTGCAGCTTTTAAACTAAGTTCTTGCACACTTTCATCTTTTTTCCTTTGAAGTGGTATTGCCTCTTTGAATGACTTCCCATAATTCCAAAACTGATTTTACTTCTATTTGTCTTTCCAAACTCAGCTCTAAGTGACAAGAGAAGCCTCAAACAAGGAGAAAATACTTTCAAACCATGCATCCGATAATGGACTGACAACTGTAATATATAAAGGTCTTTTGAAATTTAATAACAAGAAATAAGATAACTCATTGATATAGGGGCAAAATATTTGAATCAACACTTCATTAAAAAAGTGAGGCAGATGGTAAAGAAACACATGAAAAGATGTTCAATATGCTAGTCAGCTAAAAATGCAAACTACACCTACTCTGTGATGGCATGAGCACGTATTAGAATGCTGAGTCAAAAGAGGCTGGACATCTAAAGCCTTAGAAAACATGTGGAAGAACTGGAACTCTCATCCACTGTAAATGAAAATATAAAAGGATGCAACCACCTTGGAGAAAAAGTAGCTTGGCAGCTTCTTAAAGAAAATCCACACTCACAATATGATGTAGCCATTTAGCTAAGAGAAATGAAAGCAGATGTTAACAAAAAGATTCAAGCATAAATATTCCCACAGCTCTGTTTGTAATAGGCCCAAACTAGAAACAACTCAAGTGCTTGTCGTCAGGGAATGAAGAAACACATTTTGGTACAGTGATATAGTGGAATTCCACAAGCAATGACAAGACTCTCTGTCTCAGGGAGACGACATTGGAATTAACTAGTGACACATACTATAACATGGAGAATCTTGAAGCAATTCTACTAAGTGAAAAGAGTAAGACAAAGATGATCACATACTGTATGATTCCATTTATATGAAATTCTAGGAAACTCAAAGTATTATAAAGAGAAAAAAAATCATAGTTTGCTTATAGTGGTGGAGAATGAAGAGAATGATTACAAATTTATATAAGAAAACTTTGGGGGTTCATGGATATGCCCAATATTTTAACTGTTATGTATTTGAGTTGTAGCTTCCTCTCTTCAAGGACACCTCCCCTGACATGCTCACCCCCAAAGCAGAAAAGTATGTTCTCATGGTGTTTTGTATAAACGCCTGTCATAGTACGCACCATATTCAACTGGAGTATTTCCGATACGATGTTTTCTCCCTCACTAGAGTATAAGAGACTTAAAAACAAGGCTGTGACATTTTTAATCTACACAAATATAATGGATTTACCAGAATGGTTTATATTCCCGCTTGTCTGGCAGAATAAATGGCCTATAACCATGAGAAGACATCTTCAAAATCAGTTCTATCATTGGTGGAGCTGTACAGCAACTGCTGTGCTAAAATTAACTGGTGTCAAACTTGCATTGATTCACTGTCACTTACTGTCTTTAGCAAATGGGTCTCCTGAGTTTCTGTAGAAGATGAAGATTGCTTCACTCTGCAGTCATGATGGCATGAACAAAACAGAACCAAGAGTTCCAGGGGGACATGGGAGAGAAGGAGGCAGGGGGAAGGGAGTGATGAGCCAAAAAACTCATGGACAAGGGAACAACAAAGGATCTAAAAATCAATGGCAAGGAGGGTGTAGAATACATAGTGGAGTTTGATCAACTGCAGTGTTGCTGAGAGGAATTACTGAGAGCCAAATGAAGGTCAAATATGATAGTGGGACAGGAGGAAAGTAAAAAGAAATACAAGAAAGACAAGTGATCTGAAATCGGTGACGAGTTGGGTATAGGATGCCTGGTGGGGCTTGATCAAGGGAAATGTAGCCGAGAGGAATTCATGAAATCTCAATGAAGGCCAAACATGATAGTGGGACAAGAGGAAAGTAAAAGGAAATAGAGGAAAGAACTAGGAGGCAAAGGACATTTATAGAGGTCTAAATATAGGCATGTACCAATGTAAATATATAGATACATACACAATGATAGGGAAATAGATCTATGTAAATATATTTATATGTTAAGTATTAAGGTAGCAGATGGAATTTGTGCCTCTACTTAAGCCCTCCCTCATTGCAAGAACATTTTGTTCTAATAACCTGGCATTCTGTGATGCTCAGCTTCCCGACATGATCACTGAAGACAAAATGGATGCATAACCAAATATGGTGAAGAAAGCTGATGGTGTCCGGCTATCAAAGATATAGCATCTCGGGTCTTAAAGACTTGAAGATAAACATGTGGTCATCTAGCTGAGAAACAATAAAGCGTATATGGAAGAAGTACACCAGCCTGTGTGATCATGAGGTGTTTATGGGATCAGCTGTCAGGCATCAAAAGCCCAGAACAAAAAAAAAAATCAATACAAATGAGGGGGAGTGGAGACCTAAAGGCCATCTGTACGCAACTGGACATCCTCTTACAGAAGGGTCATAAGGAATTGAAGAGTCATTCAGGGTGCAGTGTAGCAGCGATGAAACATACAACTTTCCTCTAGTTCTTAAATGCTTCCTTCCCCCAACTACCATGATCCCAATTCTACCTTACAAATCCATTTAGACCAGAGGATGTACACTGGTGCAGAGAGGAACTGGAAACACAGGGAATCCAGGACAGGTGAACCCCTCAAGACCAGGGGTGGGAGTGGTGATACCGAGAGGGTAGAGGGATGATGGAGTAGAAAGGGGGAACCAACTACAATAATCTGCATATGACCCCCTCCCTGGGGGATGGACAACAGAAAAGTGAGTGAAGGGAGACATCAGACAGTGTAAGACATGACAAAATAATAACTTATAAATTATCAAGGGTTCATGAGGGAGGGGGGACAAGGCAGGCGGGGAAAAATGAGGAGCTGATACCAAGGGCTCAAGTAGAAAGCAAATGTTTTGAGAATGATGAGGGCAATACATGTGCAAATGTGCTTCAAAAGAGAAAAAGATGTATTCTATGATGAGGGCAACAAATGTCCAAATGTGCTTGACACAGTGGATGGATTATAGATTGTGATAAGAGCATCATAGAATGCCACTTTAATAGATCAAAGTGTTCTTGCATTGAGGAAGTACTTGAGTGGAAGTCCAATGTCCATCTGCTACCTTAATACTAAACCTATAAATATATGGACATAGATCTATTTCCCCTTCCTCATATATAAATATATTTACATATGTGTCTCCAGCTATTATATGCAGTGAATTCAATAATGTTGTACATAGAATGTACATATGTATACGTTCCTGATAAAATGTCAGTCAGAAAGTCAATAGAATGACTGGTTTGTTCAAATATTAATATTAGTACCATGGGATACCCTTAAGGAAAGGCAACATATAATTTTATGTTATTATCTTGAGTATTCATATGGTCCTGTAATGTTCTGTGGAGTCCCTGGGTGTTTTAAAACATTAGCAATGTACTTGGGTCCTAACCAAAAGTTGGTCAGCAATCTTTTAAAAGGTACCTTGGAAGAAAGACAGCAATCTACGTAAAAAAACAAAAGTAAGCACTGCAAAATATAGAGTGCAATTCTACTCTGACAATATGGATTACTCCGAATTTGAATCCACCTGATGGTAACTGTTTTGCTTTTGTGGGTTGTGTTGCTCTGTGGGAAAACAATGGAAGCCACTTTGTACTTGACAGTTTATGGCCAATGTCTGTATCTTCTTTCTCTGCATGTGTTCATGCAGGAAAAGGCTCTGCTCTGGCATATTTAGGTTACATGTTTAATGTACAACTTTCTGGTCTCCTAGGTAGAGGAGTGCTCTTTCAAAGGAGTAATGAGAGAGCCATGAATGGAGGCAGAGAGTGGCCCTTGAGAAGAATGGGGATGTTAGACCATGAGAACCATGACTTCATGAGTTTTCCGTTTCCAGAAAGGGAGCATAGAATGGTAGAGAAGCAGCAGCATTGGTGTAGAAAGACCAGATTTTAATCTCAGTCCAGCCACATAGTAGCTCCACGTCCAGAGACATGTTAGGATCCTTGGCCCTAAATTGAAGATAATAATACCTATCCTGCTAACCTTGTTACCCCTATTGAATCAGATAATGTATGGAAGCACTTGGATGGGAACTGGTGCATGGACACACTGAATCAATATCAAGTTTCATCAGAAGGGCTTCAACTCCGCCCTAGTGGTGCTTGAGACCAGGAGATGAGAAAAGCAGAAGTACCTGCAAGACTTATCATTTAATCACCTTTTAATTAAAGAAGAACTGAAAAAAGAGATGTTGAAGTTATAATTTCATGCCCTACCCCCACATACTAACCTTTGGAAGCACTTATATTGATCATTACTCAGTGAATGTGCCAAGCACCGTTTGCCTATCTTTTATTCCTTGCTCCGTGAAGTTCCATCTCTTAAATGGACACATCACTGAGAAAAGGTGGATCAGAGGGTGTTGTGGTAGTTCCATAATCTGGTGTCAACTTGAGACTTAAGAGTGAAAGGGTGGAGTTCAGCCTGTCAATCAGGTCGCAGCTCGATGACCTCATTTGGAGGTGCAACGGAGATAACTCACTGGAGGCCAGACACACTCTATTTGTCTCCCTGTGAGACATTCCTGTTGACAAGTCACATGGAAACACACTGATGGAACCAGAGCCCTGGAACTGGAGGAACCATATGGAGATCCATACCAGCACTGAGATGCTCCCACCACCACTGATCCACAAGACTTTCCACCCACTGGCCTGTAATCTTCCTGCATTTGGCATCACTGCATGTGTTGCATGAGTCTGAAGAAGAATTTATAAACTAGTATCAGACATATGGGCTAATATCAGACTTGCAGACTTGATCTGGACTGGGCTGGGATGTTTTCTCAATAAACAATTGTTCTTTTATATAAAACTCTTTCTTATACACCTATGAGTGTCTCTATAGATTTGTTTCTCTAGTCAATCCAGACTAACACAGGTGTGATAATATCATTTTTTATTAAATACCTACCTAATATCTATTTCTAGTCTCAATGCAAGGAATACACAGAGAAATAATTCCTGCTGAGAAGGAAATCAGATTTAAGAAGGATACTAATTGATAATAGACCATGGTGGCACTATGAGATGGTTTGATGGCAAAGGGGAAGCCTTGGCTTAGCCAGAGTTTGAAGGTGTCAGGGAACTCAACGTGGTGACACTGTGCTTAGTCAGAAAGATAAGGGTTAGGTGAGAAGACACAGTGCTACTTCATAAAAGTAAGCCAGTGACCTTGGGAAAAGTGCTTAACCACTCTAGGCCACGGTCTCTTCAAGGACTAATTTAGGAGGTTGCCTTAGCCCCTAAAACACTGGTTCTCAACCTTCCTAATACCGTGACCCTTTAACACAGTTCCTCATGTGGTGGTGACCCCCAACCATAACATTATTTCCATTGCTACTTCAGAACTATAATTTTGCTACTGTTATGAATTGTAATGTAAATATCTGATATGCAGGATGAATTTTCATTGTCACAAATTGAACACAATGAAAGCATAGTGATTAATCACAAAAACAGTATGTACTCATGTTGTGAAATATGTATTTCTAATGACAAATAAATGAAATGTTGTCTTGAAGCATGGTGTAGCATGGGTAACAGTCTTCATGCCGGGTACTCATATGTGGGTGTATCTGCATGTGGGCGGACCCGCCTGGAGATTGATAGAGGAGCGGTGTCTCAGTTCCTAAGACTATCAGAAATATATGTTTTTTGATGGTCTTAGCAACCCCTGTGAAAGGGTTGTTCAACCCCCA